>NW_026042338.1:42500-642500 GCF_023856365.1 Brienomyrus brachyistius | reverse complement strand
TTGAACTTATTGTCCAGAGTCACTTGGGTGACAATTAAGGTCAATATAAATCACCTATTACCCACTGTAACCCTTTGTATTCCCCCGCACACTCTGTTAACAAAATAAGAGGGTTGAAGTTAAATCAGGTTAAAAAGGTAAATTTGATCCTCCGCCTATCACGGAAGATGCGTTCCAGACCCATCAGCGATAGGTGAAAATCCACTATACAGAAGTTTTTCTGAAGTTTAAGCCTTAAAATACCCCTCCCACATGCTTTAAACACATGTAAACTCATTAAAACAACACATATATCTGTATGTCGGGCTAAGGATATGAGTGACATAATAATAATAATAAAAATGAAATAATAATATGTAATATATATATATACACACACACAACTTTCTCTCTATATATGTAATGGAATATATAAAAATAAAAACATATATGGCTCTTACATATTCTTTTCATCCTTCTTCATGTAGCGTACTGTTGATTCATTCAAGCCATAATGGCGAACGCCGTCCGCATAACGCTTTCCTTCCCGAAGCACATCCAGAAGTTTTACCTTCTCCTGAATGGTCAACGTCTTCCATCGTAGGGCTTAGAACAAAACGAAAACAATCGGACCACAAACAATGTACGGGATACGCAGAGAATTGTGAGGCGTCGGAGGAAAATCCGCGATATAGTGGGGGAATCGCTGTAATGTGAATTCTGCCAATCCTGGTTTTCAGCACCATGGACAGAAACCTGTCGTTTATTGGGACCTATTATGCCCATTTTCACTGTTCATAATTGGATTTTTATGGTCTGCTAGAATAGATTCACCCTTTTAATAGATGATATCCTAGAATCCAATATATTATTGCAGGGCTGTTTTCATTTGATATTAACCAAACGTGATATATTTATTTTTACTTTTGATATCTCGTCCTTTTCCCCTTATCTGATAAGAGCCGCTGTCCGCTGAGACAAGCTGGTGTGTTTTTACTGCTCATTGAAAAGTGGGTGGTGCGGACATTGTGTATTACAACACACTCTGAGACAGTCACTGACTGGTGGGCTCTGAGGGGGCGGTGTGACCTGAAAATCATCCATCAATCAACCCAGGATGGGGGGCCAGCCCATCGCAGGGCACACTCACACACCAATCACTCACACATGCTCTCCTACGGGCAATTTAGCAAGTCCAATTAGCCTCAGCATGTCTTTGGAATGTGGGGGGAAACCAAAGTACCCAGAGGAAACCTCACGACGACATGGGGAGAACATGCAAACTCCGCACACATGTGACCCATGCGGAGACTCGAACCTGGGACCCAAAGGTGTAAGGCAACAGTGCTAACCACTGCACCGCTCCTGAAAATCATGAACCATTTTAAATGTTGAAGTATTTTTGAAATATTTATTAAATTTAAACGTTTATTAAATCAAAACATTGAGCAGTATACATGATATAGCGACTCATTAATGAATAAGCAATATAATAAGATTCAATTTTGCTTTCACTACTTAAAGCGCCAGAACAACGCATTTGAAAAAATCAACAGCTATATCTCTTACCAGAAATCAGGAACAGGTTAAGAAAATCCACAGACTTCGTCGCGAGCAGTTTAATATACGAACTATTTCCTTCTACCCAACTCCACACATCAATAATATCACTGCGCAGCAGATATCGCCAGGGAGCTCGCGCTTGTGTCTAATGCGCAGTGATACGAGTAGTGTACTTCGATAGAAGCCCGACATTTCTACGACTGATATTTCCAAATCTGAACAACTCCCAGCAGAACTTTGATGGATAGATAGCATTAAGGCCCCTCTAAAATATCTTTTTAGAGTTTTGGGGTGAACCTCCCATTTAAACGAAGTACTTCGTGGTGCTCATGAATTTGAAAGCCTAGATAGTACTCTCAACAAAAACTAATCATGCTAGTATCCCGTCAGTGTCACAGGCTAGTAAACATTTTATGTATTTTATTTGACCGTACCGCATATTTTTTTACCTGTGAAATGTGGTTCCCTGTTTTCTAGTTTTAACATTCCTCATGTTGTTGCAGTTTCGAAAATAGTCGGTTCACTAAGAGATATCACTCTTCTATTTCACAATTACCACGCTAATATGGCATATCACCCAACGAGGCATCCAGGCTTTCAAATCTATGGCGATGCTGCCTACGCTACTACCCGTCACATGACACAGGAGCTACCGAATACCCGCCAATCGGGAGCCGGCTAGATCAACCACGCCCACCCGTCACATAGAGAAGAGTGAGGTGAAAGAAGCCAATCAGTTTAAAAATGTCACCATTAACGCGGTATTTAGTAGTCCGGAGATATTTTACTTTAAGCAAGGCACAAAATAAAGTTGTAGTATTTGTAATAAAATTTGAAGATTAGCCATCCCCAAGGAGCTGACAGGAAAGTCATGTACAGATATAGTCCTCATTAACAGCTTGTCGGTTACTAAACGTCGCCAAATAAGGTTACCTTTTTCTATGATGTTTTTTTTCAGTTAAATTGACATTAAACAAAGTAATCTGAGACCTGAGATATAACATTGGCAACTATGGTCATTTTTTACAATCATGGATATTTTAACATTGAGGACGTGTGTCATGTCATTTTCACATAGAGGGAGTTTAATTGTTTTTATCTATGTCTGTGTGTCAACATATATCTATTTCGTTATGTCACTCAAATGTATGAACGCAACATCCCCCCTTTACTTATGTATTCTTCTTCCTGCAGCAGCACTGTATTCTATAAAAGACACGCCTTACCTGTAACATTTCTTCCTATAAGGTCACTACACCCCAGACAAAACAATAATGTAAGTTCAACAAGAAACATTGTGCTTGTGCCATCCTGTAAGTGCACAACCTTTTCACTATGAACTGCCTGTTTTGCTTCCAACAGAAATCAATTACAATTAGAAATGTTCCATTCACTGAGGACCACAGTAAGAGGATCTATGAACAACTGTTATATATTTTATACTGAATCTCTCTTTTCCTTTAAGGTATCTCTTTCTAACCAGAAAATCACGGTCAGAACATGCATTTCATTTCTTTGTTTAATTCTGTGAAGTTCCATAGTCCTTGAGCCGATGATGGTTTGTGTGCCCTGGCTGCACAGCTTCCAGTTCCTTAGGCCATTCCAAGCTCAACTGTTCTTTCAGGACCAGTCTTTGGCAGGGCTGGAAATTTGGGAAGTCCACTGGGTACTGAGGCCAAATGGGCAGCATGCCATGCTTTCCCGTCAGCCAGGATGGGTCTCGATGGGTGCAGAGAATTTCTAATGCCCTTTTTGCACATGCGTTGGTTTCCACAGCCGCACTCTGTGCCCTTCTCTGAATGAGGGAGTGCGAGCTCCCTGTCTTGCATCACAGTACTGTTTCATGCGAGGTTGGCAAAGAGACACCCAGCAATGCACTTTATTATCATGTCACTTAATTATCACTTATGCCCCTTCAGTATCAGGCCAAGTACAAACACTACACAAGCAGAGTATTCTGTGGGGAAAGATTAATGTCCTCAACTGCTGAGAGCAGCGTGCTGGTGATGCTCTGTGCTCATTACATCTGTGAGTTCATTACTCTCTGTAGTGCTTTTCAATGCTGCATGGAGCAGTTGCCAGGATGTTATGCTGCCTCTGAGGATAATTGTTTGTTTAGAAGTAGAATAATTCAGAATAATTCAGAAGATGGATATAGATTTTCTCTTATTAAACAAGACACTGGCTCACTCATAATTGTCCAATAAGAGGTAAGGAGCATTCCTATTGAACAATCATGACTTCTAGCTTAAGTTAACTCCGCTAACTGAGAAATCCTGCTTAGTGGAACACCTCCCTGGTCAGAAGAGAACAACTACAACAACCAAGAGTCACTACCTGGCTTCTGGTTATTGTGCATTGGCTCACAGCTCAGACTGGGAGTCATTTCATAATGAATCGACTCCTCAAGTCCAAGCCTTGCAGTGGACTGCAAAGCATCCAGGGACACTGCGCAGCACGTTAAAGGACAGCTCTTATGGAGTGACCACTAAACGTAAAAGTGGAAAAATAAATCATTTAAAAAATGTTAAATGAATAGTTAAGGAATATGTAGCATTTGATTATGTCCATGCATTTTATAATCTATTCAGTACAGGATCATAGGGGAGTCACAATAGGACATACTGTAAGGAAGGGGAATATTCTGCCAAGAAGGTCAGTGCATCATAGGACTCACTGACAGACACAGACACACACAGGCACAAGGAAACAAGCAGCAGAACATGCATATTACATGCAGAGCCAACAAGCCTGTAGGACCTAAGAACAAACTTAGATTTGGGTTTAAAGTGTTCTATCTGGGATTTTCTTGCTGTTGGTACTACAGCCAGACACACAACAGTCTGTAGTCATGATCCTCGTTCCCCAGTAAAATACTATTATTTTCTTTCATGCGTACTTTGACAAAGACATCAGATTAATACAATGCACAAGGCTCAGAAGTTGAAACTTCAAGAATAGGCACAGACCATGACATCACCTTAAAACCAGCTTGGAAGGTGATGAAATTGTAACCTGGCTGTCTTCATCGCCTGATTTAATCCCGATCGTTAACTATGGGGCCTTAATGTAGCATAAGATTAACCACGATCACAAACATTACACTTCTCAGAGCGGCATCTAGGAGGTTGTCCTAGTTGCTTGTGTGTGTGTGTGTGTGTGTGTGTGTGTGTGTGTGTGTGTGTGTGCGTGCAAACTGACAGACTGGGAAAATGAATTCAGAAGTTTTGTCTTGCTAAAAGTAAATTCTTTTTTTGAGAAAATTAGTCACAAACGAAAACAAAAGAAACTGATGAATTTTTCTCTCTTTTCTTTTAAGAGAAGCAATAATAAAAGAAGGCTTAGTTAGTTATTGAATTTATATAAAGAATAACAATCTGCCATTCTTTGCGGTCCCTTTTGCCAAGTTTAATGCCCTTTCTTGTCAATGACCATCATGAGCCTGGTATCGGTTCACACACACACAAACACACACACACACACACACACACACACACACACACACACACACACTCACAAGCAGGCAGGACAACCTCCCAGATGCCTCTCTGAGAAGTGTAATGTTTGTGATCGTGGTTAATCTTATGCTACATTAAGGCCCCATAGTTAACGATGGGGATTAAATCAGGCGATGAAGACAGCCAGGTTACAATTTCATCACCTTCCAAGCTGGTTTTAAGGTGATGTCATGGTCTGTGCCTATTCTTGAAGTTTCAACTTGTGAGCCTTATGCATTGTATTAAGCTGGTGTCTTTGTCAAAGTACGCATGAAAGAAAATAAGAGTATTTTACTGGGGAACGAGGATCATGACTACAGACTGTTGTGTGTCTGGCTGTAGTACCAACAGCAAGAAAATCCCAGATAGAACACTTTAAACCCAAATCTAAGTTTGTTCTTAGGTCCTACAGGCTTGTTGACTCTGCATGTGATATGCATGTTCTGCTGCTTGTTTCCTTGTGCCTGTGTGTGTCTGTGTCTGTCAGTGAGTCCTATGATGCACTGACCTTCTTGGCAGAATATTCCCCTTCCTTACAGTATGTCCTATTGTGACTCCCCTATGATCCTGTACTGAATAGATTATAGAATGCATGGACATAATCAAATGCTACATCTTCCTTAACTATTCATTTAACATTTTTTAAATGATTTATTTTTCCACTTTTACGTTTAGTGGTCACTCCATAAGAGCTGTCCTTTAACGTGCTGCGCAGTGTCCCTGGATGCTTTGCAGTCCACTGCAAGGCTTGGACTTGAGGAGTCAATTCATTATGAAATGACTCCCAGTCTGAGCTGTGAGCTAATGCACAATAACCAGAAGCCAGGTAGTGACTCTTGGTTGTTGTAGTTGTTCTCTTCTGACCTGGGAGGTGTTCCACTAAGCAGGATTTCTCAGTTAGCGGAGTTAACTTAAGCTAGAAGTCATGATTGTTCAATAGGAATGCTCCTTATCTCTTATTGGACAATTATGAGTGAGCCAGTGTCTTATTCTACTTCAAAACAGTATCGTTGAAGTAAACGACAGGTTTCTGTCCATGGTGCTGAAAACCAGGATTGGCAGATTTCAAATTACAGCGATTCCCCCACTAAATCACAGATTTTTCTCCGACGCCTCACGATTTTCTGCGTATCCTGTACATTGTTTGTGGTCCGATTGTTTTCGTTTTGTTCTAAGCCCTACGATGGAAGACGTTGACCATTCAGGAGAAGGTAAAACTTCTGGATGTGCTTCGGGAAGGAAAGCGTTATGCGGACGGCGTTCGCCATTATGGCTTGAATGAATCAACAGTACGCTACATGAAGAAGGATGAAAAGAATGTGTAAGAGCCATATATGTTTTCATTTTCATATATTCCATTACATATATAGAGAGAAAGTTGTGTGTGTGTGTATATATATATATATATATATATATATATATATATATATATATATATATATATATATATATATATATTACATATTATTATTTATTTTTATTATTATTATTATGTCACTCATATCCTTAGCCCGACATACAGATATATGTGTTGTTTTAATGAGTTTACATGTGTTTAAAGCATGTGGGAGGGGTATGTTAAGGCTTAAACCTAAAAAAAAATGCATATGGTCTTTCTGTATCGTGGATTTTCACCTATCGCTGATGGGTCTGGAACGCATCTTCCGCGATAGGCGGAGGATCAAATTTACATTTTTAACCTGATTTGACTTCAACCCTCTTATTTTGTTAACAGAGTGTGCGGGGGAATACAAAGGATTACAGTGGGTAATAGGTGATTTATATTGACCTTAATTATCACCCAAGTGACTCTGGACAATCAGCTCAATAATGCTTCCCAAAAGCTTCTCTCTTTTTCACTAGTTACACTTCATTACACCGAAATCAAGGAAGAATCAAATGTACAAGCCCATTATACAAAATATAAGATGCAAACACATAAAAAATATTTTGTAAAAACATTAAAAACAGATTAATATATATTGTGCAATTTGAAACTTTACATTTTGACCTCACTTAGAAAAAGCAGGTGATGACCAGCCCAACCAGCAGTTCCGTCTGGTTGTACAGAATACCTACTCAATTAAATTTTGAGGTCATGACTAAACTAAATTTCAGCTCTGCCTTTAACATCACCAGTTAGATGAAACTGATCATTGCACAGGGAAATACAGTGAAGCCATGAAACATACTAGATGTAAATATATAAATTTTCACATACACTTGAGCTCAGTGAATTCAAGCGCGTCATACACTGTAAAAAAAAAAGAATCCATCAAAAAACGGTTTTAAGTTAATGGACTCTTCCTTCAATTTACAAATATTGTAAATTCAGTTTTGCACAGTTTCTTAAATGATAGTTTATTTTCATTTTTAATTTTTCATTCTGCCAATGTAGATTTGTTTGTTTAATAAACGGTGTTGTTCATAAAAGTACAAGTAATTTGAGAATATAGTGATTCACTACATTGATTATTTTTCATAACTCAATGGCCCATAAACATACAGTTATCCATCTGAAGCTGGATTTAAACCAGCAAACTTTGGATTACAAGCCCAAATACTTGAGCTACTGAGCCACACACTTACACTGACTCAGCTTCAGTTGCAGAGACACAGTGGACTTTCTGTTGGATGTCAGACAGAACGGCAAAGGACCCCTCACTAACAGGAACCTAAAACACACAAACACTTGGGAACACTTCAAATGCGTGATCTGACTCTGCAAGGGGAGAACATGTTCATGTGGAGTCTTGGCTTTTCACAACGTTTCATTCCTGCTTATAGCTAAGGTTTTTTTTAGCCGTTGTCACTCTAAGGTTGCCCATTAATGGTTTGGAATTGGGAATGTAAAGCTGTTTTGTTAGCATGTCTGCCTTACAATTCCTTTACTGTAAGTCGAGGCCTGCTGGAGCTCAATTCTGCTTCATGGCACTTGTATTTACTCTTTATTTTGCATTACATTATGTGTGAGACTAACCCCTTTCTCTACCTCTCCATTCCTCCTGTCGAGCTCCATACAGAACTAGTGGAGAAAAGGGGTGCTTGGAGGGGGGGACGATATCTCTGGATGCCCACTTAAGAAATATCTGCGTTACCTTCCAATACACCTTCCAAACTTAAGTGGATTGAACATGGGTGCTGTTGAATTAATAAAAAAATGTACTGTATTAAAAATTATTTTGTTTATATAACATAAAATTGAACTATAAACATGAAATTTAAATCTGTCGTGCAAAAATAGTCATGCAAAGTCATTGATTTATTTTTAATACAATTGCACTGTGATACATTTAACATCATATTTTCAGTTCTGCCTAACAGAACTAACAATTTTACAGGCTTTTGTTGAAATTACCTTAAAAATTCATCTGGAATGTATCGATTTATGCTGTAATTAATGATGCAAATTAACGCAGATGGGGCCATTTTGACCCAAAACAGCTAGTTGGAGGGTAGCAATCCTCCAGATTGTAAAGGTCAAGATACTGGAGCAAAAAAGAAAAACAGTGAAAGCTGTCAGAAACAGGCAGGAAACTCTGCATGGATGTTTTTTGAAGAGGTAGATGGTCCAGTTGGCTGTATTAGTCAGAGTGCTAAGAAACATAGTGCCAACAAGCCCATGGCCCCTTTTCATGTAAAACTTCGTACATGAGGCTGTTTGTGCAGTTTAGTGCCTTTGTTAGCCTCGGCTCCTGTAAATCATATAAGCACACCCACCACACCCCTAGGAGCATTCAGTGTGCCCCCACCTGCCAACCTGCCTGTCCCCCCCAACCCACAGACCGTCTGTAGTTCTGAAATTTATCCACATGGCTGTTGACCAAGTCTAAGGTAAAATTCCATAAATGAAATTTTCAGTAAAATACAATTTTTTCCCGTAATCTGGGAGACAGTGCAGAATTATTGAAGTTGGTCCTAACTCTGTCTTGAATATGTACCCAGCAGGCACCTAGGACTCGTATCTCCCTCTGAGAATCTCTTCTAATGCGCTCAGCAGCAGAAATTCTCTATCCTAGATGAGCCTGCAAAGTTCTGTAGAAATTAAATATACTTTAGTCAAATGAGAGACTAACCTGCTGTCAGGCTGGGGAAGCTTGAACAAGGCCTTCATTCATGACAGCTCCACTTGGCTTTTTGACGAGTCCCCATTTAGATGCAGCACGTCAGAGACTGAAGAGCAGGATGAAGGCTGTAAGTACAGTTTGCTGTGGATTATGACTGTGTTTAAATCTAATAATGGATGAGACAATTTACTTAAAGCAAGATATAGTTCATATTGCTCTTCAGGCTTCGTGATAAAATATAAAAATTATGGAGTACAAAGTTGTACATGCAAAGAAAACAATGCAGAGCGGCAGGGCGCCTGGCCCAGAGGGTCTTCACATAGAATTCTACAAAGGCTATTTTTTCCTGTTAGATTTACAGCTTTGGTTGTCTTGCCCTTTAAAGAAATTCTCTCAAGAAAGAAGTTGCCTCTTACCATGTCACAAGCAATTAGTTTCACCCAAAAAGGAGGAGGACCCCTCCCTGCTCCCCGTGTTAGTAGGTTCTCCCCGACTCCTCCTGCTTATTCCTTCCTCCCTCCCTCCTATTTGTGCTCTCCTCCTCCTCTTGGGTTCTATTCATGTCTTTTGGTTCAGCAATAAAACCCACAAGGCTGCCCTTGGATTGTCCCTCTTCCCATCGTGACATATTATGTATTACATGATTATGAAGTGATTTGATTATTATACAATAGTCAATTAACCACTTTGTTTCTTCAACTTGTCTTTCTTCTGAATCATCAGATATATGTCGTAGCTGGTAATTTGTTACACTCTGCTGTCAGTGCCAGTGTAGCCTAGGTACAACCAGTCGTATGTTTCGTTCATGCTGATGTTTGAACAATTTTTGGGAACAGATTTTCATAATGTTTTCTCATATATGTGGTGTGATAATTGAGCATGACCCCACTGTTGCTGTGCTTGGTGCTCCTGTCATGATCTGTAATCTCTTATTTTTTCATGTCTCCTCCCACTCATGCCAGCAGGGGTCGCTGCTGGCCCTTTGTAACCCTCCTAATTCTCCTGTATCCCATTATAGTTCTCCATCCTAACCCTGTACACCTGTTTTGTCGCTGATTAGTGTGCTGTGTATAAATATGTCTGCCCTCACTGCGTTCCCCAGCTCAGTCATTGCTGTTCCATGTGTAGTCTGTGTTTCCTTAAAGTCCACGTCTGTCTCAAAGTGGCTGCATTTGAGTCGAGTCTCACCCGATGCTCACATCTCCCCGCAGAAAAACAATACACCGCCTCACAGGCCAGAGCCACAGCCTTCTCCTCTCTGCTGGGTGGAAGAACAACTCTCACACAGTGGAAGTCCTCCAGACCCCCTGCCTTCAGACAATAGGTTAAGGATGTGTTTTCTATGTTACCTTTTGAAAATCTGAGATACAGCAGAGGCAAATGTAGGAAGAGCTTTCATGCTGTCTGGCCTCCTTTCACTGAAAATGTGGAGGGCCTGTATCTCACTTGGAAGATATTATTTAATCCCTTATATTACAAACCAAAGAATATTACACTACACCATTACTAGGCTACACAAAGTTATTTTAACAACCACTGAATGGAAAAAGGTCAGTGCTGAATATATATAGCTGTGGAGAATCAGCAGGCCTTGCTGGGCCGGAAATGCAAGCAGCATTGTCCACATTACCACTCTCTGTACTTTGATTGACCGAATGCGCAGACCGTAGGATAAGAATTAATACTTTTTATTGATCCCAATCAAGATATTTTCATTTTGCCTCCCCCAACTTGCTCAGAGTGAGCTGGCCGTGACGGACAGCCAGTCATAGTGGCACCCAGGGAGCTGGGGGCCTTGCTGAAGGACCCACAGATGTGCCCAGGCTGGGCTAAAGTGGGCTATTTTCTGATCACAGGCTTAGCACACTGAGCTACACACTGCCCCTAAATTTATATTTATATGTAATCTGTGTGTGTATGTGTTATCTAGATTTGCCCTGTATGTTTCTAACTAAATCTAATCCAGGCCTTGATCCTACACCTACTATAATTATAAGTACCTCACTATACCTATATCTAACACTGCTATTCATCACCAGTGTTACATGTCAGGGCTTCGCTGCAATAGATCCCTCAGTGCTGCAGGTTATTACTGTGACTTTGCACACACACACGTTGCTGCTTCCTCAGCCAGTGTCACATATACTTTATTACACACAGACCTCAGTAATCTCTGCTACACTCACACCTGCTCACTTTACATCCATGGTTAAATTCTCCTAATGGAATCTATCTTAATGTCTTTATTCTATTTTATTTTAATTGTTACCATATTATTCATTGTATTGTTCTTTCGATTTTATTTTTATTTTATTATTGCTAATACACCGGATCTGAGTGCCTCATTTTGTTCCCTTCATGTAGAACACGTTTTGTAATGACAATAAAACATCCTTATCCTCATCTAAATCACACTGTCTAACTACTAACCTGTTTAAATAATATAATTGGATTTCAAAGGTTAATAGTCACTCAATTACCCCCTCAGCCCAACAGTACCACAAACACCCAACATGCACGGAAATTTTCTCCTAAGTTGTTTTCCCTGCCTGGAACAATACCACAGCAGTCACATGGACTAATGTTTCAAAACATTTCAGAAACCTTGCATTGAAACTTGAGGTCTTTAGAAGGGATCAGTCCTGGGTGACAAAGTTGCCATCACAAAGGTTTTTGATTAAGGGATTCATGATGCCAGGTAGCCATCTTTCACAAGCTGGTGGGCTGTGCCACTGATGCGTTTGCTTTGGTTTTATATGTCTGTCCTGGTTTGTGTTCTTGCCACTTCAGGTTCCCTGGTTTTGGTCTACATTCCTCGGTCCTCTGCTGTGGAGTCTACCTTCTGCTTCACCTCATTCTGGAGTCGCCCATCCAGTCAGCGGCCCATGTCCTCCTGGTTCCCTGTTTCCTGAGGTTAGTCTGCTAGTCTCCGGGGCCAGGGGGCAGAAATCTGCCATGTTGGATGGGCGGCCCAGGTTGGGGTGCTCCATCATAGACTGATACATGAAGGATTATAAATGGTTTTTAACCAGTATGTACCGAGTGTGCGTCGTGACGAAAAGAATGTCATGGGAACATTTAGGACTGACTGCAGTATTAGTTCAAAGCATTATTGTGTTTTTCTTAATTTTTATTGATTTATTTTTGAATTATTAATTTTTTAAAGTAACTTCATTCAGTTAAAAGGGGTTTGTCCATTTGCTTTAGCAGAAGTTCGTGTAAGTATGATGTTCACCTTCCCTTTTCATAGTCTAGTCTTTGCCAAGTTTTATGCTTATTTCCCCTGGTTAAGTTAATCTGACTTGTGTGTTTAGGAGGGTCATACAGGCTTTTTGTTTGTAATGGAAGCACAGGGTCTGTACTTGCAGCTTATTTGCCATGCTAATGGAAGCATTTTACCTTCCTCTCTAATCTCTTTTTTTCTTGGCTCTCACTGCAGTCTCCTCTATGCCAGGGTTTCTCAACCCAGTCCTTGGACCCCACTGCAAAGATCCACAGTTTTGCTCTGTCCAAGCTCTCAGCACAGCAGTAAAAGGTGACTGTTTGGTTCATGCATGCAGGGATCTGGGACAGAGCAAAAACGTGGAGCTGTCTGGTGGGCTGAGGAATGAGTTTAGAAATGCTGCTGTATGAAGTATTAAACCATTTGACCGGTTGGATAAATATTAAAATGTTTTCTCAAAATATAAAAAGAGATAATCTTCTGTTTTGCGTCAAATTACAAGCAAACTTGTTTTTTGTTTTTATGTCACTCTAGTATTTGATATCTAATTTTCAGTCTTCTGGCAATATAATCTGGTGAATGGGGAAAGACTTCCAGCAGGGGCTCCGGTTTCCTCCCACAGTCCAAAAGTGCGCAGGGTAGGTTAATTGGCAAATCTGAGTTGTGAGTGTTTGCGCCCTGCAGAGTGTTGACTCCTGCCCAGGGTTGGTTCCTGCCTACGCCTGTTGTTCCAAGGACAGGCTCCGGTCCCCCCCGCGACCTCAGTTTGGCTTGCTGTCTCCCCGCTTGGTTTTCTTTGGTTTACGTCTTCACTAGCCCCCTTGTTGCTTTGACTTGTGTGTATGTTATGTATGTGTGATTGTATTGCTGCATAGGGAGTGACTGCTATTTCTAGTGGTGCAACGGATCACAAAACTAACGGTTCGGATCATATCACGGATTTTGAGTCACGGATCGGATCAATTTTCGGATCAGCAAAAAGGGGAGGAGTCAAATGTAATTTGCTTCTCATTTATTACAAGAACAGTATGGCAAGGAACTTTTGGTTTTATCAAAAATAACTAAAATAAATTACAAAAATAAAACCAAGAAATAACTGAAAAAGCTGAATAAATACAATTTTTTAATAAAATTCTCAATACTTGAATACTTCAATGCAACAATTGAAAAACAACCTGAGAACTGAAAACAGGCCAAACCTTATAATGACAAATTTTTTTTCAAAAAGATGAGGATGTCTACATTCTCTGGGGAGAGAGTAGACCTCTTAGCTGTCACTATGTCACCTGCTGTGGAGAATACCCTCTCACTAGGAACTGAAGTGCCAGGCACAGCAAGGTAGTGTCTTGCCATTTTTGCAATGTGAGGGTATTTACACTCATTGTGTTTCCACCACGCCAGCGGATTACCACCATCCACTGGCAAACTGCTTGCTGCCCTGTATGATGCTACCTCCTCTTTGATTGTGTTGTAAAAAGTTTTCTCTGTGTCTGACTCTTTCACAAATGTATCCCCAAAAAGCTCTTCTATGGCAGACTTCTTTTGTGGAGGAGATGCATTTGGCCCTGTGTCTTCTTCAGAGGGTGTTGGCTCTGTGGCTTGACCCTGCAGAAAAAATTACTGAGTTATTTAACTATATTTCTTGTTATATATTTCATAGGCAATCAATAACATATGCTGGTAATTTTCAAAATTAAGATCAAATATTCACATAAATAATAGTTAAAATATTTTATAACTTAATTATATTAATATTAAATAATATGAATAACTGTATTATTTTTTACCTCTTCAGTAGCCACAATCTCAGTTGTGAGATCAGTGTATGTCTTCTCGCGTAGGGCTGGTTCTATGTGAGTCAGGGACTTGAACCTTGGATCAAGTGCAGTAGATCTGTGAAGATAATCTTGTATTTCAGGGGGGTTGTTGTATCTGGAAATCAGGTCCCCTCTTATGGCAGCCTTAACATCTCTGGTAATGCTGGTGTCTTCCTCATTTGCACACATGGATTGTATAATTCTGGTTTTCAGAGGTAGGATCATGGACACAGATGGTGCATTTTCAGTACTCAATAGGGTTGTGACTGTTTTGAGAGGTTTGAGGAGCTGAAGGACCTCCTCTGCTACTTTCACATCATCATCAGACAAGGTGACAATGTCTCTGATATTTTTTTTCAGTGTCTTTTCTGTCAGTGCAGAGTATACTGCTGCCTGCTGCTCAAGATAGCGCTCCAACATGTCATATGTGGAATTCCATCTTGTAGTGACGTCGTGTATGAGCTTGTGGGCTGGTAGCTGTAGCATTTCTTGCTTTGTTTTAAGGACATGAGCTGCTGTTGTACTTCTGTGGAAAAAAGAAACCACCTTCCTAATCCTCCCAAGAAGGCGATCCATCTGGTTAACTGAGATTCCTCTTTGGCATGCTAAATTTATCACATGTGCAAAGCAAGATATCTGTGGCCCTAGTCCAGCTTCTGTCACTGCATTTACTTGGTTTCTGGCATTATCTGTGGTGACTGGGATATTGCTACATGCATTGTGTCTCTTTAACTTCCACTCAGCTACTGCTTCTATCAGGATTTGCGCTAGATTTGTGCTTGTGTGAGTCTCATAGAGGGGGCGTGTCTGTAGCACCGGACTTTGCATCTCCCATCCCGCTGTTATATAATGGGCAGTCACAGTCACGTAGCTTTCGGTAGCCCTTGATGTCCACCCGTCTGTGGTGATCGAAATAGAGGATGCATCTGATAAGTCTGCGACGATTTTGCTTTTTTCCTGTTCGTAAAGTTCAGGCATGACCTTCATGCTGAAATGTGTGCGCGAGGGTATTTCGTACCGTGGCTCAAGCACTTTTAGGAGGTTTTTAAAACCCTTGTTTTCAACAACAGAGTATGGCCTCATGTCTGCCGCGATAAACATCCCGATAGATTTGGTAATAGCTTTAGCCCGCTCTGATTCTGGTGCAAAGTGCTGCTTAAATGCAGCGGTGAGCAGCTGTTGCTGTGGTTGCTTCGGTTTGCATCCTGTCTGCACACCGGGGTGATGTCGCTTCAGATGCGTGGCCATACTCGATGTATTGCCACTTTCATACGGCTTTCTCGTGCCACAGTGTCTACACACTGTAACTGTTTTGTCCACCACCCTTCTTCCGTCATCATTATATTTTACAGGAAAGCCAAAATGCTCCCATACAAAAGATTTGAATGACGCGGAAGGCTTTTCGAGTTCCTCTGTTCCGCCGCTAGCCATCGTTGTTGACTGAGTCACATGTTCCGCTGACGTAAACACGACTTCTGTGTAATTAATTATTTATTATTTAAGCAATATCAGCAGAAAACACTGTTTTATCTGCGGTTATTTTTTTTTTTATTTATCTAAAAGTTTAAAAAACGAGTTAATCCGCGGATCACGTGCGTTCCGAACCGTGGATTGTAATCCGTACGGATCACGGATCAACCGCGATCCGTTGCACCCCCAGCTATTTTGTTTTGCAAGTGTGTGTTGGACTGTTTATTTGGTTAGGGAGTGAGGTGGAGTGTTTGTCTTTTGTTTTCCTTTTCTTTTGCACTTAGGTGAGATTAGCTGTGGGTCGCACTTGATAGTTGGGGATTTTGTTTGTTATTTTGGCTGTGGTCACTCCCAAAGTCTTTTGCACCGGGTTATTTGTTCAGTGTCAGTATTATACATGAAAAAAAATGAAAATACAAAAAATATCCCTTTGTCCACTGGTGTTCCCTTCTTGCCCTCACCCCGTTTGTCCCTTTATCCCATTCCCCTTTCCCGTGAATACTGTTACACTCCAACCCTAGACAGGATATCAAAACAGCATCTTACCTATAGTTTTAAAAGAGATGAGGGATATTAATCATTGACCTTTACCTTTGCTATTTCAGAAATCCGTATCTGCTACCTTGTGACTGGAAGTATACACTGTAAAAAAAGGCAAAATTTGTCACAGTTTTAAACGATTTTATATCAGCCAATTTGACTACAGTATAATTATTTTTTTCCTCTTATGTTAAATGACAGAAAAGTTTTATCAAAACTACATTGTGTGACGCCCGCTCCGTCCGCTCCTCGTGTGTGCCACGCCCCCTAATTACCCACGTGTGATTTCCTGATCGTGCCCAGTCGTGTCTTGTTTCCTGCTGCCTTGTTTCATGTATTTAAGTTCCTGATTTGTACTAACCCGTGTCTGTCATTGATGTTAGTTGGCGTTCCATGTCTCCTGCTCCCAGTGTTCCTTAATTAAATCCCTTGTTTCGTCCCGAATCCTGCCTGCCTGCTTCCTGCTTCTCTGCTTCCCCGCACGATCGCCGCTCTACCCACGATCCTTGCCGAACACCCGTGACACATTGCATAACTGGCATCGTAGTACTGATCAGCACCGATTCAGACATCCCGATGAACAAATATGAAGTTCATTTAAACTGTGGTACCTTAAATCCATCAAGTTACCTCGATAAGCCAGTAACCCTGATTCGTAGTATAGGCCACTGATCACAAGCACTCTGTGTAAACGTATTGTTTAACCGGTGTTCTAACGATTCATCCTACCTTATCAGATTTTCCTACCGTAGCGCAATGTTATAGTTTTAACCATCAGTTTTTCCTACCTTATCAGAAAATGCTACCTGTATAAATGGGAGGTATTTAATTGAACTGCACTACATAACAATATCCTACCGCATGTTATGGTAGCATAATTTTATTTACACACTTCAACCCCATGAAATTATGCTACCATAAAGTGGGGTAGGATTTTTTTATGACACACTTCAACCCCATGAAATTATGCTACCATAAAGTGGGGTAGGATTTTTTTATGACACACTTCAACCCCATGAAATTATGCTACCATAAAGTGGGGTAGGATTTTTTTATGACACACTTCAACCCCATGAAATTATGCTACCATAAAGTGGGGTAGGATTTTTTTATGACACACTTCAACCCCATGAAATTATGCTACCATAAAGTGGGGTAGGATTTTTTTATGACACACTTCAACCCCATGAAATTATGCTACCATAAAGTGGGGTAGGATTTTTTTATGACACACTTCAACCCCATGAAATTATGCTACCATAACGAGGGGTAGGATTTTTTTATGACACACTTCAACCCCATGAAATTATGCTACCATAAAGTGGGGTAGGATTTTTTTATGACACACTTCAACCCCATGAAATTATGCTACCATAAAGTGGGGTAGGATTTTTTTATGACACACTTCAACCCCATGAAGTATAATGTTATTTTGTGGTGGAATTGAACAAAATGACAACACAAAAGTACTGGTACTTTAATATGTATTTGAAGCCAAAAAGAAAAAAAAAACTTTCACAAACACTTTGTACAAATGAAAGCAAACTGATTCTTTGGATCAAAATTTGCACATTGAAAATGTGCCCATCTGTTGCAGTGGTCGCATTGGACCTGTAAGTATAAAAAAGTAATAAATTAGAATCTTTTGCAGACAGAACAAAGTAATACTCTATATATATTGTTGTATATATTTAATGACCTGCAAAAATTTACCATTTCAATTAGGGTTTTGTCAGCATCGCCTTCCATCATGGAGCAAATGACACAGTAGTCCAATGCCTTGCCTACACACACAGAAGTTCCCATAAGCTTTTTGTGCTTTTATTATGAAATGTGTATGACTGAAGCAACACAGTTAGATGATTATTGTGGATATTTAATTACTCTAGAACCCACCCTGATATTCCAGGAGGGAACAGGCTATTTCCAATCGGGCATTTGTCACGAAATCTGAAGTCGTCTGAACTCGACTGATGTCTCCCTCTGAAAGGAGATGTTCAGCAAACTGCAAAAAAGAATAAACAAGTATATCAATATCACTATAAATTTGTCACAATATGAGTACATATCCTCGACCCTAAACTGAGGTTCAGCATAAATCTTTTCATTTCAGCATATGCAATACACCATGAAGTGCAATGTTGCTGGTATAGAACTAAAGCTGAAGAAATCAATAGAACTACAACAAATATTTATTTAAAATGTGCTTTTTGGGTATTTCAAGGTCGCTGTACACAACAACAAATAAATAACACACAGCAATGATAGCTGTGTCATTATTATTCCTTCTGCAAAACCAACACCTGTATACAACAAATTATAAACTGGAATAGGTTTAAAAGCATCAATGAAAAGTTTTTAAAACATTTACCTTCAAAATTAAAACGCCGCAACTGCTACCATCTCTCTGCTTGTTGTGTTGCAGGGTTGCTACTGTCCATGTTGCTCTGTTCTCATCATCCCCTCTCTGTTTCATAAAATTCCTAAAACATAAAGGTCATTACATTCACATATAACAAAGTAAAGACATTATAATTTTTCCAAAAGAAAATATTCAATATACTTGAACTGTGATACCTCCAGTTGCGCAAAATTCTCCTCTCATAGGAGGCTTCATTTCCAAATGGGTCCATCAGAATGATTTTTTTGAGGGGAATGTCGACAACCTAGAAATATTTTGATGCAATCAAACATACATAATATTAGTTATGATATTTTTAATAATATAAAAAATATGTAATTGTAATATTTATTGTTTCACAATGATATAGTGTTCCTAATTCCCACTCACCACAAGTATCCAATGGGCTCCAACATTCACGGGGCATGCCCACTTGTCCACCACAGGAAATTTCATCTGTGGTAAGTGGTAAGAGTAAGTTAGTAATACTTAATCATGCAAGATATAAAATGTTACACTATGTTATGATTTACCTTCATGAGAGTTCGGAATTTGCCAGTAAACAAAGATGTTGCCACAACTGCACACATCTGGTGTATTAGTTTCTGTAAAAAATAAATAATCTTGTCTTTTATAGATTGAATATGTAGTTTAAAAATGGACAAATGTTAACTGTTTTCATAATTGAAACTTGCCTGTTGTTTCTCCAAAATGTAGTGCACATATGCATCAATAACCTGTAGACAACAGGTTTATAAGCAACATGCAAAACTACAGTATTAATATGTTGGACAACTTATTTTCCTTCTCTTACTTCATCCAAAAGCCACTCATTCCCCTGCAGGGTGCGAAAAGAATGATCATACAGTTTGTATGGGCCAACAACTGCTTCAACCCTCCCAGTGTCCTTTGCAGCCCAAAGCATCATCACTAAAAAGCAAATGTAAAACAGTTAGTGTTACAATAAAGAGGTCCATCAGACCAACAGTCAAAAGCAAGAAATATCTAAAGAATTTGTAATGAAGCAGACAAACTGAACTCATGCAAACATAAAACATGGAATATACGGAGGGTGGACTAAATAGTCAGTTGGGCTGCTCACCCTTTCCTAATTTTTAAAACTGTTTATACATAAACATATTTTTGGCATTGTTTAGAGATTAACTATTTTGTGTATAGTTATCTGATCATGCTGTTATTTTGTTCACCGATCTGTAATTCAAGCAACAAACTTGTGACCAACCGGTCAAACAGGCAAAAAGTAAATGTAACACACAAAACGATGGACAGGGCTATACTGGCCAACTGGACAGGGCCAAACTGGCCAACTGGGAGCTTTGTAGTTACAAGACAAGACCTTCTTCTTGGGGTGTTCTCTTTGATATAGGGTTTTTGTCCTGTGTTGGTATTTTGCCTGTGGTGCCTGTGTTCTTTTTGTCAGGGGGAGGGGTGCTGTCATCTGAGCCATCAATATGTTTTTGCATGTTTTTGGCAAAAACAATAACAGAGGGTCTCTTCAAGTTGTGCTTGATTACCTCTGGGTCATTGTCCTTGTCCAAAGACTGCTGAGGTCTTAGCGTGGGCTTGACTCGTTCCACACAAGGAGGGTCGTTGGATGGATCAGTGGGTTGTGTAGTGGGTTGTGAGCTCCTTCTGTATGGCTTCAGGTGGCTGATGTTATATTTGTTTCTCAATATTGCTCCTTCGCGATTTTTTAGTGTTACAATTTTCCCACTGATTGTCTCTATAGTGTATGGTCCAGAGAAATCAGGTTCCATTCTGCCACCCTTCCTTCCATATTTTCTTATGTTGGCCAAAAGAACTTCATCTCCAACTTTGTACACAACATTTTTGTATTTCTTTTGCACCCTTTTCACATAAGCTGCCTGTTGCTTTTCCTGTGATTTCTTTATATTTTCTTCTGTGGTAGCTTTAATGCCCTCCATTGTTTTGTTTTTCAACTGTTTGAACTCACCGTAACTTGCTTCATCAGGGAGGATGATTGTGGAAAGCTAACAAGTAAGACCACAATGGAAAGACAGAAATCACAATTTATGATTAACATTTTCCCTGTCCTGCATGGCCTTAACATGAAGTGAAACAAAACAGGTTGAAAAGTCATACAAATTATAACAACTGTGCACAGGGAGAACAAACTCCCCAAAGAAAGGCCCCATTCAAACGGGTTTGAAACCAGGACCTTATTGCTGTGAGGCAACAGTGCCAACCACTAACCCATCGTGCTGCCCCTAAATGTAAACAATTTAAGAAATAAAAAGGTGAAAACATCTACACCCCCTCTATGTACATAGAAAGCTGTGGAAAACTTTCAAGACATAGTTCTACCACAGGACAGTTTGCAAAAACAGCACAAACATCTGCATTGAAACTACAAGACCTTATATTTGATTATAAAATAGATATATAAAAAACGGAACATGTCGTAGCTGTTTTCAGAAGCAATTGCCATGGCTGTTCAAGCCCCAATTCATTAGCTTGCAATCACCTTGTCACAAGAAACTATGCTAAACTATGTCAAGATATGAGTAATTGTACTTACTGGCAATTTAATGGGAACCTGTGAAGGAAACACTGCCTCTCTTCCGTACACAAGCAGAAATGGTGAATGTTTAGTGGTTGTATGGACCTTTGACCTTAAAGAAAATAATGTTGCATCCAGATAGATGTCCCAGTCATTCTGCTGGTTGTTAACCAGTTTCTTCAGAGCTCTTAACAGATAATTTAAAATAAAAAAATAATAAAATTAGTAAATATGACAAATTTGGTCACAACACACAAGAAATAAAACATCCAAAAAAAAATAAAACACCAACCGTTTTATATTGTTGTTTGTTTTTTCATCCAGTCCATTTGTTTGTGGATGGTAGGCTGCAGTTACACTTCTCTCAATGTGCAACATCTCACACAGGCTGTGGTTGAGCTTTAAAAGAAAAACAAAGCTATTAAATACTAAATAAATACATTTGTAAATAAACAAAGAAAGAAATGTGTTCTCAATGGTACTGAATAAAGCTTAGTTACAGTGATAATACTACTTTTTGGTCATAAACATCTTAAGGCTACTGGTCTACTCCAAACCCAATATCTGACTGCCTGCACTTTAAAAGGACACTTCATTACTTCATTGACAAATTCTCTTCCTTGATCTGACAGAATTCTGTTCGGACATCCGTGTCTGTAAATCATGGAACAGAGATGCTTTCCAACTTCAGTTGCAGACTTTCCTTTCAAAGGAAATGCTTCAACCCATTTAGAGAAGTAATCTGTCACTGTAAGGATATACTGGTAGCCATCAGTGGTTTTAGGCAATGGTCCAGTCAAATCTATTCCAACCAGCTCCCACACAGCAGATACCTATAACAAAACACACTATGTTTGTGTGTATTTACTCTTGGGGTAAATACTAGTAAATACAATTTGAAATTTGTAAAAGTACATGTAGAGATTGGAGTATGAACTGTATATACATACTGCATGCATTTATTTATAGCCATTTAGCGTCTTAATGTCTCTAAAAAAAATTTACGGATTACCTTAATACACTCCAGTGTCTGTACAGCTGTCAAAGGCCTCCCTACCTTTTGGCACTCATCACATTCCAAGATCTAAAGGATATAAAAACATTTCATGCCTGTAGAGTCTTCACATTCATTTGAAGAAAATACATCAACTCATACATACCCAGTTTTCAATGTCCACTGACATGCCATACCAGTAGAATCTGGAACATATGGCATTCCGTGTCTTGTTGATCCCGGTGTGCCCTCCCAAAGGTGATGAATGGAACTCACTGAAGATTGACCTGGCCTCCTCCTTTGTTTTGATCACTCTCCTTGTTCCATATTGAAGTTCTCCATCTAGGTTTGCACAGTAACATTGGTTATAGGGACATGGTTAAAACGGGGGCAAGGGGTTCACGACTGCAGGTTCAATTCCCCACCTGGGGCTCTGTGTGCAGAGTTTGCATGTTGTCCCTGTGTTTGGTGGGTTTACTCAAAGTGCTATGGTTTTCTCCTATAGTCACATGCATTGTAGCCTGACTGGTGGCCAAACTGATAATAGTGTGTGAATGTGACCATTAAAATTAAGTTTTATTTAACCTTCCTATTATCTACAGAATCATATGAACACTTAAGTATCATTTGATTGTCTTTGGTGCATTGATTTTTAGAGTCTAGGTGTTTTCGCTGCCATGAAAACTAGTTAGGTAGCTAGTTAAATTGTTAGTAATTATTTGTATAGCGAAAACAATATAAAATAAATCCACACAAACGGTAAAAATGTGTACAACGTGTACGACTAGGACAAGCTACTACAGGTTAGCATAAAAAATAACGTTATACATGTGTTCTGTCATAAAATATACTAATAGTATATTCATAAACTGTTACAGTTACATTATATGTACAATCAAAGTTAACATAAAATCACTCAAACAAGAAAACGTTACCATAAAATCTGACAAACAAGAAAAAAATATATATATACTCACCGCAGGTAACGTTAACCACAAGAGCAGCACGGATTTATGGGCGTTCCGCAAAAGTGGAAAAATATTCAGAAGCGCATGCGCGGTGAGCGTAAGTAGGACGGATTCACAGGTAGGATGAATTTATAGAACACCGGTCTGAATGCATTTCATACTGCACGTCATACTGTATCTACTGATCCGGGAGAAACACTGCAGTGTCAAGCGGGGCGGAATAGGTGCCGCGCAAAGCCGGCAAACTAATGATAATACCATCTACAAACCATCAATAAAAGCGGATTAAACTACACAGATCGTGCATCATGAAAAACAGAAAGGATTCATTAACTCAGAAAAATATTGCTCAGAAAAACGGGATTATTATCTCATTAACTCGGAAAAACAGAACTGATTTCTTCTCAGATGAATGCAATACGCTTCCATAGAGAACCGCTTACCGCGCGCGTGACTGTAGATGCGGCGCCGCTGCCGCGAGCTTGAGCCCCGCATCTCGCGCACGCACGCGGCCGCTCTAATCTGTTAACATGGGCGCCGAAATGAAATTTTATATTTTCCGCCTCACTTCCAGTGCGTCCAGGGTGCAAATTTAACAAGGTGGATCAGGAGAATCTTTTAATATTCATGAGTGAAGCCCTACATGATTGGCTGGCTGATTAATATTTATGAGAGAGGCACTACCTGATTGGCCAGTTAACATCAACATGTGCTGCCTGTTTCTTCTGCCTAAGGCAGGGGTGTCCAAATCCAGTCCTGGGGGGTCGGAGCCCTGTGCAGCTTAGTTCTTTCCCTGATCCACCATAAATGATTCAGTTCAAGAGCTGTGTGGTTATTAGCACAAGGAGATGAATCAGGTGTGTTAAATGAGGGGAAACCCAAAAATGTGCAGGACTCTGGCCCTCCAGGACTGGATTTGGGCTCCCCCGGTTTAAGGGATTCAGTGACCAATCAGTAATATTCTCTCATGAATATTAAGGAGTGTTACAGAACCACCCTGTAAAAATGCAAATTCACATTTTGCACTTGAGGAGAGAGTCCGGTCTCACTGCATACAGGTGCCTCCTTAGGACAATACTAACGAATCTCGCACAGAAAACACATACACTCACGGCATCTGTCACGCCTAGCTCGTCCGCTCTTCCTAATTAAACTCCCGTTTTGCCCCGTTTTTGCCTGTCCGCTTGCTTTTTCCACACCTGCCAGCACGATCGCCGCTTGCCTCTGCGACCTATCGTGACAGAATGACGGACCTCAAAAAGAAAAGCAAGCGGGCAAGACGGATCCCGAAGGAGCCGGAGATCTGCCTGGGAGCCTGCGCGCTAGCCAGGCTATGGCTCCCGTCTGAAGACGAGGAGGAGGAACCCCTCCTACTCGCGGACTCCGAGCGGAGAAGTCCAGTCCTCCTACCGCCCCTAGAGCGGTGCACCTACCGGCCGGAACGCCTGGACAATTGGGGAGGAATCCGGATGGGAAGAGACGCTATTCCGCGAGTACCCCGGCGCCTTAAAGGGGCCAAGCCTGTCTCGCCTGCGCGGGACCTGCCCGGCGCTCCCGCAGGAGGTGATCGCTACGCCCCTTAACCTCGCCACCCAGTTCTTCACCCTCCAGGGGTTATACTGATGGATGAACTGGCCGGGCAGGGGTCGCCTGAGGTGGACCAGCTCGCCAGGCAGCTTGGGGAGGAGTTCGCCGCGTTCACTCCCGCTTCCCCTCCAGCTGACCTGGAGAAACTAACAGAGGATCTCCGGAGGCTGATCCAGCTCCGGAGAGCTGCGGACCCCGCTCCCATGCGGCCGCCGCCGCCCACGGACCCCGCTCCCGTGCGACCGCTGCCGCCCTCGGACTTTGCTCCCGAGCAGCCGCCTACGCCGCTTGCGCGGCCGCCTGCGCAGCCGCCTACGCCGCTCGCGCAGCCGCCTTCGCAGCCGCTCCCCTCTCCTCTTGCTGCAGCCGCTCCTGAGGCGCTCCCGTCTTCGCCTGCTGCAGCCGATCCTGAGGCGCTCCTGTCTTCGCCTGCTGCAGCCGCTCCCGAGGCGCCCCCACTGCAGTCACCTGCAGTTCCCGGGCGAGCGCCCCCACGACAGCGGCTTGCAGCGCCTGGGCCGGCGCCCCCACTGCAGCCACCTGCAGCTCCCGGGCCGGCGGCCCCGCAGCCTGACCGTGTTCCTGTCCCGGCGCCTCCTCTCCCTGCTGCAGCTCCAGTGGCGCCCCCTCTCCCTGCTGCAGCTCCAGTGGCGCCCCCTCTCCCTGCTGCAGCTCCAGAGGCGCCCCCTCCGCCTGTTGACCCTATTCGGGTCCCTGTCCCTGGCCCCGCTACTGTCCGTGGCCCCGCTCCTGTGACCCCTTGTCCCTCGCTCCGGCGAACTCGACCCCGACCGAGGGTCATAATGTCTGTGTCCCGTAAGGGGAGGGGACACAGACGCAGGACGGGGGTCCTGCCCGCCCTGCCCCCTGGCTCGCCCTCCGTCGCCTGCGCTGGGGCTCGGGGGGCGCCTGCGGTTCCTGGCCCTCCGGGTCGGCTGTCGCCTGCGGGTCCCCCTCCGATGCCTCGTCGCCCTGCCTCGCTCCCCCCTCCGGTGCCTGGTCGGTCGCCTGGGGGCTCCCCGACGGCGGCTCCTCGGTCGCCTGCGGGGCCCCTACCTTCAGCCCGTCGGAGGACGTCGCCGCCTGCGCCGGCTCCCCCCCTCGCCTTGCCTTCGCCCTGGCCCCTTCCAGCTCCCTTGTCCCCTTCCCTGGTGCTCCCTCCTGCTCCCTCCCTGGCCCCTCCGCGGGTCCCTCGCCCTGTCTCCTCTGCCCCTCCGAGGTCCCCTCCGGCTCCGGCCTCCCGGCCGCCGGCGGCCCCTCCGGCTGCCTCCCGTCGCCCACTTGGGCTCCCTCGGGCTCCCCTTAATTCCCCCTCCTTCTCTCCCTTTCCTGCCCCGGTCCCGCCAGTGTTTGTCCCTCCTCCTGCCTCTGTCCCGCTGTCCTCTGTTCTTGGTCCCTTTGTTCTGCCCCGCTCCGCTCCTGGTTTCCTGTCGTTCCCTCCCATCACTCCCGCTCCTTTTGTTCCTCCTGTTCCCTCTGTTTCTCCCTTCCTGATCTGTCTCTCTGCCTTTCCTGTCCTGTGTCGTGTCTTGTCCTGGCTTCTGCCTCTGTGTCAGTTTTGCCTGTCTGTCTTGTTCCCTGTCCCTTGATGGTTTTGGTTCTTGTTTTTCAGGTTTTGGTTCCCCGGTCTCGTCCCGTCCTTCGCCTCCTCCCAGGCGCGCCCGGTGAAGCGCGCCTTTGGGGGGGGGTTCTGTCACGCCCAGCTCGTCCGCTCCTCCTGTGTGCTACGCCCCCTGCTTACCCACGTGTGTTTCCCAAATCGTACCCAGCTGGTTCTGTTTATTTTCAATCAGTCCTGTGTATTTCAGTCAGTGTCTTACCCGAGTCCAGTGTCCGTCATTGATGTTTGTATGCGTGAGATGTTTCCCCGTCCGCGCTTCCTAATTAAACTCCCGTTTTGCCCCGTTTTTGCCTGTCCGCTTGCTTTTTCCACACCTGCCAGCCGCTTGCCTCCGCGACCTATCGTGACAGCATCCACAAAAAGAACAAATGCAAAGCAATCTTTTTTTTGTGAAATTAAAGATGTATAACTAATTCAGAATATATTTTCACCATCCTACACTCCCACACAAACACAAAGACAATATGAGAAGCTATAAAGCATTTGTAAAAAAAGATTGTTTTGAATGATTAATTGAAATGATAGTGTTTTTGGTGATGATTTTGATATTTCGTGTTTGTTGTCTAAATGTTGTCTAAAATTACATGAAACTGTAAGGACATAAAACTTATAGGCCCCGCAGGCGCCAACTCTGATCAGCCTGCATCAGTCCATTTCAGAGTCTAAGAAAAGGATCCGTGACCCTGACCAGACTGGACTCCACTCATCAGACCTCCCCTTTTAAGGAAGGCAAAGGCCTGCCGGCTCCTGAGAGACTGGATAAAAATAACTGGAGCAACACAGGAAAAGCAAGACCTTTCACCCCTGGAGTGGCCGGAGCCCTACAGTCAACTCACAGCAACAACAGCCGTCAGCCTCAAGACACAGACACCTGAATGGGCATGAGGCGGCGAGTATTATACTCTCAAAGTTAAGGAATATAGACAAATTCGGCTAAACCCACCAAAATGAGAGAACCTCTCACATGGTAGAACAAGGGAATTATAACCGCCCCCTAAAGTGATCTGGTTGGGTGGGGACTTGAGAACCAAGGTCAGCAATGTCCCTAAAATTAACCGTTGACCGAAATTGGTCAGTCTTCAGAGACATGCCATCACCTGGGTTGGATACTTAAGGAAGGGCCTCAGAAGAGTTCGGGGAGTCAGAGTAATCAGAGCTCCCACAGAGAACTGTGCGAAAGTCCATCTGTAGTCTGTAGACTTTCCGGGCTGCCCCCCGGCTGAGCCCCTGAGAACTTTGTGCACTCTCAGCTGAGATATGTGATTGTTTAATATTGTATGTGTCCTAATGTATTTCAGAATATGTGGCCACATGTCAATGATTGTATATTGTAGTATGTTTAATAAATGTTCTGATTACTTTACGACTGTCTGATTTGCTAACTTCTTTATAAACTTTACAGATTGGATTTCTATCCTAATTAGGACTAAAGTGGTAAATACTATCTTGCAGCCTCTGGGTTAAATTCCCTTTATCCGGGTCCCAAACTCGACTGCCCAAGTTAAGTTAGGTGGATACCAAAACTACACCTCTGGAGTTCGCACAAGCTCAGTTATGGGCCGACGTAACCTCTGAGGTCAACACATGCTGATGAAAGGTTCGGTATCTACCCTCTGAGGGGCGTACACACTATGTTCCTAGGCACCGGGCATAGTCCCTGAGACGCTCACAAGGTAGATACCGGGTAGCATCGGTGGAGTCCCTGAGACAGGCCCAAAGTAAGCCTCGTACAAACTACCTATTCGAAACGTGCGCCTTCACAGCCACTGAGGTTGACACATGTTATGATATGGGCTGCCCCCGGCTGAGCCTCTGAGGTGGACGTACATGTGGTTTGGGTAAACATCGGCTTAATCTCCAAGGCGCCCACAAGCTCAGTGATTGGCGGATACTGAGCCTTTGGGTAATTATATAGATCGAGGGACCCGAATAATCAGAGGCTGACATTGTCTTAAATGGTGGCGATTTCCATACCTCTAAGACAAACCCTGTGGAACAGGTCCGCGGATCGCCCTGTCGGCCGAGGCGAATCTGGCGGACTCCTCCGTCAGGGGTAAATTAGAGTTGGTAATATAAAGGAGAGTCCCTAAGTAATCCAAACAACATAAACATCATGACTACAATATACTGAAATAAGGTCTTTAATAAAATGGAGTCAGATATGTGTCTAATAGAATACTTTATATAGTAAAAAGGGTAAGTAATTTCCAGGAGCGCTCGGAAGAAACAACACGCATTCATAGCCTTCGGCTGCACCATTGGATTACGCCATTGGGCCAGTGGGCAGCTCCCTATACCCCACAGTCCAAATACATGCTGAGGCTAATTGTACTTGCTAAATTGCCCGTAGGTGTGCATGTGTGAGTGAATGGTGTGTGAGTGTGTAATGCGATGGGCTGGCCCCCCATCCTGGGTTGTTCCCTGGCTCGTGCCCATTGCTTCCGGGATAGGCTCCAGACCCCCCGTGACCCAGTAGGATAAGCGGTTTAGAAAATGGATGGATGGATAGATGAATATTTTGCTGAATAAGAAATAACTCTACAGATAAAGGTCCAGTCAGCCCAACCCATACCCTCCCTCATGCAAAGGCCATGAGGAAACATTTTTCAAAAGAATTTCGCAATGGTATCACAATTGTGAAATCATTTCCCTATACAGTATATATAGAGGCTCTTCTAATCATCTATCACTGCTTATTCTTGTAGAACACTGTGCTTCACTGTATTTTGCAGTCCAGCTTAACTGTAAGTATCCTTGTGAATTTTATTGCCTTGTTTTCTGTTAAATCCACTTAATTCTATGTCATTTAATTTCACTTTGACATATGATGAATATTACTTTCTCAGAATGGCTCACCTTCATGCTGCTTAACTGTGTGACCATGCCTCAGTCAGTGAAAGTGTGTTTCCTACTCCAAGACCCCAGAGGGTTAACCAATGTTTCATTTTTATTTGTTTCCTTATGTATAACTCTCTGTAGTTTGTTCCAATTTCCTCTCGTCCGGTGCTGTAGAATGCATGAAAATACTGATGCTTTTGATGACAACCATCCTGTTAACTCATTTTTCAGAAAAAAGATGGCCGATATCCTCTCAAAGACCAAAGCCAAAGGGGTTGATTTCTGTGCTGTAGATAAGAATTATTATATAATTCGCTCTGATCTTGGCTGTTTCATGTACTCAACAGATTTCCACGGAGGCTCTGACCTCACGATTTACAGCTTACACCCCTCCTGTCAGGGTGGAGACCACTATCTGGCCTTTGACAATAACACATTCTACATCATCAAAGGCAATACTTATCGGCGTGTGTCTGATATGAGCAAAGATCTTGATGCTGTGGTGTATAACCTGCACCCAAACTGTCAAGGGGGTGATCACTATCTGTCTGCTAATGGTGATTTCTACATAATATTTAAGAGCAAAGGTGTGTATCACAAAACATCCAATATGAACAAGGATAGTGATGCAGCTGAATACCAACTGCCTCCCAACTGCAAGGATGGCCTGTTCTACTGGGGCACAAAGAGCTACACCTACTTTCTCAAGCCAAAAGATGAGTGGGGGGTCCAGTATCACAAAACTGATAATCTTAACAAAGATACCCATGCAGACACATTCTCAGTTCATCCAGATGTTCTTAACTTCCTTCCTGGAGGGCTTGGTCAGACACATGGCCCAGCCTTTGGAAAATGGGATCTCATTAAGATGATTTCCAATGATTTAGAAATTCCCGTAACCTGGGAAAAGAAGATAACCCGGAAAGTGGGCTTTACCAAATCCAAGTCATCGAGTATCGAGCACAACTGGAAAGTGAATATAAGCAGCACATATGAGTCAGGTGCTCTGACAGCAGCGATTGCCAAATACCAGTTCTCTCTGTCAGCAGAATATGGAGGAATCAGCGTCAACACAGAAAGTGAAAACTGGGAAGAAGCAACTGAGGTGGCAGAGACCATGACCCTGACTCTGCAGCCCCACACTAAAATGTACATCTGGCAGTACAAGCTCGGCCTTGGCAAGGAAGATCTCCTCTTCTGCCGTGACATGGTACTTAATGACGATCCTAACCCCCCTTCCATCATTCCACTTCCACCTGCTAACAAGTAGTGTGTTGATTCTATGGATGAGATGCATTTTGTTGGCTAGGCATGTATTTTACATGGGCTTGAATCAATAGCAAATATGATTATGTAATAGGAATGCTTTTGGGTACTACATCATTTTTTTACTTGTTTGTCTTTCTTATTTTAATTTAGGAAGTTACAGTACAACAAAGAAAAACACAATAATCTTAACAAGAACTAAATCAACCTCTATAACGATATACTGATTTTTAAACCGGATCATATGCCAGATTTGATAAATCCATAAATACTGTATAAGATCCATGTACTCAAATATGATTTTTCCATGTCAGTATTCTTCAATAAAATTTGATTTTATATAAACATTTAAAATAATTTCAAATGAATAAATAATAGACATGAGGACTTATTTGTTGTAAAATATGCCATTTCAGCTCCTCCACTTTGCTGAATTGAATGCATTGTTTTGTAGACATGTGGATGAATAAATAAAAAAGTTTTTAAATGATTCTGAAACTATTCTGTGTGTCTAAGGAAGATAATAGGCACAGCCAATATGTGTTTTATGTGTTTTAACTTTATGGCTACAATGCATGACTCCATTATTTAATTCACATCAGCATGTGACTCCAAAGTCACTCAAAAATGTAGATATTGTAGATATTGGAAGTATCAGTCCCAAGGTTCAGTTATGCCTTTACTCTAAAACTGCTTCCTTACTGAGCATTCAGTAGAAAGTATGTTTTTATAGACCCTGCTTACTGAACAGCTTTCCCATTAGCTCAGAGGTTTCTATAGACATGCAAGCCCAGCCTTTCCTATTTACACATCGGAGGCTTTTATTTATAAGTATTATCCTTTAATCTAAAACAGCTTCCTTACTGAGCGTTCAGTAGAAAGTATGTTTTTATAGACCCTGCTTACTGAACAGCTTTCCCATTAACTCAGAGGTTTCTATAGACATGCAAGCCCAGCCTTTCCTATTTACATATCAGAGGCTTTTATTTATAAGTATTATCCTTTTCTGCTTGCTAGTCACATTTCACATGGATATTTCTTCTTCCTTTATTTCATTTGCATTACTGTTAAGTCTCGACCATTTTACATCTTATTTTCCGCATTTTAAGGCAAACAATACAAAGAAGTATCAATATAAACAATACAAACAAGGAAAATTCATGTAATTTTTTAGGTACACGCTGAAATTCTGAGCATATTTGACCCAAGGTAGATAGTTGGGCGACATTGTCATGCTTTCTGCTTCATGTTGAAAAGAACTGTCTCTGATGCAAGAGTTAAATGTTAAGTTCTGAGCACAATGATATACATACTGTCACGATCACAGCGGAGGTATGCGGCGATCGTGCGGGTAAACAGGCAAGCATGAAGCAGGAAGGCAGGATACGGGGCAAAACGGGAGTTTAATTTGGAAGTCCAGGAAACGGGGATACAGGACGGCAACAGACATCATACGACATCAATGACGGACGAAGGACTCAGGTAAGACACGGACTGAAATACACAGGACTGAGCAAATGAACTAGATACAGCTGGGTACAATCGGGAGAAAACACGTGGGTAATCAGGGGGCGTGGCACACAGGAGGAGCGGACGAGCCGGGCATGACTCATACATAATATATACATATTAATTCTATGGCAGTTTAAAAATGAACTTTTCTTTTAAAAATAACACTATTATAATTGTTTTAATAATCTTATAGACACACAAAAACTGTTAGATCTATATCTATCTTTAGATAAAAAAAGCACACATACAGTATATGTCAGAGTGCAGGATACGCAGGCGGGCTGGGAGGACGGTACAGACATCTACTGATGCTAACCAACATCAATGATGGCAAAAACCAAGGGAAGACATGGACTGAAATAGACAAGACTGGGCAAAAATAATCAGACACAACTGGGCGAAGGTCTGGTCACGTGACGCTCGTCGCTAATGGCTGCCTAACTCTGCTCGTCCGCGCGTCCCATCCACCTATTTGCCCTTTAGTCAGTCCCCTTGCCACTTACCCGTTCGCAATTCTATACGAATTCGGCGCTCATTCTTTTATTTTTCCTGATGGCTGCTAATCAGCGCAGACCTCGCTCAGTTCTTTCCAGTCCGGAGAAGAAAGTTCCCCGCTCTGATGGCGGCGCTTCTGAAGAGGCCCTTTCCCCTCTCCTGGCACCTTTTCTTGAGGAAATGAAAAACTTCGTTTCCGAACAGGTGAACTCCTTAAATGGCACGCTCCAGCAACACCACTCGGAGCTCCGCGCTGACCTGAACTCGCTGAGGGTGGATTTTAAATCTATTCAAAAAGAAGTCGCCTCTGTGAAGTCTGTGACCGGTCGACACTCCAGGGAGCTGGCTGATTTTAATAAGGGCCTACTTTCCCTGGATGTTAAAATCACTGAGATTGAGGACCGCAGCCGTCGCCTTAATCTTAAAGTAGTTGGGATCAAACTAGGGCATGAAGGGGGCGATATGCAGTCTTTTCTCAACAGCCTCTGGCCAGCTATTTTCCCCCATCTCCCTAATTTCCAGCCAGCCATTGACCGTGCCCACAGGCTGTATGGCCGGTCAGAAACCTCTTCTTGTCCGCCTCCCATCCTCATGCACTTCATCGACTTCCGTGACCGGCAGGCTGTGGTGCGTGAAGCCCGTAAAGTCCAGGACCTCAGCTTTGAAGGTGGGAGAATTTTCTTCTTTCAAGACTTTAGCGCCAAGACGGCTGCAGCCAGGAAGGCGATGAACGCACCGATCCGGAGAGCGGAGGAGTTGGGTCTTTCTCCTTTCCTGATTTTCCCTGCGCGCCTGAAGCTGTCTTTTGGAAGCCAGCAGGTCATGTCCGCTACTCCGGAGGACGCGAATACTGCCATGGATCATTTCCAGTCTCTTGGGACTCTTCCCGTATAATTATTTCGCTCCCCTTTGGGTTTGCCGGTTTCTTTTTTTAATATATGTATTATTATTATTATTATTCATTTATTTTTATTTTTTCATTTATTTTAATTTTTCTGCGATCGCTGTGGGTCCTGTGTATTGTAATGTACTGTTATGGGATGCTTTTGTTTTTGTTTACTTTGCACTTTTCGCCTGCTTCTATTAGTTTATTAATTGGATGTCTGCTTTAGTGCTATTGCCTGACTACTCCCATTTGCCGTTTTTCCTGCTCTGTACACGGGGCAGCAGCAGTGGCACGGGGTCTGTTTTATCTGTGTCTCTGTTACTCAGAATGGGCTGGGGGACGTGTGCGCGGAGTTAGTGTGTTTTGTGGCTTAGCTTCGGGCGCCACATGCGCGCAGTTTCTGACTTCGGTCGGAGGGGGCGGGAGGGTGGTTGTTCTGGACCTGGCCGCAGTCCCGATTACTTTTTTAATGTCTTCTATGTTACTGCTGCGTTGCCTGTCCGGAGCATGGGTCTGGGGGATTTTTGTGTCTGCTTGGGGGGGTGGGAAGGGGTTTTTCCCTGAGACTTACTTCCTGAAGTCACGGTTCACCGACCGGCACATTCAGCTTCTGGTTCATGTCTGGTATATTGAGACTTTGTTTTTTTCCCTTGTTTACACCTTACTGTCTGTTTTGTTTTGATCATGGCCAATATAAATATAGCTTCCTGGAATGTTAGGGCTCTGAATACCCCCAACAAACGGTCCAGTGTGACTGATTTTTTGAAGAGGCAGCACGTCGACCTTGCCTTTTTAATTGAGACCCACCTTCTCCAGCGAGATGCACTGCGGGCGGCCTCCAGGTTCTACAGGGTTATCTCCACTTCATCAGCTTCCTCACGTAGATGTGGAGTAGCCATATTAGTCAAGCGGTCCCTTCAGATTCATATTCTTAACTCTGGGGGGGATGCTGACGGCAGGTACTGTTACGCCCTCTCTGACCTGGGGGGTAGGAAGGTCTGCTTTGTTGCCGCATACGCTCCCACTCCCCCACGCGCCTCATTCTTTCGGGATCTTTCTGACCACCTTCTTAAATTTCAGGAATTTGACCTTGTTATTGGGACTGATGCTAACGCTGTCCACAACCCTGTCCTTGATAAATCTCCCTCTCTCGTGGGTAGCCGGGTGCCTCCCTCCACACGTTCCCTGTGTAAATTCGTGGAGGACTTGAATTTGGTCGATTCATTCCGCCTAATTAACCCCTCCGCCAGAGGATTTTCCTTCTTCTCACCTCGCTTCAAATCCCAGTCTCGCATAGACTACATCTTTGTTTCTCGCTCTCTTGCCTCTGCTGTTTCTAATGCTTCTCTGATTTCTTCCTCTGTGTCTGACCACAAGTGTGCTCTCCTCCACTTAGCTGTACTTTCTGTCTCTCCTCAGGCCCCACGATGGAAGCTCAATACTTCTTTGCTTCAAAACTCTAAATATATAGCCTATCTGACTCCTAGACTTGAAGAATTTATTTCAATTAATACAGGCTCAACTGATGACCCAGTCTACTGCTGGATGGCAATAAAGGGCTTTCTCCGCGATGCCACGGTTGCTTTTGCCAGTAGCCTACTTAGCGAACGTCACCGGAAGATCTGTGATCACGAAAGGCGGCTAGCTCACTTAGAGAGTGCTCGTCCTGTAGTGGTTGATCTGGATCATGAGACCCTCATTTTAAACATCAGGGCGGAGCTAAATGTCCTTCTGTCACACCGCGCTGAGTTTATGGTTCATCGCACTAGGTCACGATATTATGTCTCGGGTGCTAGGCCCAGTAAGTTGTTGGCTCTCAGACTTCAGCAATGTGACTCTTTCTCCACAATTTCTGTTAGAACCAAGGACGGAGCTCTCACCACTGACCCACAGGAACAGTAGCTTTTTTCAATTTTGCTCAGATGTATTCTCCCCTCCCACTGTCTTTCCACCCTCTGACCCTGATTCGATTCTTGACTCTGTACCACTTTCTTGTCTCTCAGGCCCAGAAGCCTCTATGCTCGAGGCTCCCCTTTCAATGTCAGAACTTAAAGAGGCTCTGGACTCCATGAGCCCTGGGAAGTCTCCAGGGCCCGATGGCCTCCCTCCGGAACTCCTTTCTGCCTTCTGGAAGCAGCTCTCTATTCCGCTCTTCCACATGCTGATTCTGCCATTTCTGCCTCCCATCTCCATCCTTCTCTTAATCAGTCCTTGATGACTTTGTTGCTCAAACAAGGTAAGGACCCTACAGATTGCTCCAGCTATCGCCCGTTGTCCCTTATGAATTCAGACATCAAACTGCTTGCCAAGGTGCTTGCCCGTCGACTGCAGGCGGTGATTTCCAAATTGATTCACCCAGACCAAACTGGTTTTATTAAATCCCGTCATGCAGCCGACAACATCCGTCGCCTCCTCCATGTACTTCACACTGCTCCTTCCTTTCCCTTCCCTGCCGCCCTTCTCTCTTTAGACGCAGAGAAGGCTTTCGATAGGATGAATTGGTCATTTTTGTGGAGGGTCCTGCATAGAATGGGTTTTGGCTCTTATTTTATCAACCTAGTCCAGACCCTTTACTCCTCCCCCTCTTCTGTCCTTTTGACTAATGCCAACATTTCTCCTCCTTTTCGGCTTCTTCAGGGGGCCAGGCAGGGCTGTCCCCTCTCCCCCCTACTCTTTAATCTGTCGTTGGAGCCTCTGGCTGCCGCTCTCCGTCACTCAGATGTTATTTCCCCCATCCTAGTGAAAGGTGTCCCTCAGTCAGTTTCTTTATATGCTGATGATCTGCTTCTTTACCTCGGCAATGCTCCTGTGGATCTCCCTCATGTCCTTAACCTGTTTCAATCATATGAATCCCTGTCTGGCTATTGGATTAACTGGGCAAAATCTTCTCTCCTTCCGTTGAATCCTACCTGCCGCTCCTCTTCACTTCCTCCTTCTATTCCTCAGGCAGGGTCTTTCAGATACCTGGGGTTGGACATTTACCCATCAGTTGCAGAGCTCACAGCTGCTGGCTTCCGCCGCACTCTCGAGGGCATTAAAGCCTCGATCTCCTCGTGGTCTTCTCTTCCCCTCTCATTTCGGGCTAGGCTGGCTATTATTTTATGAGTTCCATGCTTCCCCTCTCCCCTCCACCTGGGTACTGGGCCTGTCAAGTCTACTATTTCTGTTTTTCTTTGGGATGGCAAGAGACTCTCCGTCAGACACTCTACCCTAATCCGTGACCGGTTGGATGGGGGCGTCTCTCTCCCGGACTTCGAAATTTACCACCTTGCTTTTACTCTAAGGCCAGTTTGGAGCTGGATCAGTCCTCCCCAGCATCCCCCTGCCTGGCTTCCTATCGAAGCAGAATATGTTCTCCCCCATCGTCTAGCCTCGCTTCCTTTCCTCCCTGTTAAATTCAAATCCATCTCTGCCTCCGTCGGTCCGATTATCTGTCAGGCCCTTCGCGCATGGAGAAGGGTTGAGAAATTGTTGGGCCCCTTCCCAAAATGGCACCCCAATGTTCCGTTGCTCCATAATCCTGTCCTGAACATTGGAGGCCGCCCCATCTCTTCCTCGCCGTGGTCTCAGTCAGGTATCTCCACCCTGGGTGACATTTTTGATAACTCAGGTCTCAAATCGTTCCAGTCTCTTAAGGTCACGTTTAATCTTCCCCCTTCTTCATATTTTTTCTACCTCCAGCTGAGGTCCATGCTTAGGGCCTGTAATATCTCCTTTTCCTCACCTCTTCCGTTTCACCCGCTGTGCAGATTTGCTCTGTCCTTTTCTCCGGTTTCTAAGCCCGTGTCCAGTCTCTATTCCCTCCTCCGCAAATCCTCTCATAAACCTCTCCCCATAATTTCTGTCTGGCAGGGGGAGCTCTCTCCCACCCCCGTCTTATCTTGGAGCATTATTTTTCATAATATTAAAAACTGTTCTAAAAATCCCAATCACCAGCAAACACAATTTAAGTTTGTTCACAGATTATACCCCACTCCCAGGAAACACCATCTCATGGGCTTAGAGCCTGACCCCTTGTGTCATCTTTGTCCCCTCCAGGTCCCTGGTACCTTTCTCCATATATTCTGGGACTGTCCTCCAGTGGCTGCTCTTTGGGATTACGTGGCCAGATCTCTCTCTTCAGTTCTTTCCTCTCCCATCCCCCTGTCTCCCGTGGTCCTTCTTCTCCTGGACTTCTCTTCTCTCTCTCTCTCTCGCATCCAGCAGAGGCTTCTGATGTCTGCCTCCTTAGCGGCCAAGTTGTTATTAGCCTCTTGTTGGAAGACTCCAGATCGTGCCATTCCTTCTGTATGGAAGTCCACCTTTCTTGATCTGCTTCTGCTGGAACTCTCTGCAGCCCGGATTAACAACTCGTCTGATTCTACAATCCAGAGCTGGGTCCATGACGTGCAGCTGGTCAAGGATTGGTTGCAGGTCATGTCCTGAGGCCGTATTCCTTGTTTTTTGTTTTGATTTTTACTTTCCTAATTCTGACATTTCCTCACTGATATAAGTGTGTTATTTCTTTTATCCTCAGTTTTTAGCTGTGCTCTCCATGGCTGGGTGTGCCGGTGACCTTTGTTGGTCTTTTGTCTCTTTAAATTGAGTTGCTGTCTCAGGGTGTATTGGGGGTGGGGTGGGGTGGGGTGGGGTGGGGGTGCAGTATGTTCTGTTCTCTTCCATTTTGTTCTTTGTTACATAAAAAAATAATAAATTACAAGAAATAAATACAAGAAATAAATAAATAATAAATCTAATAAAAATTTGGTCACAAAAAAAAAACACCTTAACAGGTAATATAAATATGTCCACACTGAGAGTCACATGGAATGTATGTGGAATTGGTTCCAGGAAAAAGAGGCTAAAAATTGCTAATCGGTTAAATGACTTGAAGGCAGACATTGTCTTTTTACAAGAGACTCATATGGCCAAAACATCTGAATATATGCATACCTTCCCACAGTTCCCTCACACGTACTCAGCCTGCTACAACTCAAAACAAAGAGGAGTAACCATATTGATTAACAAAAGGATTCACTTCACCATTAGCAACACTATAAAAGATGCAGAAGGTAGATTTATAATACTAAATTTATATATTCAAAAATGGATTTCTGCATTGCTAGTGTATATGGACAGAACATTGACAACCCCTCCTTTTTCATGCTCTCTTCACTTCACTTTCTGACCACTCGGACACCACTCTCATTATAGGAGGAGACTTTAACTTGGTGTTGAACCGAGAAATGGACAGGCTCAGCACGGCAGTGAACCAAAGGAACTGGCTATCTGTAGATATTCTTAAACAATACATGAATGATTTTGGTCTTTATGATGCCTGGCGTTCACATCATCCCACTTCCAGGGATTACACCTTCTTTTCTCCAGTACATCGCTCACATTCTCGCTTAGATTATTTTTTAATTAGCAGTTCCATGATGAGGCACGTCACAGAAACTCAGATACACTCTATCCTTATCAGTGATCACTCACCGGTGTCAATATATTTGGTTAAGGAAAGAGTCACACCACCGAGCAGGAACTGGAGACTCAATACATCTTGATGTTTAAGTAAAGATTTTATTAATTATTTAAAAAATGAATGGGCAACGTATTTGGATAACAATGATCTAGCAGAAGTCTCACCATGTGTTATCTGGGAAGCAGGAAAGGCACTAATGAGAGGAAAAATAATATCTTATTGCTCACATAAAAAAATAAAGAAAAAGCACATTTAGCAGAATTAGAACAGAAAATTAAATCATTAGAAACAGCTTATGCTTCCTCACCGCAAGAGCAGATAATTAGCAACTTGAGGAAACTCAAATTGGAATTTAATGGAAAACGTTGAACAAGGTAATAAATCTGGAAGATTCCTGGCTAACCAGTTAAAACTAAATAAAGAAAAATCAACAATTTGTTCTATTAAAAACTCGAGGGGGAATATAACTCACGATCAACAAATTAATAAATCCATCCATCCATTTTCCAAACCGTTTATCCTACTGGGTCGCGGGGGTCCGGAGCCTATCCCGGAAGCAATGGGCATGAGGCAGGGAACAAGCCTGGATGGGGGGCCAGCCCTTCGCAGGGCACACTCACACACCATTCACTCACGCATGCACACCTATGGGCAATTTAGCAACTCCAATCAGCCTCAGCATGTTGTAAGGACATAAAACGTATAGGTCCTGCAGGCCCCAACTCTGATCAGCCTGCATCAGTCCATTTCAGAGCTCCGCTGGCCCAGGCAAGACTGGACTCCACTCATCAGACCTCCCCTTTTAAGGAAGGCAAAGGCCTGCCAGCTCCTGAGAGACTGGACAGGAATAACTGGAGCAACACAGGAAAAGCAAGACCTTTCACCCCCGGAGTGACCGGAGTTCCACAGTCAATCCACAGCAACAACAGCTGTCAGTCTCCATACACAGACACCTTTTCCACTATAAACAGGATAACTCACCACACATAGATGTTAGGGACAAATACACGCATGTTTGGTCTCGTTTGAATAGGCATGAGACGGCGAGTGTTATACTCTCAGATTTAAGGCAGTATAACTTTCCCTAAGAGAACTACAGAAACTTCGGCTAAACCCACCAAAATGAGAGAGCCTCTCACATGGTAGTACAAGGGAATTACGACAACCCCCTAAAGTGATCTGATTGGCTGGGGACCTGAGAACCAAGGCCAACATCCATCCATCCATCCAATATCCAAACCGCTTATCCTAGTGGGTCACGGGTGGTCCGGAGCCTATCCCGGAAGCAATGGGCATGAGGCAGGGAACAACCCAGGATGGGGGGGCCAGCCCATCGCAGGGCACACTCACACACCATTCACTCACACATGCACACCTATGGGCAATTTAGCGACTCCAATTAGCCTCAGCATGTTTTTGGACTGTGGGGGGAAACCGGAGTACCCGGAGGAAACCCCACGATGACATGGGGAGAACATGCAAACTCCACACACATGTGACCCAGGCGGAGACTCGAACCCAGGTCCCAGAGGTATGAGGCAACAGTGCTAACCACTATACCACCATGCCGCCCCAAATTAATAAATCTTTTGCAGAATTTTATGAAGCTTTATAATCATCACAGAATAATATATCTGATGCTGACATCAACACATTTCTTAGCAATATAAATCTGCCAGAGCTCGATATTGGAACAGATTACTGCTTTAGACTCTCCTCTATTAGTATCTGAATTCAATGAAGCCATACAGCATCTTCCAAATAATAAAGTCCCAGGTCCCGATGGTTTCCCAGCAGAATTCTACAAAGTATTTTGGCCAACGCTAGCACCCGTTTTTATCAGAATGGTTACTCAAATTCAGAATGATTACTCGCTATCTCCAAACATGAACTATTAGCCTGCTTCTGAAACCTGGTAAAGACCCAACGCTGACATTCAGTTACCGCCCAATCTTACTCATAAATGTAGATCTTAAAATAATTTGCAAAGTCATTGCCAAAAGATTAGAGAAAGTTCATCCATTTCTTATACATCCTGACCAAACAGGTTTTATCAAGGGTAGGCACTCAGCCAATAATACACGTAGACTACTGAATGTTATAGACTACAGCTCCATTAACAAATTAGAAACCACGGTTATATCTATAGGTGCAGAGAAAGCATTTGACAAAGTAAATTGGAAATTTCTATTTGCAGTTCTACATAAATTTGGATTTGGTTCATCCTTCATAAGCTGGATTAAAACACTATACAGCTCTCCAGATGCACGTGTTAGGACAAATGAACTAATTTCTCGAAGCCTCCGTTTGCAGAGGGGCACCAGGCAGGGCTGCCCGCTCTCTCCCTCGCTTTTTGTTATCTTCATTCAGCCACTAGCAGCGGCGATTACACAAAATGTACATATTAAAGGAATTCAAACAGAAAAAATAGACCATAAGATAAGCCTGTATGCAGATGACGTATTACTCTTTCTTAGGAACTCACCAGCCTCTCTTCTTAACACAATATCACTTATAGATAAGTTCTCACCTATATCAGACTACTCCGTCAACTGGAGCAGATCAACAGTTCTGCCTTTGAATTGTAATTTCCAAAACACAAGTGCTACTCCGTTGCAGTCAGGTAACCTCAGATACTTAGGCATACATTTTTCCACCAGGCTCTCAGACTTGGTACAGATGAATCACATTCCAGTATTAAAAAAGGTAGAAGATGATTTCATGCGATGGAAAACTCTACCTGTATCACTCATGGGTAGAATTGCAACCATTAAAATGAAGATCCTGCCTAAAATCAATTACTTGTTCTCAATGATCCCCAATAAACCCTCTATTGCTTGGTTTATATCACTAGACTCAAGCATCTCATCATTTTTATGGAAGAATAAACCATCGCGACTAAGATTAAAAACCCTACAAAAAGCTAAAGGTAATGGTGGTCTAGAACTACCAAATTTCTTTCACTACTTCTTAGCCAACAGATTGCAGTATGTATCAAATTGGATTAAATCAAGCCCAGTAGACAGTCCATGGCTGGACTTAGAACAATCAATCAGTGGAGAAGTAAAAATCTCCGAACTACCCTTTATACTGTAAGTCCTAGCATTAAGCATTATAACTGTTTTAAAAGCCTTAGTATTAACACCTCATTGACAGCCTGGTGGGAATTTTTTTAAAATAACCAGGTCTGCACTTACCCCTGCAATCTAACATTTGGAACAATCCAGATATTAGCCAAAAAAAGAAAGCATTGAACTTTCCCATATGGCGCGATAAAGGGATTATAAATCTATAAATAGATGACTCAATTTCCCTCGCAACCTCAAAATGGGAGCAGGATCTATGCATTCATCCAGAGCAAAACTTTTGGAATCAAATATGTTTAAACACTTTCAAAATTACTAAAAGTTCCAACTTGCAACTTGTACAATACAAAACTCTCCATAGAATACACTACACAGGAGAAAGGATGTTCCAAATGGGCCTTATACACTCAAACTTATGTTCCCACTGCTCAGGTAACTTTGTGGAGAACTACAGTACATGCATGCAATATGGTCCTGCACACCGGTGCAGAAGTTCTGGCAGATGATATGTGAAGATCTATCAGTATGGTTTAACTGTCATATCCAAACCTCACCCACACTGTATATTTTAGGAGATTTATTTATTTAGGAGTGAATTAGATATGAAAGAAAATAAGGCACACATAATCCTTACTGCCTTAGGCATTGCAAAGAAAACTATCTTCATGAACAGGAAATCAAAAAATAATTTGTGTATTACTCAGTATAGAAATTGACTGTTAGACCACTTAAGTATGGAGAGAATATCTGCTCCCATCCGAAATAAACAATTAGGTGAATTGGATTCTCTCTGGTCCACTCTGACCAATTCCATTGTATAGGGGGGGTGGTCGGCTGTGGTCTCATCTCCTCGGGATCCTGACGGGTGGTGGGGTTGGGCCCTCGAGCTATGGGCGTCTAGTGGTTTCTTGGGGCTGGGGGGCTGTGGCTGCCGTCTTGTGATGTCTGGGTGTTTGTCCTGGCTGGGGGTGGTGGGGGGGAGCTTGGGCGGGTGCTGCCTGGTGGTCATGGGGTGTGGGGTCTGGAGTGCTGGTGGTGGCAGGGGCTGGCCCTGGGAGGGGCGGTTGGCCTTTTCGGTGCGGGCCTGGGTACATGGTCCGGGGCTCTGGCGCCCGGGGCCTGGCCATCTCCTCGGTGGGTGCCTCCCTGCGCCGGGGTGGCCTGTGCTTCCCCCGGGCTGCCGCGGGTGGGTGGCTTTTGGTGCTGGCGGTGCCCTGGGGGCCCCGGGTCCGCTCCTTCCCGCTCCGCGTTGGGGGGCTGGGGTGCCTACTGAACCAGCTGGTTAGCTCATTAGCCCCTCATTCACAACATGCCACACACACGTGTAGGACCTCTGGGGGGGGGGGGGGGCGTATGCCATGCATACTACAGTGGGGAGGGCCATTTACATGGCCTTACTCACTATGCTGCGCGGCCTTCTGCCTCCCCCTGTTTTAATTGCACTTTAGTCATCACATACCAATATACACACAGGGCCTTGGGGTGCGGGGGCATGTCCTCAGAGACTGGTGGTATCACTCGCCTCTGTGTAGCTGACGCCCCCCAATTTTAATCACATCATATACATTGAGGGTCTTGATGGGGAGGAGATGTGGGGGAGAGCTGTTCACAAGCAGCGTTGCTCTACGCTTCCCCCGTGAATTTTAAATTCATCTTAGTTTCTCAACAGTCATACTCACCCCTACACTACATACAGTCTCATACATCACCACACGCATCCAACACTCTACCTTTCACACAGCTGCATGGGGGAGGAGAGTGGGAGGGTCTTCCTACACCCCTGCTTCCTGCCGGGGGTGAGGGGGTGTGGGGGGGGCGCTTGGGTGGTCGCTCGGCTGGTGGCGCCCTGGGGTCGCGGCTGGTTGCATTCTCCCGCACGTCGGAGGGCAGTTCGGAGTGAATGGGCCTATGTCTTTTTGTCTCTGTGTGTGGGTGTCTGTGTATGTTGTGGGGATGTGTGTATGGTGTATGTGCATGGCTGCGAGGTGTGTTTGTGGGGTGTCTGTGTGGATGGTGGCGGCCTGGGTCCGTGCTTGCTGCTCCGTCCTGGGTGCGGTTGGTCTCCTGGGCATGGTTGCTGGCCCCTTTCCTCTGGCTGGTGGCCCAGGTGGGGGGGGCTCGGGCCTCTCTGGTGTGGGTGGGGCTCTCTACTGGGGGCTGGTCGGCCCCCGGCCGCCTGGGGTCCTAGGGGCCCTGGCCTTGGCTCATACGGGAGCGGCCACGCCCTCGCATACGGGAACCCACCTCTGGTTCCTTGGGGCTCATGCCATTTTGGCTGCGGGGGCAGTGTCTGGGACCTCCCTCCTCCCCCGGCTGGAGTGGAGGCACAGCCGTGCATTCAGACCATGATTCTGCTAAAGCTGCCGGACAGGACAAAGGGGGGAAAAAATGGATAAAGAAGTTGCCAAACAAGTGTTGAAACAACGTTGAATCCTTATCACAAATGGCTGATTTTCCAGCATTGGATAGACGGCCTTTTCAACAAGAATGTGCACAGACCTAGAGCTCAGATGAAGGTTGAGCTCACTCAGGTGCTGTTCAAGTGGGACACAGAGAGCCACCATGAGGATTTTGCTCGCGAGGATATTGTTTGACGTGCTGGTGAGATACTTTTCATACAGCATTGACAGTTATACTTGTTATACTTGTACTGCTATTTGTTGCACTGACAATTTTAACATTCAATAAAAAAAATCTATTTCATTCTTTACTGTTTTATTGACATTAAAATCCTTGTTTTCAATCTTTCGTTAAAAAAAATCAAAGCAGATTACTTTGCCAGCCTGGGATTCATTGTCCTTGGCTCATTCTCTATAAAGAGCATGTTAAGCTGATATCATTTGGTTGTTGTTCTAGTGCTCTAAACACATGTAGCAAGAAGACTTGAAACTTGAATGCTCTTCCTGCTTTTGCATAAGCTTCATTCAGATCAAGTGCACATCTGCCCTCTGCTGGAGGAATATTATTGCAGGTACACATGCGCCGACCGCAGCCATGCTCATCCACAGCCAAATGTAGTATGAACACTAGAGATATGAAAACCTAGATGCCTTATTGGGCAATTTGGAGTTACGTCATCAGGGCCACCATATTGGAGTGGTAATTGTGAAGTATAACACTCTTAGATAGAGAGAGAGTATTAGAGAGCGTTAGTAAACTGAGTATTTTTGAGACAAACGTGAAAAATGCCCTAATACTGTGCAGCCTGTGGCTGCAACAACATGAGAGATGTTACAGCTAGAAAACAGGGAATCACATTTCACAGTAAATAGCCTCTGGTACGGTCAAATAAAATGTGTATTTTCTCAAGTTCCCAAAATGTCTTTCAGTCTAATGCAGTGGTTCTCAAACTTGGTCCTTGGGCCCCACTGCCCTGCTTGTTTTCCAGCTATCCCTGCCCTACACACTGATGATTACCTGGATCAGGTGTGTTCAGTCAATCAGAAGCTGAAAGACAGCTGGAAAACAAGCAGGGCAGTGGGTCCCGAGGACAGAGTTTGAGAACCCCTGGTCTAATGCATACCATACCAGCCTGTCACACTGATGGGATACTAGCATCACTCATCATATTTGCATTAATGCAAGAAGTACATTAATAAAACAGTTTATATGATGATTTTCATAATACATGATTATTTTTCACAGTCAAATGAAAGTACTGTGGCTATGAACGTTAAATATTGTCATCTACACCAATGTGACATCAGACTTGAAATATCAGAATTATCAATTCTAATATGACTGCACAATAATATTCATCATTTTAATGCAGGTTTCCATGCGGGAAGGAGATCAGGAGAAAGTGGCAGGTTGCTTCGAAGCCATGGACCATTCAGTACTGTGAAGCAGCATCTATATGAGTAACTGGAATTAAAGTCCATATAGGTACAGAAGATACCTGTTATTTATCTGCTTTATTTATTCATTTAAATTAATTTATTTGTACCTTATGTTCTCTGTTGATGCTGATATTGTAATCTGTTTTTGAGAATAGTGTCAATAGCACAATATACATGGGGGGGGGGTAGGAATAAATTGTGGGCTGTGATGGTGGGTTTGCTTAATTAACATGTTTAATAAAAATGTATTTAACAGCCTAATGTATTGACTTCTTGTACATCAATGACTACAAATGTATTGATTATTCCAGTACTGCACAATGCAGTAGTAATGATAACAAAGGTACCAACAGAACTGAAGTGCATGTGTTTGAATGCTGGATGTTACAAATGAATTATCCATCCATCCATTATTGTAACCACTTATTCCCCACTGGGGTCACGGGGGGCCCTGAGCCTAACCTGGGAACAATGGGTGCAGGCGGGAACCAACTCTGGGGGGGAGCCAACACACCACAGGGCGCAAATGAATTATAACCATGAAATTATGAAAGTAATGATATTTAAGCTTAATTGTTGTCATTGAACAAACATGTTATTTAAAATGTTAATGTGCTTGGCATGATTCATAACTATAAAAAATAATGATGTCTAATGTTTCTAGGACAATCATGAATAAAAAAATCCTCATGTAATATTTCTCTTGACCTATATTAAGTTTTAACCTCAGGATTCACTATTTCTACTGCTGTTATAAGGTAGTTATTTATTGCCAATAAAATCATTGTTTCATAGTGCCTGGCTGTTACAATAAAAAAAGTAACAAACATTTGTGGTGCCATTGAGCTTTAAATTGAGTCGCTACATAAGAAAATATGTTTATTATTAAGGACATTGTGGCCAAAATATGCCTGGCATGTTGTTTGTTTACGACTTAAATTCCGCTCCAAGACGGCGGCGCTGCTGACACGTGGTCACAGTAAGCGAACAGCAGGATGGCATCTTTCATATCTATGGGTGAATCGGAATACCAAGAACCCAAAGACTGTACTTGCCCTGGTGAGACCGGTCTTGCTGACTTGTCTTTTAAGAATGAACTTCGGCCAAAATGACTCATGGGCCTTATCTCGTTCGGTGAGGATGCAACCAGTGCATCCTTGATATTTGGGGTGAAGCAAGACCAACATCTGCTATGCGTGCCTGGCTGCAGGAGTGGCCTGAGAGTACGTGCTGTCTGTCAGCACCCAGATTACTATCAAGCAAAAATATGTCATTCTATGACGCCTATTTGACTTCTTATTGTGTCTTGGTCGCTCTAAGAGCAATCTTGTTTTTGTATCTGTCATGCTATTATTCTGAGACTGCAAGATGAAGTAACAACATGTCGTCACTGTACTGAAGGGTAGATGTAGTCATGTATTTACTGTCAGTTATGATTGTGACTTTATCATACTTCTAAAAAATGGAATGTACCATTATTCTGAGGCAACAAAATATAGCCTATGTGTGACAGACGGCAGAATAAAACTGCGGGGATCCAGATGTGCGCACAGCAGGAAGGTTTATTGGATCTGTAGTAGTAGAGGTATCCCAGGAGTTAAGAGTAAAGAATGGTCAAAAGCCGAAAGCAGGGGTCAATAGCCGGAAGGTCAGTCCTACACGATCACGAGGGACACGAACACACAGGGGAAGGGGAACAGGAGGAGCCGGTCTCAGCAGGTGAAGCGGGTCAGGTACGGGAACGAGTCTGGGGAAAGGGAGAAGGCAAGGTAAGGTAAGTACAACAGGAACACGGAGTAGGTAGGGAATACTGGGAAGACGGAAGACAAGTAAACGCTCGGTAAGGCACATAACCATGGCACAATACTTCGCACGGAGATGTGCGTGCTCTTTGCTTTCCTATGATTCTCATTTAGGGGAGAATACGGAGCACCTGCAGAGCCCCGCCTACTCGGGAGGGGCTGACGTAGCGTTGGCGGCGGGTTCCGCCTGAGGGGGCGTGACACTATGTATAATTTTTTAATTGTTTTCTTGTCTCGTATTTATAAAAAGTGCAATTCAGTCTTACCAGCATTTAAATATTTGTATGGACACTATAAACAATCAAAATATAATAAAAAATATTCTATAAATATATAAATTGCGCATGTTACCTGGTTAACAACAAAATGTATTTGTTTCATTCAAGATGTGCCATGTAATAACTAATCTATATAAGAAAATATATTATAGAACTAATATGGTCTTTATTTATATTGCATTATACTGAAATTAAACCTCGTAATAATTTAAATTTATGACTACATAGTAATTCATTTTTAATCAATTACAACATGGCACGTGTTTAGCTTTAATGACATTGTCAACCTCTCAAGAATTATAATATAATGATAAGATACACAAGCAATAGTTACACAATGTCTAATTTAAATTAAATGTTTTGCCAATTAATAACAAAAATGTACTTTTGGAAAAACACAATTTCTTTTATATACATCCAGGTGACTCTCCAGTCTATTCAGCTTTGCTGGTTTAAAGTGAGAAGAGAGCAGGCAGTGATGCAGACGGCAGCACGTGCTGCATCCGTTTATTTCAGGCAGTGATACAGGCGACAGCATGTGCTGAATCCTGTATATGCCTGGTATGAGAGGTACACGTTGGCCTAGGCACACACAGATAATAAGGGAGTTCAGCACTCCAACGTTTATCGCCGAAAGATTTAGGGAGCTACAGACAGTAGAGTGGACCCCAAGGACAGGGGTCCTTCGACTTGGCACACAACCCCCTCCCCCGACATCCTGCCTTACATACCACTCACCCAACAGACCAACACCCTAAAGAAAGTTTCTTTTAAGTCGTCTTGTGTATCCCCTGTATATTTCCTTGCTTATGATTGTTAATCTCAATATAAAGGTTCTGTTTGTGTGTGTCTTTATACAGTCTTAGTTTTGTGTGCCACCCTTATAACTATGTTCACAGAATATCAACTATTTTGTATAAATTCGGGTTCGAGTCTCCACCTGCGGAGTTTGCCTGTTCTCCCCATGTGGTTCCCTCCAGGTACTCCGGTTTCCCCCCACAGTCCAAAAACATGCTTAGGCTAATTGGACTTGCTAAATTGCCCATAGGAGTGCGTGTGTGAGTGAATGGTGTGTGAGTGTGCCCTGCAATGGGCTGGCCCCCCATCCTGGGTTGTTCCCTGCCTCGTGCCCATTGCTTCTGGGATAGGCTCCGGACCCCCCGCGACCCAGAAGGATAAGCGGTTTGGAAAATGGATGGATGGATGGAAATATCTATAGCTACCACTTCATATATGTTTTCAGGGTTATACCAGAAGAATCTTGAAAATTAAATAGTGTAACCAGGTATTTTAGTGTGTTCTAACTTTCAGAAGTTTGTCTTTCTTTGTTTAACAACCCCCTCGTCTTTCCACATTCCTCTGTGGCCCTTATCTGATCTTTGTGGCCCGTTAACAAGCTCTTTGTGTTCTACATGCTATATTAACAGAACTGAATTAAGGTACATTATCCATTCTGGAGAGCAGACCAACTGGGATAAGCCACACCAACCAAAATATGTTGTTCCCAGATGTGCAATTTAAATTGGTATTACCACAAACTAACGGCCACGTCTATCTAATGGTAAGATGTGCTATTTAAATGTGAATATGTCAGGTAATGTCTGTATAAAGTGTAACATCTGTTGCGATGCAACCTAAACACTTATACTATATACTGATGTCAGTCAGTAACACACATGATATAATTAATCGTTAATTCATTAATACAGATGGTATGAGGTGTGAACCGCCAGGCTGGTATGGCATGTTTGGTGTCAAACTGATGGAAAATCACTCCTGATTCCAAATCTGGTCAGTGGAAAGTGAATATAATCAAAAGTTACACCTGCTTAACGAAAATCATCAACAAAGGGGAAATCAGTCTGGTCATAAATCCCGATAGGACCGATACAGACCCCCTTCCGAAAGCCCGCCAAATGGATAGTCAGTCATCGAAGTCGAATTCCTGGTCATTCCTATTCATGAACTTTAGACTATAAAACCTGGCACTTCAGAACAAAGTGGCAGAAGAAGAAGAAGGAAAAGGGAGGAGGGGAGGAGCAGAAAACATCAGCTCGAAGAGAGGCAGAGAACATCAGCCCAGGAGAAGAGAAGCCCACAAGAAGCCCTCCTGAAGCCTGCCAGCGAAGGCCCAGCTGGACAGAGAACTGCAACCAAGCCAAAGCTTCACAAGGAGAGAGAATCAAAGGGGCTCCACTGCAACAACTGCTGCAAACGCCGCGCCTCCCTGAATGCCATCACCGCTCAGCTCATCAGTCTCTGCAACCAACTGCCAAGACACCCCCCCCCACTCTGCAACCAAGTAAACCAGCTTCCTTTCATTCTAACAACCTAAGCTGTTCTGTTAACCTGCTACAGTATGTGACTTTAGGGTCGTGTTTCCACAAACTGCTTGTGTGTCAACAGTTTTTCCCTTTTGAGGTTACTCATTTAAATCTGGTCATTGCATTTTCATGTTTACATTGTTTGTTTCTATTCCGTTATTTTGCGTTTGTTGTTTTGCGTTGTGTAATGTCTGTCTTATGTTAGTTGTAGGAGTAAATGCATGTCTTTCACACAACTTCAGTTTCCATCATTGAGTGCTCACAATAGTCCCTGCCTCTGTGCGATCTGGCTACTAAGCTCTGAAACCTCAAACTCGGCTGAAATATCGCGAGACTCTCTCTCAGTGGCCATGAGGGGAGCTTCGCTACCAATTGTTACATTACCTGCTGATGCAGTTCGCTGGACGAGCCTACTAACCCAGGTTATTAAGCGATACTGGTAACTAGTGAGTCCCATGTAAGTCTCACATTAACAGACTCACGGGGATTCGCAATTGAGTTTGGAGGAACCAACCATTCGGCATAACAATTGGTTAATAATCAGCATTAAATAATAATTAATTAAAAGTTAATCCACAAACTTGTCCATCAGTTTGACACCAAACATACCATACCAGCTTCACAGGTTCACACCTCATACCATCTGTATTAATTGATTAACAATTACTTATATTATGTATATTGCTGACTCACATCAGTATACAGTATACAGTAGGTGGTTTGGGTTGCATCTCAACAGATGTTATACTTTATACAGACATTACTTGACATATTCATATTCAAAAAGCACATCTTACCCTTAGAAACGCATGGCCGTTAGTCTGCGGTAATACCAATTTAAATTGCATATCTGGGAACAACATATTTTGGTGTGGCTTATCCCAATTGATCTTCTCCAGAATGGAAAATGTGCACCTTAATTCTGTTCTGTTAATTTAGCATGGTAGAACACAAAGAGCTTGCAAACAGGCCACAAAAATCAGATAAGGGCCACAAAGGAATGTGGAAGAGAAGGGGGGGGGGGGGTTAAACAAAGAAAGAAGAATCTCTGAGGGTTAGAACACACTAAGATACTGTCACGCCTGGACGGACGGATGAGCGGAGCAGGCGTGGTGGGTACGGCTCAAAGAGCAGAGAAAGCAAGTTGCAGGCAAGATGAGGAACGAACTGGGTTTTAATGCAGGGATCGGGACAGGAAACAGGGTACAACGACAGTTCTCACCAACACTGACGGGTCTTACGCAACACATCCAATGACAGACAACGGGTTAGTACAAATCAGGAACTGAAATACATGGAACAAGGCAGCAGGAAACAAGACACGACTGGGCACGATCAGGAAATCACACGTGGGTAATTAGGGGGGCGTGGCACACACGAGGAGCGGACGGGCCGGGCGTCACAGATACCTGGTTACACTATTTAATTTTCAAGATTCTTCTGGTATAACCCTGAGAACACAGATGCAAGGGTAGCTATAGATATTTGTTTATTCAAATTTATACAAGTGTTCAAGTGTAAAGGGGTAAAATAGGTGATACTCTGTGAACATGGTTATAAGGGTGGTTCACAAAACTAAGACTGTCTAAGGACACACACAAACATGACCTGTATATTGAGACTAGCAATCATAAGCAAAGAAATATACAGGGGATACACAAGCCGACTTAGAAGAAACTTTCTTTAGGGTGTTGGTCTGTTGGGTGAGTGGTATGTAAGGCAGGATGTCTGGGGAGGGGGTTGTGTGCCAAGTCGAGGGACCCCTATCCTTGGGGTCCACTCTGCTGTCTGTAGGCCCCTAAATATTTGAGCAATAAAAGTTGGAGTGCTGGCCTCCCTTGTTATCTGTGTGTGTTTAAGTGTGTTTGTGTGTGTGGGGTCACTAACCCCCCTTGTGTGCCTTGTGTGATCCTACACGGGGATACCGCAATTGAGTTTGGAGGAACCAACCATTCAGCATAACAATTAGATAATAATCAGTATTAAATAATAATTAATTAAAAACATATTGGTGGAGATAAAAAAATGTACCTGAGCTAATAATTCCTACAACACTTTAAAGTTAAGACGTATTTTCTGGAATGAGGAGAGCTGTTCGACATGTAAAATATGATATGATGATTTATTTATAAATTATTAAGCCAGACATCTCACACACATTTAAAGAATGTCAGGCACAACAGGTACAGTGGCAAAACATAAACAACATATCTTGTTGTTATGTCGTTATGTCTTTCGGAATGACATATTGGAACTTGAGAGTGTTCCATCCATCCATCCATCCATCATCTTCCGCTTATCCAAGGTCGAGTCGCGGGGGCAGCAGTCTCAGCAGGGAAACCCAGACTTCCCTCTCCCCGGCGACTTCATCCAGCTCCTCCGGGAGAATCCTGAGGCATTCCCTGGCCAGCCGAGAGATATAGTCCCTCCAGCGTGTCCTGGGTCTTCCCCGGGGCCTCCTCCCAGTAGGACATGCCCAGAACACCTCACCAGGGAGACGTCCAGGAGGCATCCTAAGTAGATGCCCGAGCCACCTCATCTGACTCCTCTCGATGCGGAGGAGCAGCGGCTCTACTCTGAGTCCCTTCTGAATGACCGAGCCCAGCCACCCTGCGGAGGAAACCCATTTCGGCCGCTTGTACTCGCAATCTCATTCTTTCGGTCACTACTCATGGCTCATGACCATAGGTGAGGGTAGGAACGTAGATCAACTGGTAAATCGAGAGCTTTGCCTTTTCGCTCAGCTCCTTCTTCACCATGACAGACCGATGCAGCGCCTGCATCACTGGTGATGGCCCATCGATCCGCCTGTTGATCTCACACTCCATCCTTCTCTCACTTGTGAACAAGACCCCGAGATACTTAAACTCCTCCACTTGGGGAAGGACCTCCTCCCCGACCCGGAGAGAGCACTCCACCCTTTTCTGGCTGAGGACCATGGTCTCAGATTTGGAGGTGCTGATTTTTATCCCAGCCGCTTCACACTCAGCTGTGAACTGCGCCAGTGAGAGCTGAAGGCCCACGCACCCTCCAGGACCCTGCCGAGAGTATAGAGCTGGTCCACTGTTCCACGACCAGGGCGAAAACCACACTGCTCCACCTGAATCCGAAGTTCGACTATCCGACGAACCCTCCTCTCCAACACTCCAGAATAGACCGTACCAGGGAGGCTGAGGAGTATGATCCCTCTATAGTTGGAATACACCCTCCGGTCCGCTTTCTTGAAGAGGGGGACCACCACCCCGGTCTGCCAATCCAGAGACACCGCCCCGATGTCCACACGATGCTACAGATGCATGTGAACTAAGACAGCCCCGCAACATCCAGATCCTTGAGGAACTCCAGGTGGATCTCATCCACCTCTGGGGCCCGGCCACCAAGGAGCTTTTAAACAGTTCAAACAACAGTCAGGACCCGTCCCCCCACCCGAAGGCGAAGGGAGGCTACCTTCTCGTCCACTGTAGTAAACCCCGATGCACAGGCGCCCAGCCAGGGGGCAAAAAGTATGCCCACCCCTGCTCACCGCCTCTCCCCGTGAGCAACTCCAGAGTGGAAGAGGGTCCAACCCCCTTCAAGGAGACTGGTTCCAGAGCCCAAGTGAGCGCCTCAGAGGCTAAGCCGGGCTTTGCTGTAACTCAGCGTGTGAGCGCCTCAGAGGCTGAGCCGGACTTTGCTGTAACTCAGCGTGTGTGTGCCTCAGAGGCTGAGCCAGACTTTGCTGTAACTCAGCGTGTGTGTGCCTCAGAGGCTGAGCCAGACTTTGCTGTAACTCAGCGTGTGTGTGCCTCAGAGGCTGAGCCAGACTTTGCTGTAACTCAGCGTGTGTGTGCCTCAGAGGCTGAGCCAGACTTTGCTATAACTCAGCGTGTGTGTGCCTCAGAGGGTGAGCCGGACTTTGCTGTAACTCAACGTGTGTGTGCCTCAGAGGCTGAGCCGGACTTTGCTGTAACTCAGCGTGTGTGTGCCTCAGAGGCTAAGCCGGACTTTGCTGTAACTCAGCGTGTGAGTGCCTCAGAGGCTGAGCCAGACTTTGCTGTAACTCAGCGTGTGTGTGCCTCAGAGGCTGAGCCGGACTTTGCTGTAACTCAGCGTGTGTGTGCCTCAGAGGCTGAGCCAGACTTTGCTATAACTCAGCGTGTGAGCGCCTCAGAGGCTGAGCCAGACTTTGCTGTAACTCAGCGTGTGTGTGCCTCAGAGGCTGAGCCAGACTTTGCTATAACTCAGCGTGTGTGTGCCTCAGAGGCTGAGCCGGACTTTGCTGTAACTCAGCATGTGAGCGCCTCAGAGGCTGAGCCGGACTTTGCTGTAACTCAGCGTGTGGGCGCCTCAGATGCTGAGCCAGACTTTGCTATAACTCAGCGTGTGTGTGCCTCAGAGGCTGAGCCGGACTTTGCTGTAACTCAGCGTGTGAGCGCCTCAGAGGCTGAGCCGGACTTTGCTGTAACTCAGCGTGTGTGTGCCTCAGAGGCTGAGCCAGACTTTGCTGTAACTCAGCGTGTGTGCGCCTCAGAGGCTGAGCCAGACTTTGCTATAACTCAGCGTGTGTGCGCCTCAGAGGCTGAGCCGGACTTTGCTGTAACTCAGCGTGTGTGCGCCTCAGAGGCTGAGCCAGACTTTGCTATAACTCAGCGTGTGAGCGCCTCAGAGGCTGAGCCGGTCTTTGCCGTAACTCAGCGTGTGTGTGCCTCAGATGCTGAGCCAGACTTTGCTATAACTCAGCGTGTGAGCGCCTCAGAGGCTGAGCCGGACTTTGCTGTAACTCAGCGTGTGAGCGCCTCAGAGGCTGAGCCGGTCTTTGCCGTAACTCAGCGTGGGTGCGCCTCAGAGGCTGAGCCAGACTTTGCTATAACTCCGCGTGTGAGCGCCTCAGAGGCTGAGCCGGACTTTGCTGTAACTCAGCGTGTGAGCGCCTCAGAGGCTGAGCCGGTCTTTGCCGTAACTCAGCGTGTGTGTGCCTCAGAGGCTGAGCCAGACTTTGCTATAACTCAGCGTGTGAGCGCCTCAGAGGCTGAGCCGGACTTTGCTGTAACTCCGCGTGTGAGCGCCTCAGAAGCTGAGCCGGACTTTGCTGTAACTCCGCGTGTGAGCGCCTCAGAAGCTGAGCCGGACTTTGCTGTAACCCACTGTGCACCTCAGAGGCTGAGCAGGTATTCACCATAACTCAACTTGGGCAGTCGCATTGGGTCTCAGAGAAACAGAGTCGAGCCAGAGGCTACAAGAGAGTGTTAGAATAACCCCAGTCTATGAGAAACATGCAGAGGTTAGCAAAGTCAGATAGCCAAGAAGTAATCAAAAACAGTTTATTCACTATTAATACATGACACATCAATTTAACCAAATATAGCATTAAGGTACTTTTAACATGTGGCCACAAGTCCTAAACTATGTCATCCAATCAAAACAATAGAACAATTCCATACCTCAGCTGAGCGGACATTGAATGACTGCAGAAAATATCTTATTACAGATGTAGATTCACACAGCACTATGTGGGAGCTCTGATTACAGAGTATCTCCCCTTGCTACTCTGGAGCTCTTCCGTAAGTATCCAAACAAAGTGACAGAATGTACCAAATATTGTGATTGATTATTTTAGGGACTGTTGTGATCTTGTGTGTGTGTCCTGGAGAACTGCTCAGACCCTCAGCCAATTGAATTGCTTTAGGAGGAATGTGATAATTCCTTTGTTCTACCAGGTGATAAGATCCTCCACTTTGGTGGGTTTAGTCTTACTTTCTATATTTCTCTTATGTGAGAACATACTGCTTTAAGGTTGAGAGTATCGTGCCTGTTGTACTGTGACCATTCAAACGAGACCAAACATGTGTCCTCAGTGTTAGTCTGGGGTAACACCTCCTGTGTTAGAGTTAACAAGTGTAGGATGCATCTGTGTGTTGAGCCAATCAGGCCTTGTCGCTGAAATTTGGCTGCAGGTTTCTGGTCGCCCACTGGAGGTGAGGTGTCCCATTTAATGTAGTGGTCAGGTGATTTGGGTCCAATCTTGATGGAGCCTTAGGACACTGGGCGAAACATTGCAGGCTTGCCAGAGCTCAGACCGTCGGAACCTGCAAGGCCTGCGGCCTTACACGCATAATTTGGTAAGCAGATCAGTAGTACAGCTGAAAAATGTATGTTTTGTGAAATGTGTTTATAAAAGGTTTACAAGTTGTGACGTGTTCACTCTGTTCCCAATAGCGATATAAAACAAAAATGATACAGCTGAATTCTGTTAAGGCATTACCAATGTGATGTTCCATGTTTTGGTTTACATATTGCAGAGGTGTTTATCTTGATATGATAATCAAAACACTTTCCTCAATAATATAGTGAAACAACTGAGGCAGTTACCTTGCAAGCTAAATTCAATTTGGGATGCCTGAAGTTAGCATTATTCATAAATATTGTGACGCCAGTGAGATGGCACCACTGAGCATGCTGGAAGATATTGTAAATAGCCTTTGTGTTGTTGTTAGGGAAATTCAACACAAATATTAACACTTGTGTTGAGAAATAGAGGGATCTGTGTATAGCAGCTGTAGGACTGCGACAAATGTGAATAGTGAATCATGATTAAGACCGTGTTAATGATTTAAATGTCACTGCAGTCCGGCTTTTTATATGCCGAATATGCGCTATAACATATATTTGTTGGCGGAGGGAGGTTGTCTCCTTTCTCTTATTGTTACAGTAATTTTTAAATCACATGGATAATATCCCACAAAATCATACACGGTGCCTTAGACCGCTTCTGCGTTTGATACTGCAATATGTTTAGCGTATTCTGAATAGTACAGTTAACACTAAAACTTATTTTGGAGGCTACAGTGGTAACTACTTCCACCATCTTTATATAATTTCTCTGGGGAGGTACAGACAAAGGAGACAGGGATAAAAATAGGAAATATTTATAATGAATACACGCAGATAGGGGGCTACAGGCTTTGCTAAAGGGCAGTAGCAAATATCGGGAGATATTATACGTGACCACACACGTATACACAAATGACCACATTACGTATCACACCCGAAAAAGTATACAATTAACACTACGAACTCTAGTCAAGGAAATACGCCCTACATGCTATTAAGTTACCCCCTTAACTATCCTTCCCTACCTTGAGCTCACGCTGCCGCAGCCTAAAAACCTCATCAGCACCCAGCCACATACACATCCACACTAAAGTCCGACTTTATAAAGGACGCTTACTTCCCAGGACTGTGGCAACACCAGCCTCCCCGTCCTCCGCCAGAGAAGGGAGAGGATCCGCCCCGCTGTGCCGTACCGACCACAAGCCCCGGCGTCAGAGCTCGACCCGCCCCGCTGCCAGTCCTACCGACAACATGGACCCCCATCTTCCCAACACATTTACCCCCAGCTCTCTTCACCGGCGGCCGAACTAATATCGGCGGCGGCCACACTGTATCCCCCACCTCGAATCGGCACCCACGCTTCCTATTTCGCATGGTCCCGAAACCCCCCTCTTATCTGTCTCAGAATCCTCATTCCTCCGCCCCCTCCAGGTGCAGCTCGTCAGTTACCGGAGGGCAGGTACTCTCCACACCCCCACCACAGGACGAAGCTGATAATGCCGACTCTGTCCGTAAATGAAAGTGAAAGATTTAAAGCCTGGGTCGGCGGTTCAGCAAGAAACACGAATAAGATTCTGGAATAATGTAAAGATATTTACATTGCAAGGTAAGACTAAATCCAACAGATGCAACTAATAATATAATAAGCGTGTTTTACCCGTGGCGTAGGCAGAAAATTTTGATTGGGGTGACCATCAGGGGACAGTTTTTATAGGGTTATGGTTAGCACCGCACCGTATCTGCTATATGGTTGTAACTGCCCTTCGGTTTGGACGAAATGACTAATCCGGAGAGTCTCAACGGGTGATCCATCCATCCATTTTCCAAACTGCTTATCCTACTGGATCGAGGGGGTCCGGAGCCTATCCAGGTGTTATGCCGAAAAAGGCATCCCTGCCATAGAATGCATGCCTGTCTCGGGAGCGCGCACCACTGAAAACAGTGAAACGAAAGCTCTTTTTTGTAATGCGTAGAAAAGATCGTTCATGTTTACTTAAACTCATAAAACGCACGTGACACATCACATAACGTTGTATTTTGTTAAAATACAGATATGTAACACAAAACAAATAAAATAGATCGCTGATCTGAAAACACTTTGTTACTTAATGGGCTGTCACTGTTAATATCGATTCAAAAGTTCAAAACAGCAGACATGAACGTGGCAATATAAAGCTTGTTACATTATAAGTGTGTATCAGATGCACAGTAACACTGTTTTTTCATGAAAAAAAATTGTTACTCAATCTTTTTAAAATGTCTGGGTCTCGTTTTAATTAATGGCTAAAATAGTGTTGCACCATGTAGCTCAGATGACACTGACCTGTCTCTAAATTGTATTAGTTAGGTTAGTTAGGTAAAGATTCATTTTCATTAGCCTCTTAGCAGGAGTGTTAGTGTAAAAGCCGTGCTTATTGACACAGATAATAAAGCTTGTTAGAATGCGTAACATAATTATTTAGCTGGGCCCAGTAGAGGTGAGAGCTCCCCTAGTGGCTACAGGAGTGTTAGTGTAAAAGCAGGGCTTATTGACACAGATAATAAAGCTTGTTAGAATGCGTAACATAATTATTTAGCTGGACCCAGAAGAGGTGAGAGCTCCCCTAGTGACTACAGGAGTGTTAGTGTAAAAGCAGGGCTTATTGACACAGATAATAAAGCTTGTTAGAATGCGTAACATAATTATTTAGCTGGACCCAGAAGAGGTGAGAGCTCCCCTAGTGGCCACAGGAGTGTTAGTGTAAAAGCAGTGCTTATTGACACAGATAATAAAGCTTGTTAGAATGCGTAACATAATTATTTAGCTGGACCCAGAAGAGGTGAGAGCTCCCCTAGTGGCCACAGGAGTGTTAGTGTAAAAGCAGTGCTTATTGACACAGATAATAAAGCTTGTTAGAATGCGTAACATAATTATTTAGCTGGACCCAGAAGAGGTGAGAGCTCCCCTAGTGGCCACAGGAGTGTTAGTGTAAAAGCAGTGCTTATTGACACAGATAATAAAGCTTGTTAGAATGCGTAACATAATTATTTAGCTGGACCCAGAAGAGGTGAGAGCTCCCCTAGTGGCCACAGGAGTGTTAGTGTAAAAGCAGTGCTTATTGACACAGATAATAAAGCTTGTTAGACTTTATAACATAATTATTTATCAGAGCTCAGAGACGGTGAGAGCTCCCCTAGTGGCTAGAGGAGTGCATTTTCCCTAAAGCAGATATAATGGGTGGTGGCCTTATTGCTTTTAGACCACAACATGGAATAGATAAATCAAATTATTTTGCTCATTTAATATTCAGATTTTTATTGGCCTTAAATTGTAGAACACACTGTGTTCTAGGATGGTATGTCATGGTTATTAGTCCCCACGATGTTTTAATGCTATTAACTTGGGCCTTTTTTTATGCTTGAGTGGATCGATGCAATAATGGTTATGACTGTATGATACTAAAGGAACTTATATCTGTTGCATTTTCGCTAGCGCAAGAGAGCCCACAAAAACAAATCTTAGCAAAATCTATTGCTGTATTTTAACTGGAAGCTGATTTTACTAAGGTTACTTACACTTGCCTTATTCAACACCATCAGGGTGAATTAAAAAGAAAATAAGAAAAAAAGCAGAACTCTGTTGAAAGGCTGTACCATGTCATGATACGCAAATAAACATCCAGCATCATTACAGGGAAGTGGGTGGTACCAGGAGCTGCATAGCAAAGGTGTCGCAACTCTTGTAACATATAAAACCCAACCAAGCTCATAACAGGCAACCAAAATGCCATTACGTCAACAAATACACACCACCACCCATTAAAATATATACAATTATAGTTTTTTTTTAACTTTTGGCTAAAGCAAAAAATACATGTAAGAGATGCCTTTGTTTAACTTATTAACACACAGTTTGCTAAACGTCAAAAAATAATCAACACTAGGCCAACAAAACTTGGGTATGCAGTATCAAAAGGCTGAGAGGTCCTTTTTGAGTCTTTCTCATGATGGTTGGAAAATCGGGGTGGTTCTTGTGATCCTCATACACAGCGAATGTGCCAGTGTGAAATTAACACTGCATGGTGTTTATACAGATGTAGCCACTTGAATTTTCCCCAGTTTCCATGATGGGGCCTTGGCTGGTCCTTGGCTGGTCCCTGCTGGGTCCTGGTTGGGACCTTGACTGTAATGAGATCCCCCCACGATGATGTAATGAACAAGGGGGGGCAGCATGATCCGCCCCTTACCTCTCTGTGTGTAAAGTACTTGCAATGATTTATCCATCCACCAGGGGGAGCACTGATTATGAAAGCTGAAGTGACTTACCTGAAATCAGGTAGAATAATGAAAAATGAAAATCTAAGCAAGTTTAATTTTCTTATATTTAGACAAAATTCCAATTTCATTAATAAACTGACTACACTGCAATAAATGGCTTGTGAAATTTAAGAAATTGTTTCTGTTGTGAGGCAAAGATGGCCTAAAACTAGCAATATGTGTTTTAGTCAGTTTACTGATGAAATTAGAATTTTGTATTTTACTTCCCTTTTTGGAGATGAGGTGAACCCAAGATGTGTGCAATACAATAATTACAGGCCTAAACAAAGTAATAAGATTGATATTTTCAAGCAATGAGGGACAATGTGCTATATGAAAATTAAACATATTTGAAGCCCATTAAACTTGTTTGGCACATGATGAAATACTTCATCCGCAAGGAGGCCAAGCCAGGTACAAAGCAGCTGCGTGTCCAAGCAATAGAGTTATTATAGGAGTGGAGAGTGACCCAAGATACATGTAACAGACTAATTACAGACCTAAACAAAATAATAAGGTTGATTTTGGAGAATAAAGGTGGACAGAGTGGAAAATGAAAAGTAAAAAAACATATGGTTCTGTTCTGTGCTTGGATAAAACAGACACATTCCTTAGTGTGTTCTGTCTGACTAACAGTCTGAAAGGCTGCTGATGGCTGCATATTCACGGGGTGGGGGGGCAGTCACAATGGCGTGTGAATGTGTCATTAACTTCTCAGCTTGGCCACAATGAAAAGAGATATGTTTGCAGGGGATCAAGGTGAGGTTGTCTTCTTAATCTAAGAACACTGAACCAACAGTCAAGCAGGGTGATGGTAGTATCATGCTGTTTTGCTGACAGTACTGTACATCACTACATTGCACAAAGAGAATAGAATAATTTATATTAGAAATTGCAAGACTATAGTAAAAAAAGTATGATCATCTACCAAAAATATTTGTATACTGTATGGTTATGACTGATAACTAATATGTGACAGTCATGGAAGAATAATCATTCTACCTCATCACCATGTCTCAGAAAGCTTCAACACAAGACAAGAAAAAGCTGTAAGGTCCTCTTTGGTCAGAGTCTCTCTCATGATGGTGGGTAAATCTGGGCTGGCTCAGCTGATCCTCATGACTTCTTGTGCTCATTTTAAAAAGGGGCAGATATGCGGAGGTGGAGACTCATTGATTAAACATGTCACATAATTTAAGTGTAAAGGACACATTTTGTTGTGGTATGTCAATAATGACAAGTTTTTACTCCACTAATGTTTGGTATATTTGAAACTGAATAGGATTCAATGTACAATAATCGATAACTGGATGTAAATCTTACTGAAAGAATTGCTGGGCTTATGCTAATTCAGCAGAAATACAGTGCTGAATTAAATAGTTTTTTTTACAGTAATATACATTTTTATGCTGTTAAATTTATGCATTGTTACGTAATGCTGGTTTTAGTTTTGCTGTGTTTTTTTACAGAATTATTCTGGCAACCACAGCTGCCAGTTTTTTCAGTAAAAAACAGCAGGATTTTTTTTACAGTGTGCATTTAATTTACGGAATAGCAGTTTGGATAACAAGATGCTATGGAGCGTGTAGGGGCCCCAAACAGTGCAGAAAAGCAAACCATGGGCACATAGGGATTTCAGGAGCCCATTTTAGTGTTTCATGGGCTTGTTAAACGAAATTTTGTGTATGATGTAATACATCTTGTGCACGAAAAAAAACCTTGTCCGTGGCACTCCCAAGGCTCCGAAAGATGGAATGAGTTTGCGTGTACACAAGTACTAGGGTTTTGTGGTAATAAATATATTTGTGTCACGCCCCCACAGGCGGACACCACCAGCAGAGGCTCATTTAGTGTAATGAGCCTAGGTATAAAGCAAGCCAGAAGTCACCAGCCCAGTGCGAAGTATTGCGCTGACTATGAGAAGCCTTGCTAAGCACTTTCTTGTCGATTGTCTCTCCCTGCTACCTGACCCTGCCTGTTTACCTCGTGTCCTCTCCTTACCCCTCTCTCTCTCCCGTTCCAGACCCGTTCCCGCTCCTGACCCCTCTACCCTGCCTGCTCCGGCTAGTCTCGTTCCCATGCCCTTGTGTGTTCCTGTCCCGTGCCTCCTTGTAGGACTGACCCCCCGGCTTATGACTTCCCTGCCTGTTTTTCGACCTTGTCTCTCGCCTATTCCTTCTGGTGCCTCAGTACGGTTTTCTGTAATAAAGCGCCTCTCGGCTTGCATCCCTGGATCCGGCTTGTTCTGTTCTGGTTATCCTGACAGAATACTTCGCCTTATTTCAATGGATTCAGCAAGCTGCGCAGGTTTGGAGGATCGCCTGTCTGCTGTCGAACAGCTCCTGGCAGCACAGGCAGCCCGTTTGCCGGTTCCGGCTTCCCCGCCTCGCTCGATGACGTCTGCTCCCATCCCGGTGCCCGAACGCTACGACGGGAATCCCGACCAGTGCCGCGGTTTGTTGTCTCGCTCTTAACCGGACGCGCTCGCGAGTGGGCGACGGCGTTATGGTCCAACCACAACCCGCTCATCGACTCGACCCAGGACTTCCGCCGTGCGCTGGTCAAGGTTTTCGACCATCCCGCTGTTGGGCGCTGTCCAGGTGATCGTATCCTGGACTGTCGACAGGGAGACCACTCCGCAGCGGATTATTCCGTGGAGTTCCGCACCATTGCTGCGGGACTCCAGTGGACGGAAGACGCGTATCTTACCATCTTCCGCCGGGGACTTAACCAAGACCTTCAGGATGAGCTTGCTTCCCGTGGAGATACGATGACATTCGACGAGTTCGTCCGCCTGGCTGTACGGCTCGACAATACGGTGAGAGATCGCCGTCACCGCCAGCTCCTGAGCGAGGCTCGCCACGTCACAGCAGCCCCCGCTCCGGAGACACCCGAACCACTGCAGCTAGGACGAACGCCGCTCACTTCGGCGGAGCATCAGAGGCGGACTCAGAACGGTCTGTGCCTCTGTTGCGGAGAGGCGACCCCTGTAAGTGAACCGGCGGCTGCGTCTTTCGTCCGCCGACAGCTTACCGTTCCAGTGCGGGTGGAGAGCGAGGAACACGGAGTCGCAGTCCAGGCTCTGGTTGATAGTGGAGCCGCCGGTAACTTTATCAGTCTTTCCCTCGCTCACCAAGTAGGGCTGCCCCTCCGGAAACTGGCCAAACCCCTTTCAGTATTGGGAGTAACGGGTGAACAAATGAGGGAGGGGCTGGTCCAGTACTGTACTTACCCGTTTACCCTGCGTGTCGGCAAACTCCATGAGGAGGAGATCACCATGCATGTCCTACCCCAAGCGAAGGACCCTATGATATTAGGGTATCCCTGACTCCTCCATCACAATCCTCACTTTGACTGGAGGTCAGGTGAGCTAACTGAGTGGTCCACTGCATGCCTGTCCGCCTGTATGTCTGTGCCGTGCAGGACTTCCAGCATTGAGAGCCCCAGACCCGAGGACCTCACCCAACTCCCCGATGCTTACCAGGATTACCGTGACGTCTTCAGCAAGGCAAGAGCCTTCACCCTGTCGCCCCACCGTGAGTGTGATTGTGCGATCGAGTTCGTAGAAGGGGCTAAAAACCCCAAAGGAAGACTCTACTCGATCTCACGCCAGGAGGAGGACTCTCTGGATACTTACATCCGGGAAAGCCTGAAACAGGGGATCATCCGTCCCTCCACGTCTCCGTGCACCGCCGGATTCTTCTTCGTCAAGAAGAAGGATGGAGGTCTACACCCCTGCATTGACTACCGGGCCCTAAATGCTGTGACGGTTAAACGAAGAGAACCCCTTCCGCTTATTCCTTCCTCCCTAGAACAGCTACGAGAGGCACGCGTCTTTTCGAAACTTGACCTTCGCAGTGCCTATAACCTCATCCGAATCCAGGGAGGAGATGAGTGGAAGACGTCGTTCGTCACCAGTAAGGGACAATACGAATATCTCGTTATGCCTTATGGTTTGGCTAATAGTCCCTCTATATTTCAGGCCTTTATGAACCAGGTTTTCCGGGACCTCATTCACCGCAGTGTCGTGGTCAGTGTTGTGTCAGTGTGATGACATACTCCTCCGAGACGTCCGCCAGGTCCTACAAAGATTAAGAGAGCATCACCTTTACGCTAAGCTCGAGAAATGTGAATTTCATCAATCTCAGATCCAGTTCCTAGGTTACATCATCGGGCAAGGAGCTGTTGCCATGGAGGAGAAGGTTGCCGCGATCCGCAGCTGGCTCCCTCCTCGCAACCTGAAGGAACTACAACGCTTCTGTTCTTCTGTTCTTATTCTGTAATAAAGCGCCTCTCGGCTTGCATCCCTGGATCCGGCTTGTTCTGTTCTGGTTATTCTGACAATTTGCTCCATTCCTTGTAATAAAGCATAATATATGTTATATTCAAATTTGAAAATGTACTTCCTGTATTTATCTGACAAGGTGCCAGGAAGGTCGCTAGATCCCATCAGTTGGGCCTGTAGCCCAGAGCATTTTAAGCCAAGCCCTGACCGTTTCAGCTTTGATACTGATCTTCTTTCAAAACAAAAACAGTCAAGCCCCAGATAAACGTAACTTAATCCCCGATCTTTTCAATAGCTAGAAACTCCCCTGCAAGGAGCCACACAAAGTTGTGTCGATTCCATGGTGGAAATTCAAACCTGTTAAAATACCTGTACATACAACTGAGCCAATATCTGTATAATGCCCAACATGTCTTCCATTCCAGCTCGGGCTTATTCTGACGGACCTGCCACATGTACACATAAAGTTTAAAGTCATTCTATAGCAGAAATTAGGCAGGCAAAACATTATTTTTCCAACAGTAGCTAGTTCATTCTCAAAGTCTTGATCATTAGATAATGCATTTGTATGGATTTTTTCACCTTTTATGTTCACAGAGACCTCAGCAGGAATCATCTGCTCTGGATCAGCACCAAAATGGAGGGAGCTGCTTCTGAAATGAGCCCCTCTGTGGCGCGTAAAACAAAAGGGACTGAGAGGTAACAGTGTTACAGCCCATTTGCATGCATGGCTCTGTGGGTCTATAGTCAGGCCATAAGCTAAAAGTAAATAGCGTTCCTAGTTAGGGCTGGGTAGCATATTAATATTTGTAGTTTAATATTAAAATGCCTCAGCATTTCCTTTCTTTCCCCTTTGCTCCAAAATCAGCCAGTTCTTCTATTTTAGAGGCACCCATCACATAATCCCTCCTACCCTAAATGACCACATATCATATTGTGGTAGAGAGCAAGTAAATATACAAAGAAAAAGCAACAACAGCCAAGTCTAGAACCTGTGACAGTGATAATTAAAACTTTCATACCAAAATGTAACTTTTATGTCAGACAGTTTATTTCACATGATGTCTAACTGTAAACAAGCCTGTTTGTATGAAGAGCTTCACAGCAGGTTAAGCAGAAGACTGATCGACTGAAGATTTAATATGATGCTGATCACAGTATATGAATCATATTTATAAAATGAAGATTTGTTCCCTTTCGCTGTCCACAGTGTCCTGATGGAGAGAGCAGACTCCCCTGTACCCAGCTGTGTTTCCATGAAGAGTGACAGGTCAATGGATCGACCAGTCAAATTCAGAGAGGGACCTTTTCCTGCAGATCAAAGGTAAATGTGCATTTAAACAAACACTGATTCAAATACTCAGACTCTCAGCCAAAAGGCATACAGGCACAAAGAAAGAATAAAAGTCATTTTATAATTAATGCATCATTTTTTAACTTTCACAAATCCTATCATCTTTGAGAATTTACTGATAACTTACTGAAGATGTAATTTGATGCTGCGCAGAGTATATGAATTATATTTATACCATGAGGGTTTGTTTCCTCTCGCTGCCCACAGTGTCCTGATGGAGAGAGCAGACTCCCCTGTACCCAGCTGTGTTTCCCTGAAGAGTGACTGGTCAATGGGAAAGACACTCAACTTGAGAGAGGGACCTTTTCGTACAGATCAAAGGTAAATATACATTTAAACAAACACTGATTCAAATACTCAGACTCTCAGCCAAAAGGCATACAGGCACAAAGAAAGAATAAAAGTCATTTTATAATTAATGCATCATTTATTAACTTTCACAAATCCTATCATCTTTGAGAATTTACTGAAAACTTACTGAAGATGTAATTTGATGCTGCGCAGAGTATATGAATTATATTTATAGCATGAGGGTTTGTTTCCTCTCGCTGCCCACAGTGTCCTGATGGAGAGAGCAGACTCCCCTGTACCCAGCTGTGTTTCCCTGAAGAGTGACTGGTCAATGGGAAAGACACTCAACTTGAGAGAGGGACCTTTTCATACAGATCAAAGGTAAATATACATTTAAACAAACACTGTTTCAAATACTCAGACTCTCAGCCAAAAGGCATACAGGCACATACAAAGAAGAAAAGTCATTTTATAATTAATGCATCATTTTTTACTTTCACAAATCCTATCATCTTTGAGAATTTACTGAAAACTTACTGAAGATGTAATTTGATGCTGCGCAGAGTATATGAATTATATTTATACCATGAGGGTTTGTTTCCTCTCGCTGCCCACAGTGTCCTGATGAAGAGAGCAGACTCCCCTGTACCCAGCTGTGTTTCCCTGAAGAGTGACTGGTCAATGGGAAAGACACTCAACTTGAGAGAGGGACCTTTTCCTACAGATCAAAGGTAAATGTGCATTTAAACAAATACTGTTTAAAACACTCAAACACTCAGTCAAAAGGTATACAGGCACATAAAATATGTAAAGAAAATAGGTTTTTGAAAAATACATCTTTTTGACTTTCACAAATCTCATTGTCTTTGAAAATTAAAACAGATGTTTGGTCTGTATTTGATATTAAATTCATCTGAGGTAAAAGAATGAGGATTACTGTACATATACTGAAAATTGCACTTTAAGTTTACATGTTCAGTATATAGCTGTATATCCATTGAGAACGAGTGGACAATATACTGTTTCCTTCTGGGATGGACGTTTCTATTTCAGTAAGAAATAAATGCACTCATGGACTCATATCATCCTCTCAGAGTAAGGCTTCAAGTTTGACATGCTTTATGAAACAGCTAGTTGGCCTTCCTGATGAGTATATTCAGGATCAGTCCTGTGATGGAGCTGGCCATCGTAATGAGTTTGTTCAGGATCAGTCCTGTGATGGTGCTGGCCATCGTCATGATTTTGTTCAGGATCAGTCCTGTGATGGAGCTGGCCATTGTAATGAGTTTGTTCAGGATCAGTCCTGTGATGGAGCTGGTCTTCCTGATGAGTGTATTCATTTACATTTACAGCATTTGGCAGACGCCCTTAGCCAGAGCGACTTACATAAGTGCTTTAAGACGCTGCGATGAATTTTTCTGATACTAGCTTAATAAGAAACCAGGCTATGAATACCATCTCTCTGAATACTCTGTTGAGAAAGTGCAACAATTTTTTTTTTTCGTACACGCACACACATACACAAGGAAAAGAGCTGGGTAAGAATACAGAGTACTACTTCAGGTATTTCTGAAAAAGGAAAGTTTTGAGTTGTCGCTTGAAGACAGCCAAGGTTTCCGCTGTTCGGACATTAATGGGGAGTTCATTCCACCAACAAAGCGTCAGGACAGAGAAGAGCCGAGATGTGTGTCGTCCTTGTGCCTTGAGGGGTGGTGGGACCAGTCGAGCAGTGCTGGAGGATCGGAGAGATCGGGGTGCAGTACAGGGTGTGATGAGGTCTTTTAGATAGGATGGTGCCAGACCCTCTTTAGCTTTGTATGCGAGCATCAGTGTTTTGAATTTGATGCGGGCAGCTACAGGAAGCCAGTGGAGAGAGCGTAGCAAGGGAGTGGTGTGGGAGAACTTGGGAAGGTTGAAAACAAGTCGAGCAGCTGCATTCTGAATCAGTTGGAGGGGACAGATGGCGCGCAGTGGTAAACCCGCTAGAAGCGAGTTGCAGTAGTCCAGGCGTGAGATGACGAGGGACTGGACGAGTATCTGGGTAGCCCGAGTGGAAAGAAATGGACGTATCCTCCTGATGTTAAAGAGGAGAAACCGACAAGAGCGGGAAACACTGGTGATATGTGAGTAAAAGGACAACCGATCGTCCATGGTAACCCCAAGGTTGCGAGCAGAACCCGAAGGACGGATCAGGGAGTTGTCAAAGGAGATCGCAAGGTCCTGGAGGGGGGATGAGTCAGCCGGGATGTAAAGCAGTTTGGTTTTACTAGTGTTGAGTTTTAGCTGGTGAGAGGTCATCCAAGATGAGATGTCTGCCAAGCATGCGGAGATCTTAGCGGAGACATGAGTGTCTGAGGGAGGGAAGGAGAGGATGAGTTGAGTGTCATCGGCATAGCAGTGGTAGGAGAAGCCATGTGAGGATATAACCTCTCCAAGAGATTTAGTATAGAGGGAGAATATGAGAGGTCCAAAAACCGAGCCCTGAGGGACACCGGTGAAAAGACAACGTGGGGTAGATGTGGATCCATTCCATGTCACTTGGTATGTTCGGCCTTCTAGGTAGGAAGCAAGCCAGCGCCATGCCAAACCACTAATAACAAGACTCCTAAGGATGGACAGAAGAGTCTTGTGGCTGACTGTGTCAAATGCTGCTGATAGGTCAAGAAGGATGAGGACAGATGACAGTTTGGCTGATCTGGCAGTATGTAGCTTCTCGGTGACTGCTAAGAGGGCAGTCTCTGTAGAGTGTGCTGCTTTGAAGCCAGACTGATTAGGATCCTGGAGGTTGTTCTGAGAGAGATAGAGAGAAAGCTGGTTGTAGACTGTACGTTCGAGGATTTTTGAAAGGAAGGAAAGAAGCGATACTGGTCGGTAGTTGTAAGTGTCCGAGGGATTTAGAGTGGGTTTTTTAAGATGGAAAAGACCCTGGCTATTTTGAATGCTGTTGGTAAATGACCGGAAGTTATGGGGCCATTAATGATAGTGGCGATGAAGGGGAGAAGGTCTAGAGAGATTGTCTGATCATTGTTTTGCAAATGAAAGCGAGTTTCACAGTTTCAGCTTCGGGTCTGCACAGAAACGTTTCTCTAACAGCGTGGTCCGAGGAATCGTAAAATACATGCGTTAATATGTCGTAATTTGAAATACATTTCTCTTGATTCGGCAGTTGTGATTTCAGTTTCATGCATTTGCTTACTGTCTGTAACAATCGGTGTTAATCTGTTTTTCAGTTTTAAACTTTGATCAAGGCTAAAAGACAAATTAATTAATGTATGTCGTTAATATTACCCTGGCATTAGCGCGATATATGCATATATAAATGTGTCGACAGACAAAGCATTTTATAGGTAATGAAGAAAAAATGGAACTTGCAACTTAGAATGTGTAAAGACCATATGAAGCCCAAATGTCTTACAAAATACAATAAAGGCATGTGCTGAAACACACATTCAACCTGTTAGAAAATGGCACAGTGTACCTGGCAGGGACACTCTGTATGCTACATGTGAAATATTGGGTAGTTATGAGCACACAAAAGACTGCTGATTACCTTGTCCATCTGTTATGAGATGGTACAATGCGCTTTACATGTAAACACTGACGTCGCTACGTACGAAAAAGACTGCACTGGTATGAGCGCACAAAAACTATACATTACTCCGGACGTGTGTGCATTTGTGTGTGGGAGTATGAGATGCCACGGTGAACTTCACACGGAAACACTTCACATGTTACATGGGAAACATTGTGCTGTTATGAGCTAATTACTCAGGAACAGATTGCGGTCCAAATATATAATTATGGCACGATAAAAAAGACTTTTGCGTGCGTGTGTATGTTTACGTATCACATTCAAGCGGTTATATTTAATATAATAAATAGATACAGTTGACGTCTGCAACAATCTGTGTAACCTTATTCAGTTGAAAGAGTTAGAGCTAAAAGATAAATTGATTTACGTATATAGGTAAAGGGACCCTGGCATGACAATAGCGCAATATATGCATTATAAATAAATCACTAAGTAAAAACGAAATATTGTTAATTTGAGGGGTGCCAAAATGTAATGTGTAAAGTTCAACCTTTTGTTATGAAATGTGTGTGTATATATATCCATCCATCCATCCATCCATCCATTTTCCTCCGCTTATCCGGGGTCAGCAGTCTCAGCAGGGAAGCCCAGACTTCCTTCTCCCTGGCCACTTCATCTAGCTCCTCTGGGGGGACCCCGAGGCGTTCCCAGGCCAGCCGAGAGACATAGTCTCTCCAGCGTGTCCTGGGTCTTCCCCGGGGCCTCCTCCCAGTGGGACATGCCCAGAACACCTCCCCAGGGAGGCGTCCCGGAGGCATCTGGATCAGATGCCCGAGCCACCTCATCTGGCTCCTCTCGATGCGGAGGAGCAGCGGCTCTACTCTGAGTCCCTCCCGAATGACTGAACTCCTCACCCTATCTCTAAGGGAGAGCCCAGCCACCCTGCGGAGGAAACTCATTTCGGCCGATTGCACCCGCGATCTCGTTCTTTCGGTCACTACCCAAAGCTCATGACCATAGGTGAGGGTAGGAACGTAGATCGACTGGTAAATTGAGAGCTTTGCCTTTTGGCTCAGCTCTCTCTTCACCATGACAGACCGATGCAGCGCCCGCATGACTGCTGACGCCGCACCGATCCGCCTGTCGACCTCCCGCTCCATCGTTCCCCCACTCGTGAACAAGATCCCGAGATACTTAAACTCCTCCACTTGGGGGAGGACCCCATCTCCAACCCGGAGAGAGCATTCTACTCTCTTCCGGCTGAGAACCATGGTCTCGGATTTAGAGGTGCTGATTCTCATCCCAACCGCTTCACACTCGGCTGCGAACTGCCCCAGTGAGAGCTGAAGGTCATGGTCCGATGAGGCCAACAGAACCACATCATCCGCAAAAAGCAGAGACCTAATCCTGAGGTCACCGAACCGGACACCCTCAACGCCCTGGCTGCGCCTAAAAATTCTGTCCATTAAAGCTATGAACAGAATCGGTGACAAAGGGCAGCCCTGACCAAGTCCAACCCTCACCGGAAACAAGTCCGACTTATTGCCACCCATGAGGACCAGGCTCTGGCACCGGTCATACAGGGACCGAACCGCCCTTAAAAGGGAGCCCGGAAGGGGCTGTGCCCGACCAGGCCCCATGGGTGTAGGCCTGGCCACCAGGCGCTCGCCATCAAGCCCCACCCCCAGGCCTGGCTCCAGGGGGCGGCCCTGGTGACCCGCGTCCGGGCAAGGGAAATCGTGGTTCCAAAATCTTCTTCTTCATAGGGGTTAAATAATAATCCCCACTCGCCCTCCTGTGGGCGGTCTTTTTTTGTCCTTCAAGCTCGGGTCCTCTACCAGAGGCCTGGGAGCTTGAGGGTCCTGCGCAGTATCTTAGCTGTTCCTAGGATTGCGCTCTTCTGGACAGAGATCTCAGATGTCATTCCTGGAATCTGTTGGAGCCACTCTCCCAGTTTGGGCGTTACTGCCCCGAGTGTTCCAATTACCACTGGGACCACTGTTACCTTCACCTTCCACATCTTTTCTAGCTCTTCTCTCAGCCCTTGGTATTTCTCGAGCTTCTCATGTTCCTTCTTCCTGATGTTACCATCGCTTGGGATTGCTACGTCTATCACTACGGCCTTCTTCCTCTGCTTGTCCACCACTACTATGTCCGGTTGGTTAGCCATTACCAGTTTGTCAGTCTGTATCTGGAAGTCCCACAGGATCTTAGCCTTATCATTCTCAGCCACCTTTGGAGGTGTCTCCCATCTTGACCCTGGGACTTCCAGCCCATACTCCCCGCAGATGTTCCTGTACACTATGCCAGCCACTTGGTTATGGCGTTCCATGTACGCCTTGCCTGCTAGCATCTTGCACCCTGCTGTTATGTGCTGGATCGTCTCAGGGGCATCTTTGCACAGCCTGCACCTGGGGTCCTGCCTGGTGTGGTAGACCCCAGCCTCTATTGATCTTGTACTTAGAGCTTGTTCCTGTGCTGCCATGATTAATGCCTCTGTGCTGTCTTTCAGTCCAGCTTTGTCCAGCCACTGGTAGGATTTTTCAATGTCAGCCACTTCCTCTATCTGCCGGTGGTACATGCCGTGCAGGGGTTTATCTTTCCATGATGGTTCCTGTTCTTGCTCCTCTTCCTTCTTGGGTTTCTGTTGCCTGAGGTATTCACTGAGCACGTCATCAGTCGGGGCCATCTTCCTGATGTAATCATGGATCTTCGATGTTTCATCCTGGATAGTGGCTTTGACGCTCACTAGTCCTCTGCCTCCTTCTTTCCGCTTAGTGTATAGTCTCAGTGTGCTGGATTTGGGGTGAAACCCGGCATGCATTGTGAGGAGCTTCCTTGTCTTGATGTCAGTGGCTTCCATCTCCTCCTTTGGCCAGCTTATAACGCCAGCGGGGTATCTGATGACTGGTAGGGCGTAGGTATTGATTGCCCGGATCTTGTTCCTCCCATTCAGCTGACTTCTCAGGACTTGCCTTACTCGTTGCAGGTATTTGGTTGTTGCTGCTTTCCTTGTGGCCTCTTCATGGTTCCTGTTTGCCTGCGGGATTCCAAGGTACTTGTAGCTATCCTCAATGTCTGCTATGTTGCCCTCTGGCAGTACGATCCCCTCGGTTCTGACTACTTTCCCCCTCTTTGTTACCATTCGACTACACTTATCCAGCCCGAATGACATTCCGATGTCATTGCTGTAGATCCTGGTGGTGTGGATCAGTGAATCGATGTCTCGTTCACTCTTGGCATACAGCTTGATGTCATCCATGTAGAGGAGGTGGCTGATGTTCGCCCCATTCCGTAGTCGGTATCCGTAGCCAGTCTTGTTGATGATCTGGCTGAGAGGGTTAAGGCCTATGCAGAACAGCAACGGGGACAGGGCATCTCCTTGGTAAATCCCGCACTTAATGGTAACCTGTGCTATTGGCTTGAAGTTGGCCTCTAGAGTTGTTTTCCACAGCCCCATTGAATTCCTGATGTAGGCTCTTAGAGTCCTGTTGATCTTGTACAGTTCCAAGCATTCTAGGATCCATGTGTGAGGCATTGAGTCATAGGCTTTCTTGTAATCAATCCAGGCGGTGCTCAGGTTGGTATGTCTGGTCTTACAGTCTTGAGTGACTGCTCTATCTACCAGTAGCTGGTGTTTTGCTCCTCTGGTATCTCTACCAATTCCTTTCTGGGTCCCGCTCATGTATTGATCCATGTGCCTATTCATCTTAGCCGCTATGATGCCTGATAGGAGCTTCCATGTTGTGCAGAGGCAGGTTATTGGTCGGTAGTTGGATGGGACCGGTCCCTTCTGGGGGTCCTTCGGTATCAGGACTGTCCTACCTTTGGTCAGCCATTCCGGGTGGGTCCCATCCATTAGCAGCTGGTTCATCTGTGCTGCCAGGCGCTCATGGAGTGCAGTTAACTTCTTTAGCCAGTAGGCGTGGATCATGTCAGGACCTGGTGCTGTCCAGTTCTTCATGTTTGAGACTCTTTCTTGGATGTCTGCCAATGTGATGGTTACTGGGGCTTGTTCAGGGAGGTTGCTGTGGTCTGCTCTTAGTTCCACAAGCCACTGTGCATTGTTGTTATGTGATGCCTCTTTCTCCCATATGCTCTTCCAGTATTGCTCAGTCTCCAGCCTTGGTGGGTCTATCTTCATGCTATTACCCTGCCACTGAGAGTACACCTTGGATGGTTCAGTGGAGAAGGTCCGGTTTATTCTCCTGGCTTCTATATCTCTGGTGTACCTCTTCAGACGGGTAGCCAAGGCTGTGAGTCTTTGCTTGGCAGTTTCTAAGGCCTCAGCTATGGACAGCTTGTTATACTTCTTAGGTACCTCTTTTTTCATCACACCTTTCTGTAATTCCGATAGCTGGCTAACTTCCCTCCGTGCTGCCTTGATTTTAGCCTCTAACCTTCTCTTCCATGGGGGATACTGCTCCTTGCGGCTGTTGTTCATCTTATAGCCAAGCACCTCAAGGATCACTGTTGCTGTGGTGTAGATCAGCTGGTTGGTGTCAGTGATGGTTGTAGTAGGGATTGTCCGTAGTGCTGCATTCACATCTTCTAGTAGACCTTCTGAGGGTACTTCACGCATTCTTGGTAATCGGTGTCGGAGGGTCCAGGTTTCCAGCTTAGCCATGATCTTATTTCTCAGGTCAGCTGCTCTTGTATTCAGCCTACTAGGGCTTGTAGTTCTTGGGGCTTGGTACCCAATCTCGGAATGTGGGGATGATGATGATGATATCTCCCCCCTGACCTGTCGTCCTGGATGTTGGAACATTGAGCTACTAGTTGTTTTGGTGTTAGTCTTGATGTGGGGTGTCGAAGAATCCATAGGTCCCACATCCGCTTTATGTAACCTCTTTCACTGGGGTTACTTGTATAGTAGCATTCCAACAGTCCCTTGTTCTCATCTCTTGTCCATGCATGTCTTGTCCAAGCCCACTTATCGTCAGATTGTCCTGTCCTCAACATCTGGCGCAGACCTTGTTAATCCGGGCGACGTCTGAGCCGGCGTGACTCTATTCGTATGTTTGTCTCTCATATTTGAGGTAGGCACAGTATAGCGTGAGGAGGTCTTGCCTAAGGACCCCTACTGGAGGTAGGCCACAACCGGGATTCGTGTGATTCGACCCCGGTCTCCCGTGTGAAAGGCGGCGATCTTACCACTACACTATCCAGCCACCACCACCGCTGTATATATATACAGTCAGGTCTATATATATTGGGACATCGACACAATTCTAATCTTTTTGGCTCTATACACCACCTCAATGGATTTGAAATGGAATGAACAAGATGTGCTTTAACTGCAGACTTTCAGCTTTAATTTGAGGGTATTTACATACAAATCAGGTAAACGGTGTAGGAATTACAGCAGTTTGTATATCTGCCACCCACTTTTTAAGGGACCAAAAGTAATGGGACAAATTAACAATCATAAATCAAACTTTCACTTTTTAATACTTGGTTGCAAATCCTTTGCAGTGAATTACAGCCTGAAGTCCGGAATGCACAGGCATCATCAAATGCTGGGTTACATCCCTAGTGGTGCTCTGCCAGGCCTCTACTGCAACTGTCTTCTGTTCCTGCTCGTTCTTGGGGCATTTCCCCTTCAGTTTTGTCTTTAGCAAGTGAAATACACACTCAATCGGATTCAGGTCAGGTGATTGACTTGGCCATTGCATAACATTCTACTTCTTTGCCTTAAAAAACTTGCTTTCGCAGTATGCTTCAGGTCATTGTCCATCTGCACTATGAAGCACCGTCCAATGAGTTCTGAAGCATTTGGCTGAATATGAGCAGATAATATTGCCCGAAACACTTCAGAATTCATCCTGCGGCTTTTGTCAGCAGGCACATCATCAATAAATACAAGGGAACCAGTTCCAGTGGCAGCCATACATGCCCACGCCATGACACTACCACCACCATGCTTCACTGATGAGGTGGTATGTTTTGGATCGTGAGCAGTTCCTTTCCTTCTCCATACTCTTCTCTTCCCATCACTCTGGTACAAGTTGATCTTTGTCTCATCTGTCCATAGGATGTTGTTCCAGAACTGTAAAGGCTTTTTTAGATGTTGTTTGGCAAACTCTAATCTGGCCTTCCTGTTTTTGAGGCTCACCAATGGTTTACATCTTTAGTTGAACCCTCTGTATTCACTCTGGTGAAGTCTTCTCTTGATTGTTGACCTTGACACACATACACCTACTTCCTGGAGAGTGTTCTTGATCTGGCCAACTGTTCTGAAGGGGTTTTTCTTCACCAGGGAAAGATTTCTTCGGTCATCTACCACAGTTGTTTTCCGTGGTCTTGCAACTCTTTTGGTGTTGCTGAGCTCACCGGTGCAATCTTTCTTTTTAAGAATGTTCCAAAACAGTTGATTTGGCTACACCTAATGTATTTGCTATCTCTCTGATGGGTTTGTTTTTATTTTTCAGCCTAATGACGGCTTGCTTCACTGATAGTGATAGGTCTTTCGTTTCACTTCAAATCCATTGTGGTGGTGTATAGAGCCAAAAAGATTAGAATTGTGTCGATGTCCCAATATTTATGGACCTGACTGTATATATGCGCACAGATGAAGCTGAGTCAATTGATTTCTTCTTGGTACTGTGTGGAGTGAACAGACACTGCAATGGCAGAAAGATCGTCTGCAAAACCTAATATTTGTTATTTAATCATAAATTTACACATATAGTTGTAGACACAGAACATATATGAAATATATGTATTCGTTATATAAAATATATTTGTGTAATTGACACCACGGTTACTGTAGTAGATTTGGGGGTTCCACTGTATTTCAAATTATGCCATATTGCCATATCAAAGCATGTATATGATTCCTTACAACACATTGCTAGATAAACTCTTTAGTGTAGACCTGAGCTGAAGAAGTGACTTCAGGCTGGGGGGCGACTTCAGCTGAGTGACTGTGATTCATTTGCAAAACCAAAGGTGTTAATGGTGCTGGAGAGGGGGCGGGCAGCTTGTGAGGGGAGTAAGGGGGGGGGGCTCGTTGTGAGGAGAGCCTCATTTTTCCAGGAATTCTAGTGTTAAGTGTTGATTTACAGTGTTAATCTTAATTAACTCAGTGTTCAATTTACACCATAGGGTGTTAAGTCAATGAGTCTCCACCTCTACATATCTGCCCCATTTTAATATGCGCACAAGACGTCATGAGCATCAGAAGAGCCATCCCACATTTACCCACCATCATGAGAAAGACTGACTAAAAAGGACCTTACAGCTTTTTCCTGTGTTTCATGCCATAAGAGTTCTGGAGATGTGTATGAAGCACTTCAGTCTTCTGGCTCATGTTCCATTCATGGTCCACTCACTCACTACTGCAGCATCAGCCTGCCTCCTGATTCCCAGCCATGTTCTCTGAACACTCCCAGCTATGTTTCTTCTGCCCTCTGACCCAAGTTTCTGATTCTTTGCTTTGCCCATTTTTGTACCTTTGCTTTCAGTTTGGTTGTTTTCTGGTTTTGACCTCTTGCTTAGCTCCTGACTGCTCTCTTTGCCTCACCCCTTCGGATACCGTTTTTCGGCCTGTGTGTTTTCTGTACATGTCTGTTAGGTGCATAAGGAATGACTACATTTTTGTTTATGCAAACGTGGTGTGTACTACTGTTTTGGTTAGGGAGTTACTGTTTGTCCTTTCGTTTCCTCTTGATTTCATTACACTTAGAATTAGCTTAGTTTGGGACATGTGCGTTAGCTGTTTTGGTTATTTTGGCCTGGGTCACTCCCGAAGTTTGTTGCAACTTGTATTTGTTAAAGTGTGAATAAATATAAAAAACTACCAAAAAAGATCCTTTTGTTTCCCATGTTCCCTTTTCCTGTTCCCTGCTTGTCTTCTCTTCCCCTCTACCTTTCCCTTAGCCTTCTGGCTATCCTCAACCCTAGATTGGGGATCGTAACAGAAATTGGGGGCTCATCTGTTCCTCTTTTCTGTTTTTCAGTGCATGTGTCTCTGTGAATTTTGGGCTCATCCTTTCCTCGTTTTTGTTACCATTCTGTCTGCCGTTTTCTGGACTTTGTGGGTTTGTCGATTCCTCACAAATGAAAAAAAAAAAAACACCGAAACGGTTCTTGTGTGCTAGCGGAAATGCACTCCTTCAACCATTAAGATAGCTCTCCCCTTTTCTCAACCCTGCTAAATAATTAAGTTAGGCAGTATAACACAATACAACTTCCTAATCTGTGTTTGGTGCCATACTCTTTACTCACTTTTACACCACAGGCAGTTTCCAGCTGAGCTTGATTGGTTCTTTCTTATTCGGATTAATCTTATTCATGCTTAAATACATACAGTTACAAAGACAGCTTTTCAATGTTTTTCAGCTTACATGAGCACAGCTCTTTGGTTATCAAAAGTCGAGTTAAAACAAATCGTGCATAAAAATGGAAAAAGCTGTGTTGGTAGATTTTTCTTATTATGGTGGGTTAGTAAAACACAGCAGCTGAATGCCCAAATGAGTTTAAATGAGAGGATATTAAAATGGTGCAGATATGGGCCACTCATGTTGTACCTGTGTACCACCCATATGGGCTTGTAATCTGGGAAGAGGTGGTGACATATTGTCTTAACACTCTAGGTTGCACATTGAACACTGTAAGAGTTAATAAATATTAACACTGTAAAAACAGCACTCACTGCACACTCTAGAGTGTTAAAGGTATCACTGAATGGTGTGGACCCATATACATACCATGCAGTGTTAATTTAACACTGGCACCTTTGCTGTGTAGATGAGTGTCAGCTCTGTGGAGCATGTGGATCATAGCATCGTCCACACTTGCGCCTGCCTGGTAGGAAAACTGCAGGGTATTCAGCTGGGCTGTAACCTGGCCTCAGGGCTGTTTCAGTACCCGACTGTCAAATTTCATAAAGATAAGTAAAGTGGGAATAACTGGTCTGAAGTCCTTAAGGGAACTGCAGTATGTTGCACAAGCTAAGCGTAAGTTCATTCTTAGCATATGAGGGACGTAAACTGCTCTAATGTTTGAGTTCACACACTACTAAAAAATAATCAGTTGCAGCACACTCATACACAGCAAATGTGCCCGTATTAAATTAACACTGCATGGTGTTTATATAATTCTCACCAATCAGTGTGACATTTAACACTTTATAAATCAATGAGTGTTGTTGTATAGTGTTCAATTTTATTAGCTCTTATAGTGTTCAGTTGACACCATAGACCAGTGTTTCCCAACCTTTTTTGAATTGTGTACCCCCTGAGAGATTTTCTCATACCACAAGTACCCCCTTTGTCAAATGTGTTGATGATTCAATAAAAGTAGAACGTACAACTGATTATCAAATTTAAAACATTTTATTAAATCTCCATAACTTGAACATTTAATTATTGGGCATTTTATTCTTTTCAGTTTAAATTTAACATAAATATATATGTTGCCACGAAAGTGAATGATAAATCTGAAAATAAATACTAAATTTTAAAAAAAGTAAATAAACCTCCCTTTGTTATAACAAAAGCTGAATGAGTCCCCTTTAAACAGACATTTAAACTTAGAACATCAGGAGCAAAACACTAAAATAAATAACCATATCAGTTTTACTTTGTTTTCATCATTCAACTTAGTTTAGTTTAATGAGACACCTGAGCTTGCTTATCTTTGATAAGCTCTGATAGATCTGGGGGCAGTGTGGAAACAGCTGTTACCAGGCTGTTCTCCACATCCAGTCTATTCCTCTGCTTGGTTTTGATGTGTGTCAAAGCTGAGAAGGTCACCTCACACATATAGGTAGAACCAAAAGGTAAAAATTCAAACAGTGCATGTTTTCCCAGTTCAGGATATTCCTTCTCCACATCACACCAAAACTCAGTCAATGTCTTCTCAGCAAATGCTATTTTCAGCCCACGGTCAGATGACAAATCCATGAGATGCTCCTGCAGCCTTGCATGAAGGTTGCTGCTGCTCTCACTCACAATGAATGGGTCCCTCACCCAGTCCAGTCTTTCTGAATTTTTTTCAATGTCCTGAAAATACTGGCTAAAATACATGCTGAGTTTGGACAGATGTGCTTTCACCAGTTTGACCACTGGACCCCGGGCAACATCAGTGGTGGCAAGATGGGCATCAAGTAGTGGGAAACAGCTCACATCTCCCTCATCACATTTCCTCTCCCATAGTTCGAGCTTCTTAGTGAATCCTTTCACTCTGTCATACATTTTAAGGATGTGTGACTCCTTCCCCTGAAGTGATTGGTTGAGCTCGTTAAGTTTGGTAAACACATCAACGAGATATGCAAGGCGTGCCACCCAGTTTGCATCCTCAAACACCACAGCAAGAGGATGCAGATGCTCCTTGAGGAACATAAAAACTTCATTGCGAAGCTCATAGAGTCTCAGGAGCGTTTTTCCGCGTGAAAGCCAGAGCACGTCTGTGTGGAGCAATAGCTGTTCGTGCTCTGCGCCATTCTCATGACAGAGAGTTTCAAACAGTCTATGATTCAGTGGTCGGGATTGGATGAAGTTTATCATCTTCACAGCATCATCCATAACAGCACATAAATCAGGACAAACCCTCTTACTAGCGAGTGCTTCACGATGAATAATACAGTGCATCCATTTAATGTCGTTGTTTACCTTTTTGATGTGTCCGAACAGTCCCTTCCCGCTTCCCGTCATCGCAGCCGCACCATCAGTACAGACGTGGCTGCATGTATTCCACTGCAGATCATGTTCTTTGAAAAAGCTGTCTATAACCTGGAACATTTCTCCTCCGGTTGTCTTTCCTGGCAGCTTTTTACAAAATAAAATATGCTCATTTATGTCCGACACATCTTTGTAACGAACGAAAGCCAGGAGCTGAGCATCTCCACTCACATCTGTCATTTCATCCAGCTGCAAAGCGAACTGACCGGCTTGTTTTATTTTCTTCACCACTTGTCCAATAATATTAACTGACATATTGTTGATCCGACGGGACACAGTGTTGTTCGACAGGGGGACTTTTTTTAGTGTGTCAGCTGCTTTCTTGTCAATCATAATTTCAGCCATAACACTAGCTGCAGGGAGAATGAGCTCTTCGACAATTGAGTGTGGCTTTTTTGACTTAGCCACAAGCAGGGATACGGCGTATGATGCCTCCAGTGCTTTGCTTGATACAGGCGTAGCTTTCATCATTACAGTCTGACCTGACCTAAATTCCGATAACTTTCGTTTGTAAAAAGCCTCTGTTTTACCGATACTTCCCGAGTGTTTGGTGCTCTGATGTCGTTGTAAATGGGCCGGCTTCATTGCGCTATTTGCTAGGATTTCCCCGCAAAAGAAGCACTGAGGCTGTGGCAGGTCCGCAGACGTAGAAGTGAACCCGAAGAAAATATAATTGTCATTGTACTGCCTAGGTTTATGTTTGGTTTCTATTTTGCGTGTCTTGGGGTCTGCTGAACCCTCTCCTGGATCCAGAGCAACGGGACGTTTCAGCCATTTATCCATATTTGACTGTGGCTGCTTTGACCCGTCAGTGACTTTTGTCTGTCTTGTACTTTCTCTCATGCCCTCTGTCGGTAGCGGAGCGTCGTGCAGATGCACAGCCCTGCTCTAGTCTTTCCGTCATGTAGTTGTTGTTTATGTCTTTTTTTGCTCTTTTCATTGATAAAAGCTGGGTTTGTTATTCATTAAGCAACACATCCCAGATAGATTTTCTTTCTATACCAGGGCACAGCTAATGGAATGGCTGATAATATTTACCCATCATCAGGGAAATTAAATATAAAAAATTTTTCCACGTACCCCCTGTAATGTGCTCGCGTACCACTAGGGGTACGCGTACCCCCGGTTGGGAATCACTGTGTTAGATCACTGTAACACTGTAACCTCTTCCCAGATTCCAAGCCCATACAGGTGGCACACAATGGGTGGCTTATGTCTGGGGTTTGATTAACCCACCATTATAAGAAATGCCTTGTCTCTTGTTATGTAAACTTTACATAAAGTTAGCTTTGATTTTCTTGAAGACCAGCACACTGTGTTTCTGTAAGCTGAACACATGCTTCTTCTTCCTGACTGCTTTAAAGATAGAATCGTGTTATAAAAGGAGCATTTAAAGATTTTATTATTAGTTTCTTTTTTTAAACATGACTAAAATAGTTTCTTTGCACCAGTATAAAAGAAAACCCATTAAGCCCTCTCACACTCACCTGTGGTATGGAAGTGAATAAAATGTATGCTACCAGTCTTAGGGAAAACCAGTGAGGATCCACTGTGAAACAGCACTTGTCATGTGTTCCTAATGACAAGGCCAAGACTGGTAATTAAAATAGCCTCTCAGTGGGACTGTTATTGTAAAAGTGGTGATTATTGACACAGATAATAAAGCTTGTTAGACTGCATCTAGGATGGTATGTCATGGATATTAACCTCTACCACAATTTAATGCTATGAATTTGGACCTTTCTTATGCTTGAGGGGATGCATGCCATAGTGGCTATTATACTGTAGGGGCATGATTCCCAAAAAGGTTTAATATTTGTTCCATGCAGCAAATGCATACAATGCTGACTTTTCTAGAAGATAGTTAAACTCAGATCAGTTGTATTTTAGTGTTTATCTTACAGCATCTTTTTTTCCAGCTCAAGAGAGCCTACAAGAGCAGATCTCAGCAAAAACTTTTCCTGAATCGTACAGCAGGCTTATTTTCCTAAGGTTCATTTCATGTCATGGTATGCAAATAAACATCTAGCATCATTACAGGGAAGTGGGTGGTACCAGGAGCTGCATAGCAAAGGTGTCACAACTCTTGTAACATGTTTCCATATATAAAACCCATCAACCAAGGTCAGAATGGGTGACCAACATGGCCTGAGGTAAAAATCATATGTAAGAAAAAGCTGCGCAACACAAGACTTTGCATAACTTTTTAGCACATAGTTCTCTAATTTTCAAAAACAATCAGCACTGAGCTCACAAAACTTTAATATACAATAAGAAAAGGCTGAGGGGGCCTTTTTGTCAGAGTCTTTCTCATGATGGTTGGTAAATCAGGGTGGTTCTTATGATCCTCATATGAGTTCTTGTGTGCACATTAAAATGGGGCAGATAGGGGCCACCCATTATGCACCTGTGTGCCACCCATATGGGCTTAGAACTGGGAAGAGGTGGAGTTACAGTGATCTAACACTCCATAGTGTCAACTGGTCAATTGAACATTATACGAGTTAATAAAACTTAACACTTTACCACAACACTCATTGCACTCTGAAAAGTGTCAAATGTAACACTGATTTGGTGAGAATTATATAAAAACCATGCAGTGTTAATTTAACACTGGCAAATTTGCTGTGTATAATCCCCGTTGCTGCCCTCATTATCCTCCGCGGACCTCTGCAGACGCCATATCTGCAGAATGTTTCTCCTAATAAGGGCAGAGACACCCCCCATAATGCTCGTCTCTGTATTCCGTGTATTAAGGAAATACGTTCTTTCATCAGAAAAGTTTGTTTTCTGGAAAAAAAATGGGTACTGATTATATCATTTCTTTCATGTTTACCCAAAATAAAAAAGGCTAGTTTGCTAAATAAGAAGTTTATTATTTGCTCAATGTATCTTTTATTTGTCTAGTGCAGTCCTTTCTGACAGTTACACATGGTGTTGGCATAACTGTGTAATTAATATTACATCCATAACTGTTCTTGGCTGTATTAGTTGACTCTAGTTGTGCCAATTAGATCTTGTTTGTAGATCCAAAAGTACAGTATTTCATTCTAATTTAGATGTGATTACTGCGATTTGTCATTAACGAGTCTGGCAAATGCAAAATTGCAACTGTATTCTTTTGCTTATGAGTTTTTAGTCGAATGGAGGAATTTTCTTTACAGTGCATCAACAATTTAAGCAGGTGTGGCGGAGTGGTCTGCAATACCTGACCTAATGGATAGCCGACTACGTCACCCCGAGGGAAGTTTCTCCCCAGGGAAATACTATATTACCCACAATCTCTTATAACTAGTGCACAAACACACAGTTCCAGTCAACTGAAGGGGGCCTGAGATACGAATTATTTTATTACATTCAGAGAGAGAGTAGTAATTCCACGCTAAACATAATATGTAGAAACCATCAAGATAAGGCACCAATGTTGCAGACTACACAAGGTAAAGGGCATGGAATGACAGATGGACAAGGGAGTCACCACAGGCGGGACCTCTGTGAACACTCTGGTAATCACACACATAGAAAAGCACACACATGCTTAGTGGGCTAATGTCAGTGATCTACACTGCACACGCACACAAGTGAAATTCACCACCACCAGCAGCTCTAGGCTACTAGTCCTGAAACACAAGCAGAGAGACAAAACGTGATTAAAACAGTAGTATGTTTGCTTGTGTCTTCGTGTCCATTACTCCCGTAATCCCATACAAAACTCAGAAAGAAAAATAATACACTCCAACAAAGGACAAAATAAGCAAACCAATAAAATCAGAGTAAACGCAACATCACAGAAACGGAAATTAACAAATGGAAATCAGTAACAGTAACAATAAATCAACCAAATAAAGCCAAAATAACAAAAAGAAACTTTAAACAGCCTATTGGCTGCACACGCGAAGGTCAAAAGTGGACCGGGCATAACAGGATGAATATCTGGGTACCGCTGATCCGTTTGGGCTACCCCGCATACCCAATCAAACAGCCCGGCGAACCCAGCCGATCCACGGAATATGGCGTTGTGTTGATAGCGTGCAAAAAGACCAACAAAACAGCAGCAATGACCGCTTCCACTGGTAAACCTGTAATATACAAACCCTTTCCAAAAAATTAGAATATCATGGAAAAGTTGATTATTTCCATAATTCCATTCAAAATGTTAAACTTTCATAGATTATAGATTCAGGGCCCACAATCACCATTTGATATCACCATTTACTTCTCAGTTTTTGCAGAAAAAATGAAAGAAATTAGGATCACATCAAATCAATCAAAGTATGGTACTTTCAAAACGATATGTCAATCTTCAGTACTTGGTTGGGAATCCCTTTGCCTTAATCACTGCCTCGATGTGCCATGGCACTGAGGCAATCAGCCTGTGGCATTGAGGCAATCAGCCTGTGACATTGAGACAATCAGCCTGTGACATTGAAGCAATCAGCCTGTGGCATTGAAGCAATCAGCCTGTGACATTGAGGCAATCAGCCTGTGACATTGAGGCAATCAGCCTGTGGCATTGAGGCAATCAGCCTGTGACATTGAGACAATCAGCCTGTGACATTGAAGCAATCAGCCTGTGGCATTGAAGCAATCAGCCTGTGACATTGAGGCAATCAGCCTGTGACATTGAAGCAATCAGCCTGTGGCATTGAGGCAATCAGCCTGTGACATTGAGGCAATCAGCCTGTGGCATTGAGGCAATCAGCCTGTGACATTGAAGCAATCAGCCTGTGGCATTGAAGCAATCAGCCTGTGACATTGAAGCAATCAGCCTGTGACATTGAGACAATCAGCCTGTGACATTGAAGCAATCAGCCTGTGACATTGAGACAATCAGCCTGTGACATTGAAGCAATCAGCCTGTGACATTGAAGCAATCAGCCTGTGGCATTGAAGCAATCAGCCTGTGACATTGAAGCAATCAGCCTGTGACATTGAGACAATCAGCCTGTGACATTGAAGCAATCAGCCTGTGGCACTGCCTGAAAGTTATGGAAGCCCAGATTTCCTTGATACTTGCTGTCAGCTCTTCTTTGTTTTTGGGTCTGTTGGACCTCATTTTCCTCTTTAGGTCCGGCCAGTTGGCTGGCCAGTCAAGCACTGTGATGGCATGGCCATCAAACCAGGTTTTGGTGCTTCTGGTGGTATGAGCAGGGGCCAGGTCCTGCTGGAAGATGAAACCTGCATCTCCATACAGATCCTCAGCAGAAGGAATCATGAAGTCCTCTAAAACATTCTGGTAGACTGTTGCAGTGACCTTGGATTTAAGAAAGCAGAGTTTATCATCACCTGCGCAGGACATTGCACCCCAAACATGACTGACTGTGGATATTTCACACTGGACCTCAGGCAACTTGGGTTCTGTTCCTCACCCGTCTTCCTCCAAACCCTTGGACCTTGATTCCCGAATGAAAGGCACACTTTACTTTCATCGGGAAAGAGGACCTTGGACCACTGGCCAACAGTCCAGTCCTTCTTCTCCTTGGCCCAGTTGAGACACTTCCGGCGTTGGCTCAGGCTCAGAAGTGGTTTGACCCGAGGAACCCGACAGTTGTAGCCCATCCCCCGGATGCGTCTAAATGTGGTGGTTTTTGAAACTGTGACTCCTGCCTCATTCCACTCTTTCTGGATCTCTGCCAGATTCTTGAATCTTCTCTGTTTCATTTTGCCCTTCCAATAGACTTTCCATCGATATGCTTGGACACAGCACTCTGTGAACAGCCAGCCTCCTTAGCTATGAACTTTTGTGGCTTACCCATCCTATGGAGGGTATCAGTGATCTTCTGGCCAGTTGTCAAGTCTGCAGTCTTCCCCATATTGAACCTAACTGAGACAACTGAACCAAAGTGAAGCGATTTAATGACACCTGGGGAAACCTGTGCAGGTGCAGTGCAGTGAGGTTAGTAGATGAGTTGTGTGTGACACTCAGTTTAAAACATTCATGCCCTGTAAAATTTGAGCTGATATCTTCACAGTATTCTAATTTTTTGAATTCCTGTTTTCGTGGGTTTTATGAGCTGGAAGCCCAAATTATGTACAAATAAACAACTAAGTACTTAAAATCATTTAAGTTATAGGCCCTGAATCTATAATCTATGAAAGTTTAATGTTTTAAATGGAATTATGGAAATAAATCAACTTTTCCGTGATAGTCTAATTTTTTTTAAAGGGTCCGTATTATAATGGCTACGAGTCGCACTAAATGGTGAATAAATCCTGCTAAGATTCAGTTTACCTATCGCAGGTATATATGACTATACAAGCACGCGAGCTGCCTTCACCATCTCTCCAACTACAAAGAAACAAACCACTTAATGTTGGTAGTTTTGTAATTGCCGGGAAATCTTTATTAAAAAAAAAAAACGGCAATACAACACAGCTTCCCGCACGCGTGTATACTTACTGCCGAACCCCTGGTGTACACCATGTCAGCTTCTGAGGGATGGCAGAGAGTGCACCAACTGACCACACTGCGCGCTCACCCAACTATTACCGCCTCCGCAACCAGCATCGAGAACAGCTTGAGCGCCATTCCTACCTCACCGCCCCCTTTATATTAGAAACTAAACCCCACCCCCGGAATGAGGTGAGCCAACAGAGGCGCAAGCTGATCCAAACTTCAATTTGCTACACAGGGATATAAAATAAACACTATTTTGCATCTTGTTAGGTCTGTCTTCGTTGCTTTTATACTCCATGCTAGTGTGTACCTCATTGTCAAAATGTGTTTGTGAAAATTCTGATGTTGAACTTCCTATCAAAGACCATCATAAGTTCTCAGGCTGTTTACCCAATTTGTTGACTGAGGATGGTGAATTAAATGCTGTTAGATAGCTCTGCTAATCAAGCAGAAATCTATTTGAAATCAAGTTAATCTTTCTAAAAATTGGGTACAAAAGACTACAAAGCAAACTTTCTGTCCTGCCTGCTGAGTCCCTCTGTATGGTGGAGCAGGATGTCCCTGCTGAGTCCCTCTGTATGGTGGAGCAGGATGTCCCTGCTGAGTCCCTCTGTATGGTGGAGCAGGATGTCCCTGCTGAGTCCCTCTGTATGGTGGAGCAGGATGTCCCTGCTGAGTCTCTCTGTATGGTGGAGCAGGATGTCCCTGCTGAGTCCCTCTGTATGGTGGAGCAGGATGTCCCTGCTGAGTCCCTCTGTATGGTGGAGCAGGATGTCCCTGCTGAGTCCCTCTGTATGGTGGAGCAGGATGTCCCTGCTGAGTCTCTCTGTATGGTGGAGCAGGATGTCCCTGCTGAGTCTCTCTGTATGGTGGAGCAGGATGTCCCTGCTGAGTCTCTCTGTATGGTGGAGCAGGATGTCCCTGCTGAGTCCCTCTGTATGGTGGAGCAGGATGTCCCTGCTGAGTCCCTCTGTATGGTGGAGCAGGATGTCCCTGCTGAGTCTCTCTGTATGGTGGAGCAGGATGTCCCTGCTGAGTCCCTCTGTATGGTGGAGCAGGATGTCCCTGCTGAGTCCCTCTGTATGGTGGAGCAGGATGTCCCTGCTGAGTCCCTCTGTATGGTGGAGCAGGATGTCCCTGCTGAGTCTCTCTGTATGGTGGAGCAGGATGTCCCTGCTGAGTCCCTCTGTATGGTGGAGCAGGATGTCCCTGCTGAGTCTCTCTGTATGGTGGAGCAGGATGTCCCTGCTGAGTCTCTCTGTATGGTGGAGCAGGATGTCCCTGCTGAGTCCCTCTGTATGGTGGAGCAGGATGTCCCTGCTGAGTCTCTCTGTATGGTGGAGCAGGATGTCCCTGCTGAGTCCCTCTGTATGGTGGAGCAGGATGTCCCTGCTGAGTCCCTCTGTATGGTGGAGCAGGATGTCCCTGCTGAGTCTCTCTGTATGGTGGAGCAGGATGTCCCTGCTGAGTCCCTCTGTATGGTGGAGCAGGATGTCCCTGCTGAGTCTCTCTGTATGGTGGAGCAGGATGTCCCTGCTGAGTACCTCTGTATGGTGGAGCAGGATGTCCCTGCTGAGTCCCTCTGTATGGTGGAGCAGGATGTCCCTGCTGAGTCCCTCTGTATGGTGGAGCAGGATGTCCCTGCTGAGTCCCTCTGTATGGTGGAGCAGGATGTCCCTGCTGAGTCCCTCTGTATGGTGGAGCAGGATGTCCCTGCTGAGTCTCTCTGTATGGTGGAGCAGGATGTCCCTGCTGAGTCCCTCTGTATGGTGGAGCAGGATGTCCCTGCTGAGTCCCTCTGTATGGTGGAGCAGGATGTCCCTGCTGAGTCCCTCTGTATGGTGGAGCAGGATGTCCCTGCTGAGTCCCTCTGTATGGTGGAGCAGGATGTCCCTGCTTCTCTTCTGCTGTTATGAGAAAATTCATGTTATGAAGCTGCTGTAAAGAATAAAACTTAAAAAGGCATCATACCTCTTTATAAAGTAAAATATACCTCTAGATTATTCTTTGCCAGCAGCAAGAGCACTTTTAATGGGGACCATTCCAGAATTTCTTTTACACTTGTTTAGATGATTTGAGGTGTTTATATTTCTGCCTTATTCACAGAGACCAAATGGAAGGATGCAGTTCAGATGTACAGGATGAACCGAGTTTATCTTCCATATTGAAGGTTTGCATTTATTCCTGATATATATTTTTTGAAGTGCTGTGTGAGTTGGCTTACATTTTATACACCTGTACAATAAGAAACTAATCATGTTACAGGAAATATATTCAAAGCTATGATTCACAAATGAAACTGTGAAAAGTTTTGGTGCAATAAGACATAATTAACTGTAACTGTGGATTTTAGTCACTAGAGGAAAATGCAGTGAGGTTCCTGAAGGATGAGCTGAAGAAGATCACGAGGTACCTAGATCAGAATTACCCAGAATGCTCTGAGCCTCAGCTGGAGGAGGACAATGACCTGGATAGTGATGGTCAGATGCAGAAGACCAATGTTAGAGAGGGAGCTCTGAAGATCACACTGTACATCCTGAAGACCATGGAGCAAAATGATCTTGCTGACATGCTGGAGAAGAGTAAGAGCTGTATCTCATTCTGTGTGTGTTTGTTTTACAGATAAAAATAGTCTATAATAAAGATGTGCAATAAACCTCAGTTTCTCGTTTAACTTCATTTGATTTAGTTTTGCTTTTATAAGTAAAAAATCTGTTTTTTGAAAAGTCTGAGTATTTACTTCTCATTTCAGGGCATCTTCTGTCACAGTGTCAGCACAGAATCAAATGTAACCTGAAGAAGAAATGTGAGTGTGTATTTGAAGGGAAAGCTAAGGAAGGACATCCAATACTTCTCAATGAGATTTACACAGAACTCTACATAACTGAAGGTGGAACTGAAGGAGTCAATGATGAACATGAAGTGAGACAGATTGAAACAGCATCCAAGAAAAGGCGAACAGAAGATACTATAGTCAAGTGCAATGATATATTTAAACCCTTATGTGGGCGTGAGACACCTATCAGAACTGTACTCACTAAAGGGGTGGCAGGTATCGGGAAAACAGTCTCTGTGCAGAAATTTATTCTAGACTGGGCGGAAGGAATAGCAAACCAGGATGTTCACTTCATATTTGCTCTTCCTTTCCGGGACCTGAATTTGATTAAGGATGAATACAGTCTGATTGAACTGCTTCACCACTTTGTCCCAGAACTGAAGTCATTTGAGTCCACTGAGTTGTTTAAGTTCAAATTCTTGTTCATCTTTGATGGTTTGGATGAGTGTCGCTTGCCCCTAAATTTTCAGAAGAATGAGAGCTGGTTTGCTGAAACAAAGAAAATGTCACTGGATGTGCTGTTGACAAACCTCATTAAGGGGAATCTGCTCCCATCCGCTCTCCTCTGGATAACCTCCCGGCCAGCAGCAGCCAATCAGATACCTCCTGAGTGTGTCCACCAGGTGACAGAGATACGAGGATTCAGTGATGCCCAGAAGGAGGAGTATTTCAGGAGGAGATTCAGTGATCAGAGCCTGGCCAGCAGGATTATTACACATGTGAAATCATCAAGGAGCCTCTTCATCATGTGCCACATACCTGTGTTCTGCTGGATTTCAGCCACTGTCCTTGAGAGGATTTTTAGCGAGACTGACAGGGGAGAAATTCCAAAGACTCTGACTGAAATGTACACACACTTCATGATCTTCCAGACAAGTTTAAAAAATGACAAGTATAGGCTACCAACCTCCACAACCCTGAGTTGGACAAGTTGGCGCAGGAAAATGGTGGTGAGAAGGATGAAAATCCATGAAAATGAGTTTAATAAATCTGGAAAGGATTTCCTTTTAAAACTTGGTAAACTGGCTTTTGACAACCTTGAGGAAGGCAATCTCATTTTTTATGAGCAAGATCTTTCAGAGAATGACATTGATATCGCTGAAGCTTCAGTTTACTCTGGAGTTTGCACAGAAGTCTTTAAGGAGGAGTATGGGTTGTACCAGGAGAAGGTGTACTGCTTTGTGCATCTGACCATCCAGGAGTATCTCGCTGCTTTATATGTGTTTCTGTCAAACTCATCAGCTGACCTGCTGAAGACTGCAGTGGATCAGGCATTAGAGAGCAAGAATGGACACTTGGACCTCTACCTCCGCTTCCTCCTGGGCCTCTCAACAGACTCCAGTAAGACTCTGTTACGAAGGCTACTGGCACAGACAGGAACCAGCTCACATAACATTAGGAATACAGTGAAATACATCAGGGAGAAAATAAAGGAGAATTTATCTCCTGAAAGGACCATCAACCTGTTCCACTGTCTAAATGAATTGGGTGACAATTCTCTAGTAGAGGAAGTACAAAGATACCTGAATTCAGGAAACATTTCAGCAGATGACCTCTCACCTGCTCAGTACTCAGCTCTGGCCTTTGTGATGCTGATGTCAGATGAGGAGCTGGATGTGTTTGATCTGAAGAAATTCATCAGATCAGATAAGGAGCACTGGAGGCTGCTGCCTGTGGTCAAGACATCTAGGACAGCACTGTAAGTGAGGATGTGAAGATGTATCTTGCTTTGCAGTAACACATTAACATTTTAAACATATGAACAGTTTCAAATAAATAAAATATGCAGTATATTCCTCCTCATGGCTTAATAACTGGGCTGGATTTGTTTTTTGATAATCTGGAAGCCAGATTTTATAATGTCTAAGAGTAATGATGTAGTTAAAAAAACAAAAAGTTACATTTCCATTACCATCCAGTATACATCCTATAAATAAAGGGGGCTCTCTTCTCTCTCTCCATGAGACATACAGACACATTTACAGGTGAGACCAAGCTTAGGGGTCACAGCACAGGGTCAGCTGGCATCCAGCAGCCCTGGAGCTGGGGGTTATGGGCTTTGCTCAAGGGCCCACAGACATGTGACTATCCTGCCGAGTCTCGAACCAGCAATCTTCCTACCACGGGCACAGAGGCTTAGCCTATTGAGCCACACACCAGCCCCACAAACATGGTGTGTGAGTGTTACTGTCAGCAGGTATGTCCATGTGATGGACCCCAGAGCTGAGAGCTTCCAAAAGGCTGCTGTTGCTGGCTTCTCACTGATGCCCTCTGCTGGCCACAGCTGATCCGGGCTGAGGATATGACAACATACATAGTCTGGCAATCATAGATTAACAATGTTTTACATATATAATATTAAATATATAATGAAGCTGTATAAATATATTATTTATTTCCACTCTTGGATTAATAACAGGGCTGGATTTTGTTGGAACCCAGATTTTATAATGGTGTATAGTGGTGTCATTAAACAACACAGGATTTCCATAACGATCCTTTGTGTAATAACCAACTACTCTGTGGGTTCAGGCTGTGCCTGTGAATGGAAGGCCGCTGGTTCAGATCTCCTGGCTGGCAGTGTGATGTCATTGTTGGGCACTTCTGCAAGGCCCTTAATGTCAATCACTGCAGGGCCACTGGATGCTGGGAAACCCTGCGCTGTGACCCCCAACTTCCTCTCACCTGTGTCTGTGTGTCTCATGGATAGCAAGATGGCATGAGCAAAAACACAATTACCTGACTGGATTATAAAGCCTTAAAATAACCCTCCCCCATGCTCGAGTCTCCGCCTGGGTTACATGTGTGTGGAGTTTGCATGTTCTCCCCATGCATGTCGTCATAGGGTTTCCTCCGGGTACTCTGGTTTCCCCCCACAGTCCAAAAACATGCTAAGGCTAATTGGAGTTACTAAATTGCCCATAGGTGTGCCTGTGTGAGTGCATGGTGTATGAGTGTGCCCTGCGATGGGCTGGCCCCCCCATCCTGGGTTGTTCCCTGCCTCGTGCCCATTGCTTCCGGGATAGGCTCCGGACCCCCCGCGACCCAGTAGGATAAGCGGTTTGGAAAATGGATGGATGAAAGCATATATATATATTCTACATATTTTTATATATTCCATTACGTACAGAGAGAGAGAGATGTGTGTGTGTGTATATCCAGGAGCTTTACCTTCCCCTGAATGGTGCTGGCGCTTAGGCTCACTACTATCAGAGGGCTTAGAACATGCAGGACGCTTGGGAGCCATCGTAGGGCTTAGAACAAAACAAAAACAATCGGACCACAAACAAGGTACGCGATACGCAGCAAACTGTGAGGCATCGGGGAAAAATCCGCGATATAGTGGGGGCACGATAGCTGAATTGTGATATACCGGGGTTGCGTTAGTTGAACAGTGTTATAGCGGGGGCGCGATAGCTGAACTACGATATAGAGGGGGCGCTATAGCTGAACTGCGATATAGAGGGGGCGCGATAGCTGAACTGCGATATAGAGGGGGCGCGATAGCTGAACTGTGATATAGAGGGGGCGCGATAGCTGAATTGTGATATACCGGGGTTGCGTTAGTTGAACAGTGTTATAGCGGGGGTGCGATAGCTGAACTACGATATAGAGGGGGCGCGATAGCTGAACTGCGATATAGAGGGGGGCGCGATAGCTGAACTGCGATATAGAGGGGGCGCGATAGCTGAACAGTGTTATAGCGGGGGCACGATAGCTGAACTGCGATATAGAGGAGGCGCGATAGCTGAACTGCGATATAGAGGGGGCGCGATAGCTGAATTGTGATATACCAGGGTTGCGATAGCTGAACTGTGATATAGCGGGGGATCACTGTACTCCCAGAAATGGATTTTTCTGGGGTTTGCTTTTGTAGGCTAATGAATGATTGATGCTTTCTGTGGAAGTTTTTTGGACCTGGAGAGAGATGCCATAGCAAAGCAAAGGTTAAGGAAGAACAAATCTGAGCGAAACTATTTTCCCTCAGCATTGTATGTATTTGTCACGTGGATATAATCAATGCAGATTCTTTTAGGATCACGCACCCACCAATACTACTCAGACCACCCGACATACATCAATTCAAGCAGGGGGAAAAAGCCCAGATTTCAGAGCATTTAAATATGATAGAGACTAATAACCATGACATACCATCCTAGAACACAGTATGTTCTAAAATTTAAGCCCAATAAAAATCTGAATATTAAATAAGCAAAATAATATGATTTGTCCTTCTAACCCAAGTTGTGGTCTAAAAGCAATAAGGCCACCACGCATTATATCTGCTTTGGGGAAAATGTACTCCTGTAGCCACTAGGGGAGCTCTCACCTCTTCTGGGCCCAGCTAAATAATTATCTTATGCAATCTAACAAGCTTTATTATCTGTGTCAATAAGCACTGCTTTTACACTAACACTCCTGCTGAGAGGCTAGTTTGATTACTTTGGCCTTATCATAAGGAACACATGACAATTTGCACAGTGCTGTTACACAGTGGATTGGTACCATACATTTTATTTACTCATACCACAGGTGATTGTGAGAGGGCTCAATTGGTTTTCTCTTATTCTAGTGCAAGGAAACTATTGTTTTCATGCTTAAAAAAGAATCTAATAATGAAAACATTCTTTCTCTGACTCTATCCCAACTTTAAAGCACAAGTAAGATAAGAGTCGGGAAGAAGTGTCAACTGAACACTACAACAGCTAATTCAATTTAACACTATACAACAACACTCATTGCACTCTGTAAAGTATCAAATGTAACACTAGTTTGGTGAGAATTATATAAACACAATGCAGTGTTAACTTAACACTGGCAAATTTGCTGTGTAGATTTGCTATAATTAATTTTAAACTATGCACTGTGCCATCTAATTATGCTGGAAAAAAAATGTTAATTTTGTATCACTGCAATCACTGATGTGTAGAATATGCACTATCCGGACAAAATTATTTGGAGACACCTTGAATTCAGGTGTTTCATTCATACCCATCGCCAGTGGTGTATAAAATCAAGCACCTAGCCATGCAGTGAAATTTACAATCATTTGTGAAAGAAATGGTAATTCCTAAAAACTCAGTGAATTCAAGGGTGGTACCCTTGCAATAGGTCAGTTTCTTTCCAGCTAGATATTCCACGGTTTACTGTAAATTAAGTAACAGATCAGGGTCTGTGCAGGGTCAAGTGCTGAGCTGCATAGTGTATTAAAGTCTCCAGTGCTCTGTTGTAACTGCAGAGTTCCAAACTTTAACATTAAGCCCAGTACAAAAACTGTGTGCCGGGAGCTTAATGGAATGAACTTTCATGGCCAAGCAGGTGCATGCAAGCCTCACATCACCAAGCGTACAACCAAACATCGGATGCTTCCACTCAACTCGAAAACAGTGGAAATGTGTTCTGTGGAGTGACAAATCACGCTTCTCTAACTGGCAGTCTGATGGACAAGTCTGGGTTTGGTGGATCCCAGGAGAATGTTACCTGCCTGACTGTATTGTGCCAACTGTAAAGTTTGGTGGAGGAGGGATAATGGTGGGGCAGCATGGTGGTGCAGTGGTTAGCACTGTTGCCTCACACCTCTGGGACCCGGGTTCGAATCTCCGCCTGGGTCGCATGTGTGTGGAGTTTGCACGTTCTCCCCATGCATGTCGTCATAGGGTTTCCTCCGGGTACTCCGGTTTCCCCCCACAGTCCAAAAACATGCTAAGGCTAATTGGACTTGCTAAATTTCCCATAGGAGTGCATGCGTGAGTGAGTGGTGTGTGAGTGTGCCCTGCGATGGGCTGGCCCCCCATCCTGGGTTGTTCCCAGCCTCGTGCCCATTGCTTCCGGGATAGGCTCCAGACCTCCCGCGACCCAGTAGGATAAGCGGTTTGGAAAATGGATGAATGGATGGGATAATGGTATGGGGTTGTTTTTCAGAGGTTGGGTTAGGCCCCATAGTTCTAGTAAGGGAACACTTAATGCTTCTGCATACCAAGTCATTTTGGACAAGGGAAGGAAGGCCCCTTTCTGTTCCAGCATGACTGTGCCCTAGTGCACAAAGCAAGGTCCATAAATGATATGGTTGGGTGAGTTTTGTGTGGAAGTACTTGACTGTCCCCACAGAACCTTGATCTTAACCCCACCGAACACCTTTGGGATGAACTAGAACAGATTGCATGAGCCAGGACTTTACATCCAACATCATTGCCTGACCTCACAAATGTTCCTCTGGATGAATTGACAAAAATTCCACACACTCCAAAATCTTGTGCAAAGCCAGAACAGTGGCAGCCGTTATGGCTGCAAATGGGGAACCAACTCCATATTGATGCCTATGGATTTAGGATGGGGTGTCATAAAAGTTCCTGGAGGTGTAATGACCAGGTGTCCAAATATTTTTGTCCATATACTGTATGCCAGTCTGTGTGTGAATAATAACTCAGTTCCTTTTTCAGGCTGAATGGCTGTAAACTCACAGTGAAATGCTGTGAGGCGCTGGCTTCAGCTCTCAGATCAAACTCCTCACCCCTGAGAGAGCTGGACCTGAGTGACAATGATCTGCAGGATTCAGGAGTGAAGCTGCTCTCTGCTGGACTGGGGGACTTACACTGTAAACTGGAGTTACTGAGGTCAGTCTGACTGGGTATTCCACATTGCAAACTGGACATATTGGGGTCAGTGTTATTGGGTATTCATTCCACACTGTAAACTGGAGATTACTGGGTACTCCACACCCTAAATTCTTTACTAAGGACAGTGCTTTCTGACACTCCACATAATGGCCCAGTGATTAAATCAGCTGATCCTGAATGCAAGCTGTCCAATCATGGCCTGTCCCAATATTTTAATGCTATGAAGCACTTTACATCAAAGGAACACAAATCAAACTACCCTGTTTTAAAATAATTCCCCAAATAATACATCCCTTTATTTTGGGTAACTACTGCATGGCCACCTTCCTGTGTCACATCAGCTGCCTGTCAGCTATGAGAGATGAATCTCTCCTGTAATCAGCTCTCACTGTACTGTACAGATCTGTGTGGACCACAGGCTTTAAAATATCTGTATATTAAGGTCCCTCAAACATAATTCCTTATGTTTGTGTTGTATCCATATATGTGCTTTCATTTTGCTTTTAACTTAGTAATTTGTTCAATTTAAATATAAACCAAGCTAGGCTGGGACGAGACCTAACACAGCCTGACAGGCCTGCATTAGCTGGTGGGGATGTTCACATCTCCTCCTTTCATTCAGACTTACTAGTCAGTTTGGGGGCACCTGGCAGAAAGATGGCTGACAACATAGTATTTCGCATACATTGTTAATAGTACAATGTATTGTGTCTTAAAATGTTTTATTTTCCAGGTTGAACAACTGTAATCTCACAGGGGAATCCTGTGAGGCGCTGGCTTCAGCTCTCATATCAAACTCCTCACACCTGAGTGAGCTGGACCTGACTGACAATAATCTGCTGGATTCAGGAGTGGAGCTGCTCTCTGCTGGACTGGGGGATTCACACTGTAAACTGGAGATGCTGAGGTCAGTAGTACTGGATATCCCACACTGTAAGCTGGAGATGCTGAGGTCACTATTGCTGGGTGTTCCACATTGTAAACTAGAGATGCTGAGGTCAGTATTACTGGTAGTTCCACACTGTAAACTGGAGATACTGAGGTCAGTATTACTGGGTGTTCCACACTGTAAACTGGAAATGCTGAGGTCAGTATTACTGGGTATTCCCCACTGTTAACTGGAGATACTGAGGTCAGTATTACTGAGTATTCCACACTGTAAACGGCAGATACTGAGATCAGTATTACTGGGTGTTCCACACTGTAAACTGCAGATACTGAGGTCAGTATTACTGGGTATTCCACACTGTAAACTGCAGAAACTGAGATCAGTATTACTGGGTCTTCCACACGGTAAACTAGAGATGCTGAGGTCAGTATTACTGGGTGTTCCACACTGTAAACTCGAGATGCTGAGTTCAGTATTACTGGGTGTTCCACACTGTAAACTGAAGATGCTGAGGTCAGTATTACTGGGTGTTCCAGACTATAAACTGGAGATGCTGAGGTCAGTATTACTGGGTGTTCCAGACTATAAACTGGAGATACTGAGGTCAGTATTACTGGGTGTTCCACATTGTAAACTGGAGATGCTGAGGTCAGTATTACTGGGTATTCCCCACTGAAAACGGGAGATGCTGAGGTCAGTATTACTGGGTATTCCCCACTGAAAACTGGAGATGCTGAGGTCAGTATTACTGGGTGTTCCACACTGTAAACTGGAGATGCTGAGGTCAGTATTACTGGGTATTCCACACTGTAAACTGGAGATGCTGAGGTCAGTATTACTGGGTATTCCACACTGTAAACTGGAGATGCTGAGGTCAGTATTACTGGGTATTCCACACTGTAAACTGGGGATACTGAGGCCAGTATTACTGGGTATTCCACACTGTAAACTGGAGATGCTGAGGTCAGTATTACTGGGTATTCCACACTGTAAACTGGAGATACTGAGGTCAGTATTACTGGGTATTCCACACTGTAAACTGGAGATGCTGAGGTCAGTATTACTGGGTGTTCCACACTGTAAACTGGAGATGCTGAGGTCAGTATTACTGGGTATTCCCCACTGAGGATTCTAGGACAGTGCTTTCTGACACTCCACAGAATGGCTCAGTGAGTAAATCAGCTGATCCTGAATGCAAGCTGTCCAATCTTGCCCTGTACCAATATCTTAATACTATACAACACTTTATATCAAAGAATCACAGAATACCATTACCCTGTTTTTAAATAATTCACCCAATAATACATCCTTTTATTTTGGGGACCTGCTGCATGGGCACCTTCCTGTGTAACATCAGCTGCCTGTCAGCTATGAGAGATGAATCTCTCCTGTAATCAGCTCTCACTGCACTGTACAGATCTGTGTGCACCACAGTATTGAAAATGTTCATGTGCTAAGGTTTCTCAAACAGACTTATTCTAAATTGTGTTGTATCCATATGTTTTGTTCTATTTTACTTTTAGTGGTTTTAACATAAAATACGCCATGTATCACCCAGTCTGTAAGGAGGCCTAACACAGCCTGACAGGCCTGCATTAGCTGCTGGGGATGTTCACATCTCCTCCTTTCATTCAGATTTACTAGTCACTTTGGGGACAGCTGGCAAAAAGATGGCTGTCAACTGTAATGGAAGTTATTTCATTGGTCTGACTGTGTTATGGGAGAATTGACATATAATTTTCACATAGTATTTTCACATACATTGTTAATAGTACACATGACTATTAACAATCTGCAGGCTATGTATGTCGTTGTGTCTTAACATGTTGTCATTTCCAGGCTGAAGAGCTGTAATCTCACAAAGAAATGCTGTGAGGCACTGGCTTCAGCTCTCAGATCAAACTCCTCACCCCTGAGAGAGCTGGACCTGAGTAACAATGACCTGCAGGATTCAGGAGTGAAGCTGCTCTCTGCTGCACTGGGGGACTTACACTGTAAACTGGAGATACTGAGGTCAGTATAACTGGGTATTCCACACTGTAAACTGGAGATACTGAGGTCAGTATAACTGGGTATTCCACACTGTAAACTGGAGATACTGAGGTGAGTATAACTGGGTATTCCACACTGTAAACTGGAGATACTGAGGTCAGTATAACTGGGTATTCCACACTGTAAACTGGAGATACTGAGGTCAGTATAACTGGGTATTCCACACTGTAAACTGGAGATACTGAGGTCAGTATAACTGGGTATTCCACACTGTAAACTGGAGATACTGAGGTCAGTATAACTGGGTATTCCACACTGTAAACTGGAGATACTGAGGTCAGTATAACTGGGTATTCCACACTGTAAACTGGAGATACTGAGGTCAGTATAACTGGGTATTCCACACTGTAAACTGGAGATACTGAGGTCAGTCCTATTTGACAGTTCAAACACTGATCTGGTACTTTAGTACAAAATGTGATGGCTACAAGGCAAATCACATAAGCGAACCACTGCAGTCACACCATTTCATTCCCAATAAGCAGGTATTGATTTCAGCTTTTTTTTCCCAGAAAATAGTATAATATGCTCTGGTGTCATGTATGGGCTGGACTTTTCACAGTTTCTTAGCAGAGGAAGCTAAATCACATTTCCTCAGGTGGAATTACACCAAATAAAATACTCCTTTATTTTGGGTACCTGCTGCATGGGCACCTTCCTGTGTCACATCAGCCGCCTGTCAGCTGCAGTGTGAGAGATGAATCTCTCCTGTAATCAGATCTCACTGTACTGGGCCACAGCGTTTAAAATGTCTGTATGCTAAGGCCCCTCAAACAGATTTCCTGTAAGTTGTGTTGCATCCATATATTTTGTTCTATTTTACTTTTAACTTAGCAATTTGTTCAATTTAAATATTAACCAAGCCATACATCAGCCAGGCTGGAACGAGAACTATCACAGCCTGACAGGCCTGCATTGGCTGCCGGGGATGTTCACATCTCCTCCTTTCAGAGTAACTAGTCAGTTTGGGGACAGCTGGCGGAAAGATGGCTGATGACCGCAGTGGAAGCTATTTCATTGGTCTGAATATGTTACTGGAGGATTCACGTATAATTTTCACATTGCTTAGTTAAATCATATATCTGCATTTGCTGAAATGCCACCTTCTTTGTATGTAAAGGCTGAAATGAAAACAAACAATATTCTTTATGTTTGTGTGGAAAAGAAGAGAAACTATTTCAAGAAAATTGATAAGCTGTAGGTCAGACTCCAGATATAATAGGGGTGTGTAAACCTTTGACATCCACTATAGACATATTCACTTTGCTGCCAGTGTTTTCACAGCCAGAACATAGCAGACTCTGTACCCCCCTCTCTATGGGGGGATCGTCAGTGATTCTCCTAGGCAGTAAGATGGTGGTGTTTCCCAGTTCTGTTCTGATCATGGTTTTGGATGTGAAGGTTAATCTATCCCAGTTTAGTCCCCTGTGGTGGGTAAGGAGGCAGGAGACACAGGGTTGCAGTGAACACCCCCAAACGGCCAGTGTTTATTTCAGGGGTAAATCAAAACCAGGGTGACTGTTAATATGCTTTTTATGTGCTGTACAATAAATTCACTGCTATATAAAAATCTCTTGTCATCGCTGTGATGGCTCACTTTAATTTAATATACAGTGCACCAATAGAATAAGAAGTTTTATAAATGTTTCATTTTCATAAGGGTGGACTGGTGTGAACTCACAGAGGAATGCTGTGAGGCGCTGGCTTCAGCTCTCAGATCAAACCTCTCACACTTGAGAGAGTTGAACTTGAGTGACAATGACCTGCAGGATTCAGGAGTGAAGCTGCTCTCTGCTGGACTGGGGGATTCACACTGTAAACTGAAGATACTGAGGTCAGTATTACTGGGTATTCAAGATTGTAAACTGTAATTATTGAAAGGAGTCACAGTACACGAAAGTAGTCACATTTACTTAAAACTAATACTTGTATTGTTGAGGTGATCTTATTTATCAGAGTGTTTTTGTCTCTCTCTCTGCAGGCTGTCAGGCTGTAGAGTCACAGAAGAAGGCTGTTCTTCCCTGGCTTCAGCTCTGAGGTCAAACCCCTCACACCTGAGAGACCTGGACCTGAGCTACAATCACCCAGGAGACTCAGGGGTCAAGCTGCTCTCTGCTGTACTGGAGGATCCCAGCTGTAAACTGGAGAAGCTGAAGTGAGTACAGAGTGTGTGTCTGACACGCTACAGATACTTATGCATGTATGTGAAGAAGAGGCACCAATTAATAAATGGATACAGCAGTACTATGTCATTCTGCTTCTCCTATAGTGTGGATCATGGTGGAGAGTGCAGGACCAGACCAGGCTTACAGAAATGTAAGTGTCTTTGCATGTTTTTATTCGTAATTACTACTATTAATACTACTATTATTACTACTAAATAATACTACAGTATAAATGTATTCATACAGTCATTGTGCTGAGTGTGTGTTTTGCACTGTATGCAGATACATTTCCATGTTTGTGTTTTGGTGAGTTTCTATATATATATTATTTTAGATAAGATTCAAAACATCACCAAAATACCATTTTTATTACTTTACGACTGCATTCCCATAATTGTTCTAAATATGTTTGTGGTGAGTACATGTGATGATGAGGTTATTTTGTAATTTTCATCTGTATAAGCCGTTAGTTTAGCACGTGCAGCGTTTTTGCGGCTCTTCCCGCTGGGAAGAGGTATTTCTGAGGTATTTCACATACAGGCAGGTCGCACGTTACGGATGAGATCCGTTCCCGATGTCTGTCTTTAGATCGAGCTTGTAGGTAAATCGGAAAAATAAAGGCGGCACATAATAATGATAATGAGTAATAATAATTATTATGCAATAAAAATAAAAGTAAATATGGTATTGTACTGTACCTTGAGCTGACGAACCGCGTCACAAAGTAGCTCGTGTTTTCGTTATTACATACCATTGTATATGTGTTGTACAGAAGAATAAAGTACCGGCTAAAGTGCTGCTCTGCCTGACAGTATTAATTAGGCTTTTCCTCCTGCCTACAGACTTCTGCCAGCTGACGCTGGACCCCAACACAGCACACAGACGCCTTTCTCTGTCAGAGGGGAACAGGAAGGTGACACATGAGTGGGGGGCTGAGGAGCAGCCATATCCTGATCATCCAGAGAGATCTGACTGGTGGGACCAAGTTCTGTGCAGAGAGAGTCTGACTGGCCGCTGTTACTGGGAGGCTGAGTGGGAAGGAGATGAAGTTCGGATAGGAGTGACTTATAAAGGTATCGGGAGGAAAGGAGGGAGTGATGACTGTTTGCTTGGATGCAATGGCAAGTCATGGAGTCTGTGCTGTAATCCTGTCAGTTACTCTGTCTGGCACAATAAGGAACAGACTCTCATACCCATACAGCCCTCAGGTTCCTGTAGAGTAGGAGTGTATCTGGACTGGGAGGCTGGTGCTCTGACCTTCTACAGAGTCTCCTCTGATGGACTGACCCCCCTGTACAGATTCACCTCCTCATTCACTGAGCCCCTCTATCCAGGGTTTGGGGCTTATAATACAGACTGCACAGTGTCGCTGACGCTGGGATAGCTCACTGCATAAAGAGGAAACATTTTTACTGTTCCACTGTGCGCTATGTTACTGCTTCTCCACTGTAAATCTCTGATTTTTAACCTGTATAAACCTTTTTACTCTGAAATGTATGTTTGACAGAAATAAATGACGGGGTTCAGGGAGTTGAACAAACATGCAAAATAACTGTTTTTCACTCTGACTAAAACGTAATGCACATTATATATATATTTATGTCTATATATTATATTTACTAACTGTATAATGACAGTAAAGTCTTTCTGTTCTATCCTATTAATGTCCTGCTTAACCAGTGCCTGAGTATCATAATTAAACGGCATTCTGGTGAATTACATTAAAATCACTTTACTTCTTACAACTGAACACAGCTAATTACATTAAATCACCATACATAATGACCGTTTAGCAGGAGACATTGCTGTGAAAGCAAAAATAAAAAAACTATAGAGTTGGAAACATACGAAAAAAATCACATTAGTAGCACACATTACATTCAATGACTAAAATACAACAAGCAGGAATAAATCTATCCCAGCTAATCCAGTGAACTTTCATACCTGAAAACCGACAAGCTAATTAGCAAATGGCTATGATCTTTCTCACCCCTACTAAAACATGGGGAAAGGATAATTGAACGCAAACTACCATAAATGAATGCATAAATGAATGCCAAAAGCAAGTGATTAAATTTAAAAAGTGAACTAAGGTTTAACTTGAGAGAGTAAAACTCTGTGCATGCGGCCTACAGTGACTGATGGTTTCCCACCGGATGCAAGATGTGAGGCACCACATTCCCTTAATTGCCATCCCCACTGCAACATGGCAGTAACGGGAAATACGTACCATCATGCCAGCATACGCCAGCTTGTCGGTCTGGTAATCCAGTGTCTGGTATTTTTCCATTTTCTTCTGCTGACTTTCCATCTTGTAGACCTGCAGGCTGGTCTCACACTTCTCCAACAGTTCCTCGAACTGGGCAGGGCAGAACTGAGAGACAGCATGGAGATGACACTACATACAAGTGCCTGTCCTCTGATCCAACCTTCAAATTTCTTGATGAGATAAAATCCAAGTTAAAAATAGCTTGTTGAGATGGCCGCATTGACCATAATGAGTATAACTATCTGTTCCAGAAACATCTGATCAGACCAGTTATTTATACTCTGCCTAAATTCACAAAAGTTTGGTTAATCCACCTGGCCGTCATATTATATCTGGCAATGAGTGCATGACTGAGTCACTGTCCCAGTTTGTTGATTATCATATCAAAGATTCATCACCTGCCCTTTTTTATTCAAAGACACCTCTGATCTTTCACAAAAATTGGATGAATTCAGTGAGGTGAATTCTGTGGAGGTTTTATGTACAATAAATGTTACTAATCTTCATACAAATATTCCTCATGAAGCTGGTTTAAATGGACTGCATTATAATTTACAAAAATCTAATGTGCCACATTCAGCCTTTTTACTTTCCTTTATTCCAGGTGTCCTTACCAAAAATATTTGATGTTCCAGGATGACTTTCTGCAAATTCAGGGTACAGTGATGTGTTCACCTACACAGCAAATGTACCAGTGTTAAATTAACACTACATGGTGTTTAAATGGGTCCACACCATTGAATGTTACCTTTAACACTTTACAGTGTGCAGTGAGTGTTGTTTTTACAGTGTTAATCTTTATTAAGTCCAAACAATAATATGCAAGTATGAAAAACCTTGGCAGTATGCAGCTGTCATACTGATCAAGAAGGAGATGGATTCCAAGTCCCAAAAATGAACGTGTTTTGGTGTGAAATGTACAAGTCAACCTCAAGACAACAGCAAAAGACTTTGTGAAGGTGCTAGCTGACACTGGTAAGATAGCATAATTATCCACAGTAAAATGAGTCCTGTAATAACATGACCTGAAAGGCCACTCGGTAAGGAGGAAGCCATTGCTTCAAAACCACCATAAAAAGTCAGACTACAGTTTGTAACTGCACATCAGGACACAGATATTAATTTTTGGAGATATGTCCTGTGGTCTCATGGAACTGAAAATTGAACTGTTTGGCCATAATGGTATATTTGGAGGAAAAAATGGTGAAGCTTGCAAGCCTATGAAGAACTATGAAGTATGGAGGTGGCAGCATCATGTTGCTATGCTGTAGGAGGGACTGGTGCACTTCACAAGATATATGGATCATGCCGGCCCCCTTGTTCATTACATCATCGTGGGGGGATCTCATTACAGTCAAGGTCCCACCCAGAACCCAGCAGGGGCCAGCCAAGGACCAGCCAAGGACCAGCCAAGGCCCCATCATGGGAACAGGGGAAAATTCAAGTGGCTACATCTGTATATGTTTGTTTTTTCATGTTGATAATATAGAGACTGAAGCTGATTTGAAGTGAGATTTAGTGGGTTTCAATATTATATCCTTTAAAGGTTGAACAACTGTAAACTGACAGTGAGATGCTGCGAAGCGCTGGCCTCATCTGTCACCTCAGGCTCCCCCCAGTTGAGAGAACTGCACCTGAGTGACAATAAAATTCATGATTCTGGAGTAGAACTGCCTTCTGATGGACTGAAAAATCCACACTGTAAAGTAATAACATTAAGCTCACTCTGTGCGACATTAAGATTTAACTGTTTTTTCAAGCCATGATTTTATTTATATAAAATCTTTGTTCAAGAAATTTGGACAAACTTATAACCCAGCAGTGCTAACCACTGTGCCACCATGCCACCCATTTTTTTAACACACACACACACTCACACATGTAGAGTATACCTATCCTTATGGGGCCCGGTCATTCACTTCTATGGGAAAAATGCTAATGCTAACTATGACAACCTTAACCCCCACCCTGCCCTAACCATAACCATAAGTAACCAAGCAAAATACAAGAGTTTTTACAATTTAAGTTTCATAGCAGTCACTGATTTTTATAAAATAGAGTTTTCCCTTATGGGGACCGGTTTCCTGGTCCCCATAGGGGAGAAAAATGGATATTTATCACGCTATGGGGACATTGTGTCCCCATAAGGATAGATATACCGCTCACACACACACACACACACACACACACACACAGTCTGCTGTACTAAACATTACTTTGTATATTTCTATTGTTTCCCAACTCACTGGCAAATCAGTTGCAAATGCCACAGTGTCGGGGATGGGACCTGAGACCATAAAACTAGGCAATATTTAATATATAAGCACAGTACCGTATTTTTTAGAGACTAAAATCTTGGTATAATTACACTTTAATTTCATTTCTCTTGCATAACAGGTTGCATCATTGCAAACTCACAGAGAAATGCTGTGAGGCACTGGCTTCAATTCTCAGATCAAACTCCTCACCCCTGAGAGAGCTGGACCTGAGTGACAATGACCTGCAGGACTCAGGAGTGAAGCTGCTCTCTGCTGGACTGAAGAATCATCTTCCATGTAAACTGGTGACACTGAGGTCAGTATTACTGGGCAATTCAATCCAGTTTATTTTTTATAGCGCCTTCCACAACAGAGTCGCCTCAAGGTGCTTTACATAGGTGTGTTGTGACGCGTCACAACACCATTAAGACAGAATAATACAGAAACAGGGAAAGGGGAAGACAAAGGAATGAAAAAGAAAGCCAGATGACAATGGAGGAGAGAAACCAAAAATTATCAAGTAGGGAGAAAAAAAAATATCTGGGGGTCCAAGGTCAACTGACTGGCCACCCCCTGGGCATGCTAACATTATACTGTAAAAAAATATTACCTCCATCCAGTTCAAAATTCTTAAGTAATTGGTAGCACTTTTGAGTTTGCCCAACATTTTAATGACTAATTTTAGTATTACATCTAAATTAGAAGGAAATGCTGTACTTTTGGATTCACAAATAAATTCCAATTGACCTGAGTAAAATCAGTTAATACAGCCAACTCCAGCTAATGTACAGTATACAGCTTTAATTACATAGTTATGCTAACACCGTGTGTAATTGTCAGACATAAAACTATGTTGAAAAGACAACTAAACTGAGCAAATGATTAACTTCTTATTCAGCCAATTAGCCTATTTATTTTGGATGAACTCAAAAGAAATAATATAGTTACATTAATATAGTTATAATATAGTTATACTTTTTGTACAAAAATCATAGCATTCTGGTTTTCCTTGAAAAGTGGTTACTTTTTAAAACATTGTACTTTCATTAATAGTTCTAAAATATAGAATAACTCAAATATTTATAAATTGGCAAAGTGTCATATCACTGAAAAAAGAAAATTTGACTCACTTGTTGGCATTATATAAATATATCAATATGACGTAAATATATTTGTTCACAGCAAAGGCATTGATTAAATTAACACTGCATGGTGTTTGTATTGGTCCACACCTCAATTAAGGGCATTAAGTTCAAGACCGTCATGTGAAAGACTGTGACCAATATGGGCTTTACAGCCTTTGAAGGTTTTGTAATAAGTTGTGGCATCTTTCGGCTTACCTTTCATTGTTTTTGAGGGTTTATGGGCTGTCTTTCTGTATACTGAACCACTATGTGTTTGGAACTTGTATTTTGCTTTTGGTGTTATGTTGATTTCAAGTCAATGAAAGTCTTGCAAGTTTATAATGCAGGTCTTCAGAGTGGCATATGATGATAATATGTATCGTATGTGGCATATGTATACTCACCATAGATGCTCGGTGCTAGTTGCAAAAATAAAAGTTTGGGGATTCTCTCCTTTAGAATCTATGCTCTGGCTCAGCGCCGTTGTTTTCGCTGCGGCAGCTAGGGCACGTCGCTCGCTACGGCCCAGCTTCTACGCCAGTGGACTACATACCCCAGCAGCAGTTAAACTGAGGTGGGGCAGCAAGGAGGGGAACCTGCCGCCCACCTCGTTGTTTTCGCTGCGGCAGCTAGGGCACGTCGCTCGCTACGGCCCAGCTTCTACGCCAGTGGACTACATACCCCAGCAGCAGTTAAACTGAGGTGGGGCAGCAAGGAGGGGAACCTGCCGCCCACCTCGGTGTTTTCATTGCGGCAGCTAGGGCACGTCGCTCGCTACGGCCCAGCTTCTACGCCAGTGGACTACATACCCCAGCAGCAGTTAAACTGAGGTGGGGCAGCAAGGAGGGGAACCTGCCGCCCACCTCTGTGTTTTCTTTCCCATATGTTGGGCTAAGTGCGCGTTTTGGACAGAATGGGTTATACGTTTACTGTACACTGAATGGTGTGTCGTGCCGTGCGTTGGTGGACACGGGTCCACAATTTCGTTAATCTGTGAAGGATTACTGTCTGATGCGGACTCTGTGAGTGCCTCAGACCAAGGGACTTCCGAGTGGAGGATTACTACGGTCACGGGACAGAAGGTAGCCATGTCAGACAGGAAAGCGGTGCGCATAACCATAGGCACTATTGCGCTTGAACACCCGTTTCTCGTGGGAGAAGCGTTCCAGAGCACCGTTGCAGGATTATCGGGTGGGGGCTCCGATGGAGTGGGTCGCTGTGGACATGTTAGGGCCCTTTTCCGTGATGGACAAGGGGAACCGTTATGTGTTGGTGGCCATGGATTATTTTACCAAGTGGCCAGAGGCATATGCGGTGCCTGATCAGAGCGCGGTGACTACGGCTACCCTTCTGGTGGATGAGATGTTTTCCCGTTTCGGAGTCCCGGAGGAATTGCACAGTGACCAGGGCCGAGACTGTGAAGCGGAAGTGTTTGGAGAGGTCTGTGCCCGTTTGAGGGTGCGGAAGACCCACACCACCCCTCTGCACCCGCAGAGTGACGGCCTGGTGGAGCACAACCAGACCTTTGCCACGCAGCTCACCATGTTGACCAGCCAACACCAGAGGGACTGGGATCGCCACCTGCCGCTGGTGCTGTGGTCGTACCGTACCGCGGTCCAGGAATCAACACGATCTACCCCGGCGGCACTGATGTTCGGGAGAGAGCTGAGGACGCCTGTGGACTTGGTGTTCGGTTCCCCGCCTGAGCCAGAGGTGCCTGGTAAGCCGGGTTTGGAGTACCTATATCACCTGCGTGAGAGGCTGCGGGTGGTGTATAGGCTCACCCGCCAGGCGCTGGCAGAGGCTGGTTCCAAACAGCGGCGGGCGTATGATGTGCGTGCCCAGGGCAGGGACTTTGGGGTTGGGGAGATGGTTTGGGTGTACAGTCCTGTGAGAAAGAGGGGCCTGTCTCCTAAGCTCATGTCCCACTGGGAAGGCCCCTGCACTGTCTTGGAAAAACTTTCATAGGTGACTTATCTGGTGCGGCTGAGCAGAAGGGCGAGGTTGGTGGTTCTACACCGGGACCGTCTTGCGCCTTACCGGTCTATGGGTGTGATTCAGGTGGGGGCGCGGGGTGAGGACGAGCCCCAGCCCCAGCCTCCTGTTTGTTCTCCTGCTGTTGCTGTTGCCACGGAGGTGGTAACGTCGGCCTCGGCACCTCACAGGCTTTGTGTTGGGTTAAGTGTCTGGGGACATCCACAGCTGAGGTGGGGGCAGTGTAACGGAGTTGAGACGGGGGGTGACTTCCAGTATGCACTGCCCCTGCCGAGTTTTGTTCGGGTTGTTTTGGGTCTGTTTTAGGGGTTAAATGAGTTATCGTTAAAGTTGTTGTGTTTCGTGCTATGGGGAATGTGTAGGAGATAATTTCAGTTAGTTTCATTTAAGGTGTGACGGTTACCGTCGGTGAAATACCGTGTTGTTTGTATGCCTTGGGGCAAGTTTTAAGCCAATGGGGGAAGTGGGTGTTGGGCATAAAATTGTTCCAATTTACATGCTTGGTACTAGTTACAAAAATAAAAGCTTGGGGATTCTCTCCTTTAGATCCTTTGCTCCAGTGTTGTCATTATTCTTGCATTGACGTATAAAACAAGCAAAACCGTCGCAGTGTGGAGGATAGGGACAGGTTCGGCAACACAGAAAAGCAAAAATGAAACAGTAAACTCAAGTATGCAAATCACGTGCTAAATTTAAGAAATCCTCTCTGGTCTTGAATAACATTTACTTTGTTGTATGTATCAAATAAAATTTTAATTAATCAAATTAAACCTAAATTTTTAAGGTCTGGAATTTTACGTTACATAAACATATTGTTATTTGTAATTAAATGTATTTATTTATATTAATCTACCTACTTAAACAAAAAAAAAATATTGATGATGTAATTAATTTTATTAAGACAAGTGGTTACACAAAATTCATTTATCTAAGAATAGGTACAAATTCTAAGTTCATAGTTCAATTATATGTTATATGAACTAATTCATTTCAATTAAATTTGAATTAAACTCAACTTGTAGCATCACCTTTGTTGATGTAAGGCCAACTGATTACCAGTCCTGGCCTTGTGGCCATGGGTGATGAGTAATATGTGCAGAAAGGTGTTAGGAAAGCTGTAATGCCCTTAGCTTGGCGGGTCATCTTGGTGACATCTGCTCCTGTGTCCTGGTCAATGGTTGGTTGAGAGGCTTTGGCTTCCTGAGGGGTAACCTATGTGGGGATTGGTGGATCACTAAGGTTTACTTATTGGGTGGTGCCATGGGACAGATAGGGGCAACCCATTTTGTACCTGTGTGTCATCCATATCGGCTAGCAACCTGTAACAAGGTGTAGTCACAGTGATGTAACAGTTTATGGTGTAAATTGAACACTAAAAGAGTTAATAAATTTTAACACTGTACAAAAACAATCACTGTACTTTGTAGAGTGTTAAATTTAACACTGATTGGTGTGGACCATATAAACACTGCAGTGTTAATTTAAGTCTGCACATATGCTTTCTGTACATGGCAAATATGCCAGTGTTAAATTAACACTGCATGGTGTTTATATGGGTTCACACCATTCAGTGTTACCTGTAACACTTTACAGTGTGTAGTGAGTGTTGTTTTTACACCGTTAATATTAACTCAGGGGGTGGCATGGTGGTGCAGTGGTCAGCAGTGTTGCCTCACACCTCTGGGACCCGGGTTCGAGTCTCCACCTGGGTCACGTGTGTGGAGTTTGCATGTTCTCCCCATGTCGTCGTGGGGTTTCCTCCAGGTACTCCGGTTTCCCCCCACAGTCCAAAAACATGCTGAGGCTAATTGGACTTGCTAAATTGCCCATAGGAGTGCATGCGTGAGTGACTGGTGTGTGAGTGTGCCCTGCGATGGGCTGGCCCCCCATCCTGGGTTGTTCCCTGCCTCGTGCCCATTGATTCCGGGATAGGCTCTGGACCCCCCGCAACCCAGTAGGATAAGCGGTTTGGAAAATGGATGGATGGATGGATATTAACTCATATAGTGTTCGATTTACACAAAAGGGTAAGTCAATGAGTCTCCACCTCCACATATCTGCCCCATTTTAATATGCGCACAAGAAGTCATGAGGATCAGAAGAGCCGTCCCACATTTACCCACCATGATGAGAAAGACTCCAAAGAGGACCTTAGAGCTTTTTCGTAGTTTGCATTGACGTTTCGATGGCTTAGTTCTGACTGATCTTGATGAGTAGGGAGCTGTGGTTTTTTTCTTGATATGCAGTTTTATGACATAAACTCTTTAATAACAATTCAACTCTTGGAGGTGTACAGGACACTTCTCCAAAGTGGTGTATATTTTAGTGGTTTGGGGGTGTTTTTGAGTACCAGCCCTGCTCTTGTATGATAACAAACTAGGCAGTACTGATAAATAATTATCCAAAAAATCCTAAACTTTCTGTAAGGTACGGCCACCAGCCATGCCCAGAGCGTACAGGTGCCACGCCCACTTCAATCAGACAGCTGTATCTCAGGCCTGCCTGAGCCAATCATCACCAAACTTCAATATGTCCTGTAGGGCGGTAGTGGGAAAGGGCCCTCCAAATTTGGTGCCGATAGGTCAAACGGGGGCGCTACAGCAATGTAACATGTGTCTCAAACCTGCAAAACCAGTGAAACTGACATTTATCTCATTTCTGTGACATAATACTGGTCAAAATCCTTTGTACTGCAAGTTCTGTGAGTCATCCCAAATCAAGATATATAAAACCTTCAAAAAATTGTTACCTTTCCCTTCATCTGAATCCAGATTTTTAATTGCCTGTCACTTTCCTGCCATTTCACTCATTATCATTATTATCATTATCATCAGACTTCTTTTATAACATAGGCAGTGTGTACTGCAGATTTCAGTACACTGTTTCATAAATGCTATTCCACCTTTTCAGGCCTTCTCATGTCTTATAGATCAGCTTACAAAAAAGAAAAGCATGATATTACTGCTGGTGTAAGCAGTATTCCCTCAAATAAGCAGTTGTTATGAATATTTAAGACAGCTTATATTCACACAGGTACTATAAACTAAGCTAAACCTGCAAGATCTACACTTACCACGTTAGGTAGGCAGGTGCCAATTTCTACATACTACTACATCTGACAGAAGCCACACATTCTTTTGGGCTCAGGTACTCCACCGGAGGGTTCTGCATTCTGTCCGACATCTACTGACCTGTTACGCCTACACTAAAACCATCTCCATCCTAATTTCTACCTACTACTCAGACTATCTCACCCAAACCAGTCCTGTTTTGTCCTACATCTACTGACCTGTCAGACCTACAATTAACAATCTCCACCCTGTTACGAGACTATGCAGTTCTGTCTGACTCTTTACTATCCTCGCTGCTCGTGTCAGTCAGTCCTCCTGCTCTCTGCCGTTCTTCCTCTATTGTCCTACCTGTCCGAACGTCTTACGCTTTGGACCCTTCAGTCACTGCCTGCAGTTACTAGTTTTAATTTGTATTTACAGTGATTTTTGTAACTGTAGATCAAACAGTTCAGCTGTGTACTGTTGATAAATTAACTGTAAATTTTTAGCTTTGTTAAATCTTTAATGACAGATTATTTTCTCTTCAATATCAGAAGCTCTACAACAGCGCTACAAGTGGCCTGGGTTATAAATGAAGTAAAGTTAAGTTAAAGTTAAAGATAGACGGTTGCCGTGGGCTAATTAGCCTGTCCGTTTCAAGTACATTTCAGGTACATTTCATTCTAATGTGTGCTACCAAAGTGCTTTGGTTTGTTTACATCTCTGCATATTCGTTTTTTGGTTTCACAGCTATGTGTCCTGTTAAATGATTATTATATATGTTTACATTAATTATATTCAATTGTAAGTAGTAAAGTGAATATATTATTTTAATTTACCAGAGAATGCAATTTAATTATGTCACTCAGTTATGCTTTTGGCACTGCTAAACCGGGACATCAATCAGATACAATAAAAAGCCTTTATCCTGGTAGGAATTACAATATATAGACATAAATATATAAAATGGGCACATACTGGGGAAGGGAAAAGCCCCCCCACGCATCAGGATTATACTTTACTGGTTCATTTTAGTCAGAGAGAAAACCTGTCATTTTGCATCTTTGTTCAGCTTGCTGAACCCCGTTATTATTATTATTTTTTGTCTAACATACATTTCAGAGTAAAAAAGGATTATACAAGTTAAAAAGCAGAGTTACCATGAAGAACCAGCAACATGCGTGATACAGTAAAAATGATTTCTCCAGCACACAGTAAGCTATCCCAGCATGCACAGTGATACTGAGCAGTTTATATAAAGCCCAAACCCTGGACAGAGGGGTTCAGTGAATGAGGAGGTGAATCTGTGCAGGAGGGTCAGTCCTTCAGGGGAAACTCTGTAGAAGGACAGAGCACCAGCCTCCCAGTCCAGATACACTCCTACTCTGTGGGAGCCTGAAGGCTCTATGGTTATGACAGTCTGTTTATTATTGTGCAGGACAGAGTAACTGTGAGGATCACAGATCAGAATCCATGACTTGTCATTGGCTCCAAGTGCACAGTCAGTACTCTGTCCTTTCCTCCTTATTCCTTTATAAGTGACTCCTATCCAGGCTCCAGCTCCACCCCACTCAGCCTCCCAATAGCACCGACCAGTCAGACTCTCTCTGCACAGAACTTGGTAACAGCGGTCAAATCTCTCTGGATGATCAGGATATGGCTCCTTTGTCCCCCATGTCGCCTTCCTGTTCCCCTCTGACAGAGACAGGCGTCTGTGTGCTGTCCTGAGGTCCAGTATCAGCTGGCAGGAGTCTGTAGGCAGGAGGAAGAGCCACTAATACCATCAGGCAGAGCAGTGTTTTAGTCTGTACTTTATTTTTCTGTACAACACAAAACAGCACAGCTTCCCCTGAGGAAACGGGAATTCAGGTCCAGACACCCCCAGAGTTAAGAACGCCTGACTGATGGACAGCTCGTACTTACAAACAGACTGCCGTACAGCGTCTTATGTCAAAAATGCATACGCTACTTTGTGAAACTTGTGAAAACATTGAGTGGTAGTTAGTTTTTTTGTTTTTTTTAAGCGTTTTTGGTGATGTTTGTTTTGTTTTTATCTTTTGAATGTTGTTCTAAATGACACACATAAACTCACCTAAACACAAACATGGAAATCCATCTACACACAGTGTAAAAAGCCACACTCATCACAACAACTGTGTGAATAGAACCATAACATAGTATTCATGGTATTATTAATAAAAACATGCAAACACACTTACATTTCTGTAGGCCTGGTCTGGTCCTGCACTCTCCACCGTGATCCACACTACAGGAGAAGCAGAATGACATAGTACTGCTGTATCCATTTATTTATTGGTGCCTCTAATTCACATACATGCATAAGTATCTGTAAGGTGTCAGACAAACACTCTGTACTCACTTCAGCTTCTCCAGTTTACAGCTGGGATCCTCCAGTACAGCAGAGAGCAGCTTCACTCCTGAGTCTCCTGGGTGATTGTAACTCAGGTCCAGCTCTCTCAGGTGTGAGGGGTTTGACCTCAGAGCTGAAGCCAGGGAAGAACAGCCTTCTTCTGTGACTCTACAGCCTGACAGCCTGCAGAGAGACAGACAAAAACACTCTGATAAATAAGATCACCTCACCATTACAAGTATAAGTGTTAATATAAATGCAACTTCTTCCAGTAATTACAGTTTACAGTGTGGAATACCCAATAATACTGACCTCAGAGTCTCCAGTTTACAGTGCAAATCCCCCAGTCCAGCAGAGAGCAGCTTCACTCCTGAATCCTGCAGGTCATTGTCACTCAGGTCCAGCTCTCTCAGGGGTGAGGAGTTTAATCTGAGAGCTGAAGCCAGTGACTCACAGCATTTCTCTGTGAGATTACAGCTGTTCAGCCTGAAACAGGAGCCGAGTTATTATTCACACACAGACCAGAATATATTACATGGACAAAAGTATTGGGACACCTGGCCATGACACCTACAGGAGCTTTTATGACATCCCCTTCTAAATCCAGGGGCATCAATATGGAGCTGGTCCCCCCTGTGCAGCTGCCACTTTTCAGGAAAGTCTTTCTCACAAGATTCTGGAGTATCTGTGGGACTTTGCCCGTTCATTCAGAAGAGCATTTATGAGGTCTGGCACTGACACTGGATGTGAAGGCCTGGCTCATAATCTCTGGCACAGTGCAGTCAGACAGGAAACATCCTTCTGGCATCTGCCAATCTACCCAGACTCATGCATCAGACTGCCGTCACTCCACAGAACACATTCACACTGCTTCAGAGTCTAGTGGCAGCGTGCTTTACAGCTGTCCATCCAGTGCTTGGCATTATGCTTAGTGATGTGAGGCTTGCATGCAGCTACTCGGCCATGGAAGCCCATTGCATGAAGCTCACGGTGCACAGTCTTTGCTCCAGAGGAAGTCTGTAGCTCTGCAGTTATTGATTCAGCAGAGTATCGGTGACTTTCATGCACTATGTGCCTCAGCACTCAGCAACCCTGCTCTGTTACTTTACATGGTCTGCCACTTCATGGAATCAGTGATATTCAGCTAAGTAAGAAATCCAGCTGTGTGACACAGGCCCCGTTCTTTTATTTCAGGATACCCCAAGTTTAAACACTAGTCGCAGAAATACCAATCCTTTCAGATTTCATATTTGTTTAAAAGAAATATTTATAAATAGTAATACTTCATTCATTCTCATGGAATTGTCTTTTTGCCTATCCCATCTCGTTCTTCATAAAAGACAAAGGCAGGTGAGAGGAAGTGTGAGGTTACGGCACAGGGTCAGCCAGCATCCAGCGCTCCTGCAGTGACTGGCATTAAGGGCCTAAGGATGATTTCAATTTCTGAGTAGTTTTCCCAGTATTAAGGCAAACTAGAACATTCTGGCTTTTGCTGGTTCATTCCACAAATGATGGTCTTGGAAAATCTGCATTTTTTAATGACATCGATACCTTCAGTCTATATAAGATCTGGGATCCAAATAAATCCAGCCTGGTTATTAATCCAAGAGGTGGAAATTAATGTTATATTTATATAGTTTCATTATTTACTTAAAACAGTGTTAATCTATTACTGCCAGACTAGATCTGTTGTCACATCCAAAGCCAGGGGCACCTGAGGCCAGCAGAGGGCGCCAGTGAGCAGCCAGAGACAGCAGCCTTTTGGAAGCTCTCAGCTCTGGGGTCCATCACATGGACACACCTGCTGACAGTAACACTCACACACCATGTTTGTGGGGCTGGTGTGTGGCTCAATAGGCTAAGCCTCTGTGCCTGTGGTCAGACAATCGCTGGTTTGAGGCTCAGCAGAACAGTCACATGTCTGTGGGCCCTTGAGCAAGGCCCATAACTCCCAGTTCCAAGGCTGCTGGATGCCAGGTGACCCTGTGCTGTGACCCCTAAGCTTGCTCTCACCTGTAACTGTGTCTCTCATGGAGAATGAGAAGAGAAGCATTCCAATGCACCTGTTCTTGTGCAAATAAAGGATCATTTCATTTACAAACCCTACAGATAAACAGTCCTCTTTGTTTCTATAACAGGTTAGGATGCATAATGGAAGGTAATGCAAATTGAAACTTTTTGTTTTTTTAACTAAATTACTACCCTCAATCATTCTAAAATCTGGGTTCCAGATTATCAAGCCTAGTTTTTAACCCATGAGGAGGAATATACTGTATATTTCACTTATTTTAAACTGTTTAAAATGTTAATGCATAAGTGTCAAGCAAGAAACATTTCCACATCCTCACTTACAGTGCTGTCCTAGATGTCTTGACCACAGGCAGCAGCCTCCAGTGCTCCTTATCTGATCTGATGAATTTCTTCAGATCAAACACATCCAGCTTCTCAGCTGACATCAGTAAGACAAAGGCCAAAGCTGAATACTGAGCAGGTGAGAGATCTTCTGCTGAAAGACTTCCTGAATTCAGGTATTCTTGTACTTCCACTACTAGATAATTGTCACCCAATTCACTCAGACAGTGGAACAGGTTGATGGTCCTTTCTGGAGATAAATTCTCCTGTATTTTCTCCTTGATATATTGGGCTATTTCCTTAATGGTATGTGAGCTGATTCTTGTCGGCCCCAGTAGTCTTTGTAACAGAGTCTTACTGGAGTCTGTTGAGAGGCCCAGGAGGAAGCGGAGGTAGAGGTCCAAGTGTCCATTCTTGCTCTTTAATGCCCGATTCACTGCAGTCTCCAGCAGGTCAGCTGATGAGTTCGACAGAAACACATATAAAGCAGCGAGATACTCCTGGATGCTCAGATGCACAAAGCAGTACACCTTCTCCTGGTACAACCCATACTCCTCTTTAAAGACTTCTGTGCACACTCCAGAGTAAACTGAAGTTTCAGCGACATCAATGTCATTTTCTGACAGATCTTGCTCATAAAATATGAGATTGCCTTTCTCAAGGTTGTCAAAAGCCAGTTTATCAAGTTTTAAAAGGAATTCCTTTCCAGATTTATTAAACTCACTTTCATGGTTTTTCATCCATCTCACCACCAATTTCCTAAACCAACTTGTCCAACTCAGGGTTGCGGAGGTCGGTAGCCTATACTTGTCATTTTTTAAACTTGTCTGAAAGATCAGGAAGTGTGTGTACATTTCAGTCAGAGTCCTTGGAATTTCTCCCCTGTCATTCTCAGTAAAAAGCCTCTTAAGCACAGTGGCTGAAATCCAGCAGAACACAGGTATGTGGCACATGATGAAGAGGCTCCTTGATGATTTCACATGTGTGATAATCCTGCTGGCCAGGCTCTGATCATTAAATCTCTTCTTGAAATACTCCTCCTTCTGGGCATCACTGAACCCTCGTATCTCTGTCACCTGGTGGACACACTCAGGAGGTATCTGATTGGCTGCTGCTGGCCGGGAGGTTATCCAGAGGAGAGCGGATGGGAGCAGATTCCCCTTAAAGGATACTGAGACAGATGGGGGGAGGGGAATGTGGAATAGGAAGCGTGGGTGTTTAACACAGAGACCTTTTTCACTGGCAGCCGATTCGAGGTGGGGGATGCAGTGGCCCGTCACCGGTGAAGACAGTGAGGAGAGGGGGGGTAAATGTGTAGGAAAGATGGGGCTCCGTGTTGTCGGTAGGACTGGCAGCGGGGCGGGTCGAGCTCTGATGCCGGGGCTTGTGGTCAGTACGGCACAGCGGGGCGGATCCTCTCCCTTCTATGGAGGAGGACGGGGAGGCTGGTGTTGCCTCAGTCCAGGGAAGTAAGCGTCCTTCATGAAGTCGGACATTAGTGTGGATGTGTATGTGGCTGGGCGTTGATGAGGGTTTTAAATGAGAGCTGCGGCAGGGAAGGAATTAGAATTTAGTGTTTAACGGTCATCATTGACACACCACCGTACAAAGTGGACAACAACAAAATGTGTTCTCTGCGTTTAACCCACATGTTACACAGGGGGCAGCTAATTCAGTACCCGGGGAGCAGTGCTTGGGGGTGGTATGTTGCTCAGGGTACCTCAGTGGGGCCTGGATGGGTGGGGTTTCGATCCTGGAATCTTTCAATTACGAGTGTGGATCTAATCATCAAGCCACCACAGAGTAACTGCAGAGTTACGGAAATCACTTACAAAGATCTCATATTGACCCTTTTCTTTATAATAAGCACATGAAGATTCTGTTTTAATGGGGTGTGTGTTGTTTTTAATTCCTATGTTTTTATTTTAGCATGTTTTTCAATATTCCAGATACATTTTTATACTGTAGCCGAGGATTCACTGCCTGAAATAAACGGATGCAGCACGTGCTGTCGCCTGTATCACTGCCTGAAATAAACGAATGCAGCACGTGCTGTCGCCTGTATCATTGCCTGAAATAAACGGATGCAGCGCGTGCTGTCGCCTGTATCACTGCCAGAAATAAACGGATGCAGCACGTGCTGTCGCCTGTATCACTGCCTGAAATAAACGGATGCAGCACGTGCTGTCGCCTGTATCACTGCCTGAAATAAACGGATGCAGCACGTCCTGTCGCCTGTATCACTGCATGAAATAAACGGATTCAGCACGTGCTGTCGCCTGTATCACTGCCTGAAATAAACGGATTCAGCACGTGCTGTCGTCTGTATCACTGCCTGAAATAAACAGATGCAGCACGTGCTGTCGTCTGTATCACTGCCTGAAATAAACGGATTCAGCACGTGCTGTCGCCTGTATCACTGCCTGAAATAAATGGATGCAGCACGTGCTGTCGCCTGTATCACTGCCTGAAATAAACGGATTCAGCACGTGCTGTCGCTTGTATCACTGCCTGAAATAAACGGATGCAGCACGTGCTGTCGCCTGTATCACTGCCTGAAATAAACGGATGCAGCACGTGCTGTCGCCTGTATCACTGCCTGAAATAAACGGATGCAGCACGTCCTGTCGCCTGTATCACTGCCTGAAATAAACGGATGCAGCACGTGCTGTCGCCTGTATCACTGCCTGAAATAAACGGATGCAGCACGTGCTGTCGCCTGTATCACTGCCTGAAATAAACGGATGCAGCACGTGCTGTCGCCTGTATCACTGCCTGAAATAAACGGATGCAGCACGTGCTGTCGCCTGTATCACTGCCTGAAATAAACGAATGCAGCACGTGCTGTCGCCTGTATCATTGCCTGAAATAAACGGATGCAGCGCGTGCTGTCGCCTGTATCACTGCCAGAAATAAACGGATGCAGCACGTGCTGTCGCCTGTATCACTGCCTGAAATAAACGGATGCAGCACGTGCTGTCGCCTGTATCACTGCCTGAAATAAACGGATGCAGCACGTCCTGTCGCCTGTATCACTGCATGAAATAAACGGATTCAGCACGTGCTGTCGCCTGTATCATTGCCTGAAATAAACGGATTCAGCACGTGCTGTCGTCTGTATCACTGCCTGAAATAAACGGATGCAGCACATGCTGTCGCCTGTATCACTGCCTGAAATAAATGGATTCAGCACGTGCTGTCGCCTGTATCACTGCCTGAAATAAATGGATGCAGCACGTGCTGTCGCCTGTATCACTGCCTGAAATAAACGGATTCAGCACGTGCTGTCGCTTGTATCACTGCCTGAAATAAACGGATGCAGCACGTGCTGTCGCCTGTATCACTGCCTGAAATAAACGGATGCAGCACGTGCTGTCGCCTGTATCACTGCCTGAAATAAACGGATGCAGCACGTCCTGTCGCCTGTATCACTGCCTGAAATAAACGGATGCAGCACGTGCTGTCGCCTGTATCACTGCCTGAAATAAACGGATGCAGCACGTGCTGTCGCCTGTATCACTGCCTGAAATAAATGGATGCAGCACGTGCTGTCGCCTGTATCACTGCCTGAAATAAACGGATGCAGCACGTGCTGTCGCCTGTATCACTGCCTGAAATAAACGGATGCAGCACGTGCTGTCGCCTGTATCACTGCCTGAAATAAACGGATGCAGCACGTGCTGTCGCCTGTATCACTGCCTTAAATAAACGGATGCAGCACGTGCTGTCGCCTGTATCACTGCCTGAAATAAACGGATGCAGCACGTGCTGTCGCCTGTATCACTGCCTGAAATAAACGGATGCAGCACATGCTGTCATCTGTATCATTGCCTGAAATAAATGGATGCAGCACGTGCTGTCGCCTGTATCATTGCCTGAAATAAACGGATGCAGCACGTGCTGTCGCCTGTATCACTGCCTGAAATAAACGGATGCAGCACATGCTGTCGCCTGTATCACTGCCTGAAATAAATGGATTCAGCACGTGCTGTCGCCTGTATCACTGCCTGAAATAAACGGATGCAGCACGTGCTGTCGCCTGTATCACTGCCTGAAATAAACGGATGCAGCACGTGCTGTCGCCTGTATCACTGCCTGAAATAAACGGATGCAGCACGTGCTGTCGCCTGTATCACTGCCTGAAATAAACGGATGCAGCACGTGCTGTCGCCTGTATCACTGCCTTAAATAAACGGATGCAGCACGTGCTGTCGCCTGTATCACTGCCTGAAATAAACGGATGCAGCACGTGCTGTCGCCTGTATCACTGCCTGAAATAAACGGATGCAGCACGTGCTGTCATCTGTATCATTGCCTGAAATAAATGGATACAGCACGTGCTGTCGCCTGTATCACTGCCAGAAATAAACGGATGCAGCACGTGCTGTCGCCTGTATCACTGCCTGAAATAAACGGATGCAGCACGTGCTGTCGCCTGTATCACTGCCTGAAATAAATGGATTCAGCACGTGCTGTCGCCTGTATCACTGCCTGAAATAAACGGATGCAGCACGTGCTGTCGCCTGAATCACTGCCTGCTCTCTTCTCATTTTAAACCAGTGTTTTTCCAAAAGTACATTTTTGTTATTAATTGGCAAAACATTTCATTTAAATTAGGCAGTTGTATAACTATTGCATCTTATCATTATATTATTATTGCTGAGAGCTTCACAATGTGATTAAAGGTAAAGACATGATATTACTGTGGAATATTATTTAGCACTTTATAACGCATAGAGAATGTAATCATTGAACTCTTTTAATAAGCTGATGTAAGCTGTGTAGAGAGTGACCTTGTAATCTTTAGAGAATGCAGACCAATGACTGCTGTGCACAATCTAACGAAAAGTATGAATTAGCACCTTGTGTTGGCTTAGAAGTTTCTGTATCTGTTAGTTATTTTGTTAGCTTTTGATGTATGAATATGTACTTTATTAGTGCTGCAGCTTATCACTATCTTGAAGGACAAATATATTATTAACCCTCTAGCCAGACAATGTGCAACAAGCAGAAGCTGCCAAGGTTTGCTACAGAAGGAAGGGATTCGCCTGAGTTCACCCAAAGTTCACGGCTAGGTATTTAAAAAAACCAAGCAGAGATGGTTACGCCACCATTATGTTCAGCTGAGGCACCAACCAGTAAAAGAGATGATCGACAAATCATCTAAGGGTGTGGATCAAGGGAGAAAACAACGACGGTGAATGGCTGAGGGAATGGTGATGAAGTGACGAGACATTGTTATGCAGTAAGAAAATGTACAGAAATTTGTGTTAAACAGTATTGGACAGACTCCTGCAGCGTGTCCAGCCTTGGCTGTAATCTTGCTGTTGCAATAAAAACTAAATCTGAAGATCTACACAAGTGGCTTCTGACTCCTGATTGGGCGAGAAGAAGAACTACAATATTACGAGGTTTAATACCACTATAGTGTAATACAAATAAAGACCAAATTGGCTGTGTGATAGATTTACTTAGGCAGACTAGATTTATTTTGTGATTCAAAAATGAAGATATTACATGGCATATCTTATCGTGGATGAAATGAATACATTTTGTTAATAACCAGGTAACATGCACAATTTTTTCAGAATAATTTTATTATATTTTGAATGTTCATAGTCTCCATACAAACATTTAAATGCTGATGTCATTGAACTGAGATTTTTTAAAAAATACGGGACAAGAAAACAATTATTTAAAAATATTATACATAGGCTGTAGTTTGATGCCTCAGAATAATGACACATGCAGTGACATTGTATTTATATGCACACGTACATGACCTGGCAGTAAATACATGCCTACATCTACCCTTCAGAACAGTGACAACATGTTATTTTAGCTTGCAGTCTCAGAATAATAGCATGACAGATACAAAAACAAGAATTACCAAGAAGTCAAAATGGCATCATAGAATGACATATTGTGGCTTGATAGTAGTCTGGGTGCTGACAGACAGCACGTACTCTCAGGCCACTCCTGCAGCCAGGAACACATGCAAGGATATCAAGGATGCATCAGTAGCATCCTCATCGAATGAGAAAACTCCCATGAGTCATTTTGGCCCAAGTTCATTCTTTGAAGGCAAGTCTGCAAGACCGGTCTCACCAAGAGGGCAAGTACAGTCTTTGGGTTCTTGGTATTCGATTCACCCATAGATATGAAAGATGCCGTCCTGCTGTTCCGCTTACTGTGACCACGTGTCAGCAGCGCCGCCGTCTTGGAGCGGAATTTAAATCATAAACAAACAACATGCCAGGCATGTCGTGGCTCAATTTAAAGCTCAAGGGCAGCACAAATGTTTGTTACTTTTTTGCAGAATGCATTTTTATTTAGCAGGGTTCAGAGAAGGTGAGAGCTCCCCCTAGTGGCTACAGGAGTGCATTTTCCCTAAAGCAGATATAATGGATGGTGGCCTTATTGCTTTTAGACCACAATCAAATTATTTTGCTAATTTAATATTCAGATTTTCATTGGGCTTAAATTTAACAACACAGCATGTTCTAGGATGGTATGTCATGGATATTAGTCTCTACCACATTTTTGCACTTTGAATCTGGGCCTTTTTCTATGTTTGAGTTGCTGTATGACAGGTGTTCTGAGTACAATGACTCGTATCATTGGTTTACAGGGAAGTGGGTGGTACCAGGAGCTGCATAGCAAAGGTGTCACAACTCTTGTAACATGTTTCCACATATAAAACCCATCAACCAAGGTCAGAATGGGTGACCAAAATCAGCTTAGATCAAGAAATACGCCACACCCAACCATAAAATACACATAATTATAGATTTTTTTTCCTAACTTAAAAATCATATGCAATGAAAAGCAAGGTGCTGTTTAAGTAATTAACACACAGGTCTTGGGTTTTCAAAAACAATCAGCAGTGAGCCATAAATAAGAACACAATAAGAAAAGGCTGAGGGGGCCTTTTTGTCAGAGTCTTTCTCATGATGGTTGGTAAATCAGGGCGGCTCTTATGATCCTCATATGAGTTCTTGTGTGCACATTAAAATGGGGCAGATAGGGGCCACCTATTATGCACCTGTGTGCCACCTCAGGGCCTCAGGTGAAGGTTGAGCTCACTCAGGTGTTGTTCAAGTGGGACATAGAGTGCCACCATGAGGATTTTGGTTGCACAACCCAAAATCCCAATTGATCTTCTCCAGAATGGATAATGTACCTTAATTCAGTTATTTTAATATAGCATGTAGAACACAAAGAGCTTGCTAACAGGCCACAAAGATCAAGAGATCGAAAAAAGCACTTATGTAAGTCGCCCTGGCTAAGGGCGTCTGCTAAATACTGTACATGTAAATGTGAATCATGTAAGGGCCACAAAGGAATGTGGAAGAGAAGGGGGGGTAGCTAAACAAAGAAGGAAGAATCTCTGAAAGTTAGGACACACTGAGATACCTGGTTACCAATGGTTGATGTGCTATTCAATTTCCAAGATTTCCAAGATTCTTCTGGTATAACCATAAGGACATATATGCAGTGGTAGCTGTACCTATTTATTTATTCAAATTTATACAAGTGCTTAAGTGTGAGGGGTAAAATAGTTGATACTCTGTGAACATGGTTATAAGGGTGGCACACAAAACACTAAGATTGTCTAAGGACACAAACAAACATAACCTGTATATTGAGACTAGTAGTCATGAGTAAATATACAGATATACAAAAGCTAAATTTAAAAGAAACTTTCTTTAGGGTGTTGGTCTGTTGGGTGAGTGGTATGTAAGGCAGGATGTATGGGGAGGGGGTTGAGTGCCAAGTCGAGGGACTCCTGTCCTTGGGGTCCACTCTGCTGTCTGTAGGTCCCTAAATCTTTGGGCAATGAAAGTTGGAGTGCTGGCTCTCTTGTTATCTGTGTATGTGTGTGTAGGGGGGGGGGGGGGGGTCACGAACCTCCCTTTGGTGCCTAGGCCATTGTGTGCCTCTCGTACCAGGCTAGGCCTTGTCTCTAAGGACACTGTGATACTGTATGTACATGTGTGATCCTACAGCAGTACCAGGAGCAGCACAGAAAGGGCATCACAGCTGTCCTAAAGCCATTCCTCATATATTAATCATCCAAGAGTAGGACTAGCAATGAAATACACTCTCACACCATTAAAACATACAACACTTTGGAGGAGTTGCCTGTACACCTCCAAGAGTTTTTCTCTGATTCAATATCAACATACTATAAAACTGCATATCAGGAAAAACAACCACCCAGACCACTGCTATCTAATCACTAAGATCAATCAGCAAAGCTTCAATGCAAAACAAGAAAAAGCTGTAAGGTCCTTCTTGGTCAGAGTCTTTCTCGTGATGGTGGGTAAATCTGGGATGGCTCTGCTGATCCTCATTATTTCTTTTACACATATTTAAATGGGGCAGATACTGTATGTGGAGGTGGAAACTCATTGACTTAACATCCATGGTGCAAATTGAACACTATTAGAGTTAATAAAGATTTACACTGTAAAAACTGCACTTAAGGCACATTGTAAAGTGTTAAAGGTAACACTGAGTGGTGTGGACCCATATAATCACCATGCAGTGTTAATTTAACACTGGCACATTTGTTGTGTACTTGCACCAAAACTTTTCATAGTTTCATTTGCGAATTATAGCTTTGAATATCTTTCCTTTAACATAGTTTTTATTGTACAGCTGTATATAAGGTAAGCCAATTCACATAGCACTTCAGAAAATATATATCAGCAATAACTGCATACCTTCAATATGGAAGATAAACCCAGTTTACCCCGTAGATCTGAACTGCATTCTTCCGTTTAGTCTCAGAAATATAAATATTTCCGAAATATATATATTTCAGGCAGAAATATAAAGACCTCAAATCATCGACACAAGTGTAGCAGAAAGTCTGTAATGGTCCCCATTAAAAGTGCTCTTGCTGCTGACAAAGAATAATCTAGAGGTATATTTTATTTAGCAAAGACATAAGATGCCTTTTTAAGGTTTATTCTTTACAGCGGCTTCATAACATCGATCTTCTCCTAACAGCAGAAGAGAACCAGTGACATCCTGCTCCACCACGGAGAGACACAGCAGGCAGGAAGGACAGTTTGAAACTGAACATTGTGTGTCAAATAATTTGGATTAAAAAACATTAGCTAAAATAACAAACCAATGCTGGGTGAACTTATTTTATCAAGTTTGTTTTACAAATATGAACCATGCTTGTTCAACATAAAATACTTATTTCAGCTTAGTCCTAAAATTTAGTTTGGTTAAGTTTAGAGAGCTTCATAGAGTATTCCAAAACCTACCAGGATATGCAAATAATACGTACTAACCTACAAGAGAAGCAGCTGAGTCCAACAAATATTAGCATACAAAATAGTCCAAGACATATTTCAATCTAGAATTTATGAGTATTTATGATCCCAACTGCAGACAAATGTCAGCTAAGACACATGGTCAGCTCTCAGTCAGAACATCAGAAGTACACACGTTAAAAAAAAAAATCCATCAAAAAACCAAAAATGTATTTGCAGAAAATTACTGGCCCATTTTCCGTTAACAGACTCTTCCTATGTCTCCTTTCCTGCCCTAGTATTACTGCACTCTATGCAAAATCTATACTCATCCCAAAAGACCAGTGTGAGTTTATTTCTAATGGCTGGAGTGTTAATCCTGATTCCCATTTTCTCTGTACTGTATGTTAAACTTCCCTACCAGGCTGGAAAAGATTAACATCACACCCAAGATAGAGCAATTGTCCAAGGACCTAACAGAGCAGGATTACTGTATTCTGATTGCTGTGGCATTCCATTCTCAGTTATGTTGGGTTTCTAAATATGGGCTTCCAAAAATCAAGCCTAATAAAGAATTTGAATATTAAATGAGCAAATTGATTTGTTGTTCTATCCCTACTTGTGAACTAAAAGCAATGAGGCAGCCACACGTAATATCTGCTCTGTGGAAATTCACTCTCATCGCCACTAGGGGAGCTCTCACCTTCTTTCAGTCCTGCTAAATTATGTTGTGCAGTCTAACCAATGGCCCTTGAGGCATGAAAAATAACGAATGTAGTGAATTACTATATTCTCAAATTACTTTTTGTAGTTTAGTGAACAACACCATTTATTAAACAAACAAATCTGCATTGACCGAATGAAGAATTAAAAATGAAAACAAACTATTTCAGAAACAACAACAGCAAACTGTGGACAACTGTGAATTTGCAATATTTTCCTTGAGACTTGAAGGTAGAGTCTGTTAATGGAAAATGTGCCGGTAATTCTCTGCCAGTACATTTTTTTGTTTTTTGATGGATTTTTTTTACAGTGCATATTTAATGGAATTACTTTGTTATATAGTATGGGTCACTAACCTGTCTACATCTTCAAATTTATCACGATAGGAAATACCAAAGAGCTGTCTAATGGTAGAGACAAGATTGTTTACCTTCACAAAGGTGGAATGGGCTACATGACCATCAGCAAATAGCTTGGTGAGAAGGTGACAAGTGTTGGTGCAATTATTTGCAAATGGAAGAAAGACAATATAACTGTGAATCACCCTCGGTCAGGGACCCCAAGGAAGATCTCATCTTGAATAGCATCAATGATCTTAAGAACGGTGAAGGATAACCCCAGAGCAACACAGGAGGAGCTTGTTAATTATCTCAAAGCAGCAGGGACCACAGTCACCATGAAAACCATCAGATACACATTATGCCGTTAGTTTGCAATCCTGCAGTGCTCGCAAAGTACCCCTGTTCATGAGGGCCCATGTTCAGGCCCATATGAAGTATGCTAGTGGGCACCTGGATAATTCCAGTGAGGCTTAGAAAAATGTGGTCAAATAAGACCAAAATCAAGCTCTTTGGCTTTAACTCTACTCACCGTGTTTATAGAGAAACTAATCCTGACTCTTACCCCAGGAACACCATCCCTACTGCCAAACATGGAGGTGGAAGCATTATGCTTTGGGGATGTTTTTCTGCCACGGATACAGGATGGCTGTACCACATCGAAGGAAAGATGGACAGGGCCATGTACCATAAAATCTTGGATGAGTACATCCTTCCTTCAGCCAGGGCCTTGAAAATGCAGGAGGGTCTTCCAGCAAGACAATAACCCTAAACATACGGCTAAGATAACAAAGGGGTGGTTCAAGAAGAAGCACATTAAGGTCACGGAGTAGCCAGTCTCTGGACCTTAATCCCATAGAAAACCAGAGAGCGGCAACCTAACATCCTTAAAGATTTCAGAGATCTGCAAAGAGCAGTGAATGAATATTCCTGCTGAGCTGTGTGCAAACCTGGTGACCAACTACAAGAGACTCTGACAGCTGTGCTTGCCGACAATAGTTACTCTGCCAAGTACTAAAGCCTGTGTTACAAGGGATCAAATACTTATTTCCCTAGATAAATGACAAATTGGTTTGTAAGTGTTACCTAATTATTTTGTCTTGTTTGTTATGTTAATAATCTATCTTTTGCTGTTTAAATAAACATACCAGTGAAATTACAGACTACTCATTTCTTTATTAATGGGTCAACTTAAGAATTCAGCAGGGGGTCAAATAATTATTTCCCTCACTGTACATAATTTTTTTTTATTCTGTGGAAAATGTAAGAACAATGTGCAGCCCAGATGAAATGATGAATTAACAGAGCCCTGAATGGGACAAGCAAATACAGAAAATGGATGCTTTTTCGATAATGTTTTAACATCAGCCGGTAATATCAGCCAAGTCTAACATACCCGACCGATGCTGATATCGTGATTTGTAATGACTATCGGACAATGACTATGGTATCAAAAGAGAATCCATTCATTGTCCTATTCGGGATTGTAGGGGGTCTGGAGCCTATTCCAGAGGCTATGGGTGCTAGTCAGGGAACAACCCAGTATGGGACGCTGGCCCATCGCAGGGCACCCTCATGCACTATTCACACACACACACACACACACATGCACACCTGTGGGCAGTTTGGTAACTCCAAGCCTCAGCATGTTTTTGGACTATGGGGGGAAACCGGAGTACTCAGAGGAAACCCCACGACGACATGGGGGGAAACCAGAGTACTCAGAGGAAACTCCACGACGACATGGGGGGAAACCGGAGTACTCAGAGGAAACCCCACGACGACATGGGGGGAACCTGCAAACTCCGCACACATGGAGCCATGAAGAAGAAGCGTTTACATAAAAATTGTACCAAGCTGACAGATAGTTCAGGACTTTGCAAAAATTGTGGTGGTCGTGATAAGAATCGGCAACTATTACACTGCAAAAAAGACCCATTTTACAGCAACTGTAAATGTAATGTTTTTAAGATGTTTTTATTTATGAATTAATCTTCAGTTGTTTTTATATCTCCTACACACAGACACCTGCTGTACTTTGTCCTAACAAAAGTCAAGGGGGAATAAAATTTATACTATTGCATAAACACCTTTTTAAGAGCAAATATATATAAACAAGTTTGCACATTATTGCACTCCAATGACATTAAATTCCATTTAATGTCATTGGAGTGCAATAATGTGCAAACTTGTTTATATATATATCAACATTTAGAAAAGCACAAATGCCTTAGTATTAACTATTTGTACTGAATTGTGCGGGAGTGTATTGGGTGGGACTGAGCTTTTTTTAAAGCGTATATTTTCAAGTTTTTGGTGAAATATAGACAAGTTATGTGGAGCCATGTGCACACGCAGTTTTATAAATATGGACTTGTTTTCTTAAGTGCAGTTTCATTAGACACCCAGGGTTTAAAGCAGAGTTCAGCCTTTAGAATCACTTATTTAAAGGCCTCAGGTGAGCTGTGATGTATAAAGCTTTGCTTTGAATAAATATGTCTATATACCTAAATTTGTTCTACACACCATGAAACAAGCAGCAGCTGTAGCAGCCGAAGTGCAGACAGGGGCAGCAGCCCAAATGGCCTTTGACTGACTGTATAGATGTGGCTGATTCAGTCAGACAACGGTTGTCACGTTTTCATTCATTTGTAAATGTGTGGTGTAAAACCGATTACAGTAACCTGAAAAGGCTTCATTTGTTTCAGATTGGAAGAAGGTAAGTGAATCATTAAGTTTTACACTGTGGTCCTTGTCTGACTGGTCTAAGCCCAGCTGTTGTCCACATTGTGAGTGGTGGAAGCCTGAAAAGGTCCCCACTGACACGGAAGGCTGCTGCGATACAGGAGTCAGGGAGGCAGCCGCTCTGCTACAGACTTGCTATTTACCAAGAATTGCACAGTTCAGTAGTTTTTCTCTCTTTGCTGAGTTGTAACTTTATGATTGACAGTTGAAAGGGTCCATAGAGTTGACAGAGGACTAGACGAAGTTAATATGGAGCTTGGCCCTTCGTACCTAGCAAGCCCCAAATATGACATCTGGAAAATAAACAATAAATTGTGGCCAAACTATACTAATTTATGATAAGAATAAAATGTGGCCACAGTAAACTTATTGGCGGTAACAACATAGCTATAACATGCACACTTTTCAGCTATTTTGTGGCCAGCTCTTGGTATACTATGGCCACAAAATATCTGTATCGAGTACATGATCTAGTCTTCCCTCTGTAGACTGGTGTATAAAGGCATGACTGAGATTTAATTTAGCCTGGAAATGACTTGAAAAATATTCGCAAAACTCTGACGTTACATGGAATCATTATTAGTGACAGGCATTAAATAGAGTATTGAAATCCAGGGTGCTTTACGACTTTTACGACCTGCCTCTGCCTGCTGCTGCTGATGAGACTGAGCCTGAGTTTGTGACTATGCTGTCTGCTGATCACCTGTCTGCTGTCTCATCTGCTTCCTGTCCTGAGCTCCACTCATTGGGTATCCAGATCGCTGATGGTTGGCCTTCTTCACCTGCTGCTGTAAGTGCAGTTGTACACCCATATTTCAAACTCCATCACAAGTTGTCTGTGCAAGATGATTTCACTTTCTGAGGCTTAAGACTCATTGCACCTGTCACACCGCATCACACCTTGGTTATCCTGGCTGAAGAAGGTCACTGAGGCATTGTGAGAACCAAAGAGTGGCTCCATGAAGTTTACTGTTGGCCAGGTGTAAATGAATTTGTGACCACACAGATTAAGAGCTGCTACCTGTGCCAGTCTTCAGACAACTCTGCTATTCCCTCTATAGTGCCCCTATAACCAGCTAACTTTCCACCAGAGTCTTAGGAAAAGCTAAACATTGATGTGGTTGGTCCAATGGAGACTGCTTCTCTATACTGCTGTTTTGCCCTGACACTGGTCTACTACTACAGTAAGTGGCCAGAGGTCACTTTCACACCCTCTGTTACCATTGCTTCGTGATTCAATGTTCAGCAGGTAATCTGTGAACCACTGTATCTGATAATGGACCTCAATTCATTTCTATAGAATTCACTCTGCACTGGAAGTGACGCACTCAACCCCAGAGAGTTAATGAGGACAGGTGTGTAAGAGCCCTGCTGCCTCATGTCGTCCACATTCAGCTCCTTTGTTTTGTTGACATTCAGCAGGAGACTGTTATGCTGGCACCAGCTTTCCAGGTTCTCCACTTCTTTCAAATAGGCCGACTCATCATCGTTGGAGATGAGGCCGAGCACTACTGTGTCGCCAGCAAATTTCACATAGGAATTTGACTTGAGTGTGGCTACACAGTCATAGGTGTAGAGGGTGTACTGCAGTGGCCTTAAGACGCAGCCCTGCAGAGCTCCCGTGTTGAGGGTGATACACAGTTGCCTACTCTCACCACCTGGGGTCTTCCTGTAAGAAAATCCAGAATCCATCTGTTCAGCTGGTCACTCAGTCCTAGATCCGTCAGCTTGGTGAAGAGTCTGAGGAGGACTATGGTATGTTGAGCTGCAGTCACATCTGAAGAGAATTTGGATAGCCGAGTGCGGTAGGAAGACAGATCTGCATCAAGCTTAGATTTCTTCCACGTCCTCTCTGCTACCCGCAATTCTCTTCGGTTGGTGCGTAATGCAGCTGAAAGCCAAGGAGCAGGACGAGTTTTCCTGGGTTTGGAAGACAGTGGGCAGAGTTTGTCCAAGGATGTGGAAAGTGAGGAGATGAGAGTATCAGTTGCGGACTCCAGTGCCAGGAAGGAAAAGGAGTCAAGGTCAGGAGGGTAAGACAGGGTGCAGGAAGCAACAGAAGAAGGGGAGACGGAGTGGAGGTTTGCTAGTACAAATGCACAAGTATTTATCAGTATATATCAGTATAGTTATAAGTATATGACAGCCAATGGATTTTCATTTTAATGTGGAAAATCCAGAATTGGGAAACAACCTGTTTCTTGTTTTGACAATAAGATCAGGAATATTAAAAAATGGCCCATTATCAGATTTTCCTTAGTATGATTGTAAAGGCGTGGGATAGTGGTGCAGTGGTTAGCACTGTCACCACCCACCTCTGGGACCAGGGTTTGCGTCTCCACCAGCATTCCATGTGTGTGGAGTTTGCATGTTCTGCCCGTGTTGTCATCGGGTTTCCTCCCGGTACTCCAGTACCACCCCCCACAGTCAAATAACATGCTGAGGCTAAGTGCAGTTACTAAATTGTCCATAGGTGTGTGTGGGTGAGTGATTGTTGTGTGTGTGCGCCCTGCAATGGGTTAGTGCCCCAACCCAGATTAATGCATCTTTATAATTTGTATTTTATATTATAGGGCCCTTGACTTCTAAGCCCTATACCCTACAGAGCAGAGTACATGGGTTGCAAGCTCCATTTGGATCAAAAAAGGTTGTTTTGTATTTGGAGTGAAACATGTTATCAATGGTGCCGTTGCGAGGGGGGGGGGAGTTAAGATGATTCCCTGAATGGCAGGGCCCTAAAAAATCTGGAAAATAAATGGATTGGTCTGCACTGGGAGGCCCAATATGATATGCTTAATCTTTAGCAACTTCCCTACAGGTCATTGCTATTCCTGGATTCAACAAGATGGTTGTCAGTCACTCTACCATGCCAGTAAGGAACAGCATTGTCATTTATGAAGATGTGTACAGGTAAAATTACTTTTTTAGGGTGGAACCCAAAGTTGACTCATTAGGAGTGACTCTGAAGAAAGACTGTTCAGGGATCTAGAACTTATAAAAATAATGTTTATGGTTAAAGTTGCTGCTGTGCTTTCCTGTGGACTGCGGGACCAGATTAAAGTTGACTGTGGGACATAATTTTATCTGACATTATTCATCCAGGAAAAGCTGGCAAGACACAGATACAATCTCCAAAGGTGGCCCTACGTTCAGCCACCATCTACAAGTACTGTGTTGATAAAACTGAATTCTTCTTTCTTGTAGTTATGGTCTATTTATAACCATGACTCACATTTCTCTTAAAACATTCACAGATCTATATGAGGAACTGAGCCTGGAGGGCAGTATATCCATGTATTGTGTTAGCATGTCATTGCACTCAGCCTACACTCTCACTTTGTGTTGTTTTTTTCTAAGACTGTTTCCTCAAAGCATCAAAAACGCCCACTGACTGGTCAAAATGACGATTAACCCGTTTATCAGGGCCTGATAAATTGAATTCCTAACATTCATAAAAAACACATGCCTATATACGGTCAAAAACAATGAGAAATACAGAAAAGCATAGAAAAATAATTAACTAGTAAGTCTGGAGGCACAAGCCAAATTTGCAAGTTCTCAAAAGCAGCCATATAGCTGTAATAGCGTATGTCAGCATCAAGGCCCGTCCTGCGCTGCCCTTTGTGTCTCCTCCCTACTTGGCTAGCAGGTGTTGCACGTCATCCACCTGCTGGCCATCCTCTTCTCCACCACTTCTCTGGAAACAGCCTCACCTGTTTTGTTTAAATATTGGCTTGAGGGTTTGGACCAAACAACTGTGAAAAGGATGATCCTGTAAAATACTGAAGACAGATGTGGTGCCTTTTGTGACCCCAGTAAACCAGCCTTGACCCTGTCTTCTCTTAATGTTATCTGTCCATCCATCCATCTGTCTCCAGAAACTACTTGTTCTATTCAGGGTTGCAGGGGAGCCCAGAGCCTATTGTGGAGGCCACAGCTGCAAGGCAGGGAACAACCCAGGGTGGGGTGCCATCCAATGCAGGGCAGACTATACCTTATACACACCTATAGGCAATTTAGTAAGTCCAGTTAGCCTCAGCATCCTGGCAGAGACTCAAACCCTGGTCCCAGAGGAGTGAAGCAACAGTGCTAATCACTGCACCACCATGCTACTTCCTTTTTGTGGTTATATATATATATATATATATATATATATATATATATATATATATATATATATATATATATATATATATATATATTCTTTTACATAGTTTGTTTGGTAACTCGTGTTCTCTGTAACATGAAAATCAAAACTCCAAGCCAAATTTACTTTTTTAATGATTTACATTATGTATGTATGCCTTACTTTTAGCAAGAGCGCACAAAATCAAATCCAAGTTTCTAGCTTGCTTCAGAATAATGAACACAAAAATGTATTATGACGTCAAACTGGTTTTATGTGTATTGGTTTGTGTTGAGGAGGCGGAAATTCTTTACTGTGACACAATATGGGCGTGACAAAACCAATGAAATGGAAGATTAAAGTACAGGGAACACTTAACTCATCGGTCTGAAGGAACTGATTTAAGTGGATTTTCAGTCGAAGAAGTGTGAAACCCCAAAATATAATTCTCTCTTTATTTGATTATAATACAGCATAAAGTGAGCATCAGTAAGACAAAAAAATAATTTAAATAAATTTATAGCAAGATCATATAATTATGTTTATTATCATGTCATATACATGCACTGTTAACTATTTTGTAGGTCTGGTACAGAAAACATCAGTGTATTACTCCAGAAGCAAAGTGACTAGTTGGCAGAAGAAAGTATGGCAAACTTTTGTGACGACTTTGGTGCACCATTTGAATCCCATTTGGAGCGTGACATAAGGAGAGGTAGGAGGAGGTACATCATGTACCATGGTACCACCCTGACAGCTGCATATAATATTCAAAATCACGAATTTCGGCCATCCAGTGGCGGCATGCTTGGACCTGGAGTCTATTTCAGTCGGAGCTTTCAGAAGGCCAGAGTCTACCCAAAAATTATACCCTACAATGAGCAGCGAGCTGTACTCAAGCTGAGGATTCGAGTAGGAAAAGTAAAGAAGATCGACCGGCAGGGACACCCCCTCCAAAAAACCTGGCATGAGAATGGGTATGACACAGCCTGGGTGCCCCCCAAGTGCGGAATGGTTCCCAGTGGTTTGGAGGAAGATTGTGTTTGGGATCCCAGCAGGATTGAAGTTTTATCCATAATCCCAGTATAGTTCTTTATAATCTTCTGTTGTGGAACACAAATGTCATTTTGGAATTGTTAATATAATTGTATTACTCATCTTTATTCTCGGTCACTTCCTTCTTTTTTACAGTTTAAGGAATGCATTGTTCTTTAAAACTTAGTACATAAATGTTTATTTTGATCAAATAAAATAATCTTCTGTGGAGATTGGTTTCTTTAGTAAGATGCTGTTGATCTTTGATTAATCATAGGAAAAATCCATACAAGTATTACAGCATCCAGTTTTATTCGATTATATGGATGGATGGATGAAAATGGAATATATGTATGAATGTAGGAAGACAATAATAAAAAACACAAAAAGACAATAATAAAAAACATAATATGAACGACTTCTTTTTGTGTACCGCAGTGAAACTCCAGATGTAAACCTGACGCAACCTCTCCACCAATGCCATATATGGGAATGATGTGGGTACATTAGATGGTATATTATCTACTGCACCTACATCTCAGATAAAGGATCTTCATTATGGCACTAGTATCCAAATTTGTTTACTTGAAAATAGCTTTAGTCTTTAGTGCTGCAACTTATCATTGTCTTTGTTTTGCTTATTTTTTGTATTCAGTTTCTGTTTCAGTAAAACTTGAGTGACTGTCGGACTCGTTGCTCTGTTTCAGCATAACAATATAATCCAAGGTCTCCCATTCGTAACCTGACAGTGTCACTCGATGCTGGACAGATATCAGGGTTTCTGTTTCACCACTGACAAGCTCCCACTCCCGTTTGCTGCCTTCAAAGATGCAGGCCACTTCCCCATTGTCACGTTGCTCTGTTTCAGCATAACAATATAATCCAAGGTCTCCCATTCGTAGCCTGACAGTGTCACTCGATGCTGGACAGATATCAGGGTTTCTGTTTCACCACTGACAAGCTCCCACTCCCGTTTGCTGCCTTCAAAGATGCAGGCCACTTCCCCATTGTCACGTTGCTCTGTTTCAGCATAACAATATAATCCAAGGTCTCCCATTCGTAACCTGACAGTGTCACTCGATGCTGGACAGATATCAGGGTTTCTGTTTCACCACTGACAAGCTCCCACTCCTGTTTGCTGCCTTCAAAGATGCAGGCCACTTCCCCATTGTCACGTTGCTCTCAGATCTTCCAACAATGGAATCACAGCTGGAATCCACATGGTCTTGAGTAACATTTATCTTCTTGTATGTATTAAACAGAACTAACCAAACTGAATGTGCACTGAAAAAGGATCCAATGACTTATACTCAAATAAAATGAGGCACCACCTACTTTCTATCCATTGTTTGTTCCTGCTTCTCCTGTACAAGGATAAGGAGGCACATTCATACACCATTTACAACAATGCACAGTTTGGTGACTCCAGTTCACCACTGCATGATTGTGCGGGGAGACTGGAATACCCAGAGGAAAGCCCATGACGACACAGGGAGGGCATGCACACTCCACACACAGGGAATCCTGGGGGAGACTTGAACCCGGGTCCCCACTGTATGAGCTGACAGTGTTACCCACCGTGCCACCCCCCACGGAAACACTACAAAGCTGAATTTGGATATCAAAATACGTATATTTCATGTTAGCTTGTAATGGTTAATATCAAGCATTCCTTTCATTTTTATCCTTATATATGATTACAAATAATCTTAAATTACATGCTTCATACCCATAATATTTTACTGCTATGTAATGTTCTTATGATATAGACCTACATTCATTCAGTAAGGCACAATCATATAACAGCTCGACCTAACTTTCTGTAACCTAAACTATCAATTAACTGATTCACACACACGCAAGCACACCAACACACCACAATATGGTAACTCCAATTAACCTCATCGTGTTTTTGGACTGTGGGGGGAGACCGGAGTACTTGGAGGAAACCCTACGATGACATGGGGAGAACATGCAGACTCCACACTCATGCAACCATGGGGGAGACTTGAGGCAACAAAAATCACGTCCAAAGTCAGTGGCATATTGTTAAACGGTATTTAGGCGGCGCGTTTTATAAATGTGCGGGTGCATGATGCTTGTAATTGACACAGATACGTGCTGGAAGTGCACTAATGGCATTTTTGTTTTATTTCATTTATATGCAATTTATTATAGAATACAACTGCTTCTTTCATACTGTTTAATGAAACATCTAAAGAAAAATATTCATATATTAAGTAACAAACCATATAATAAAAAAATCAATCATTACCACAATTAAGCACATACTGTAATTGAAAGGACATTTGGATTGCTGAATATGCATTTCACATATTTAGTTAAGTGAGGTGGACCATTACAATACAGCCAGCAGAAGGTCGTGGCATTATTTGTGGCATGTTGTATGTTGCATAACATTGCCATGTGTGACGGATTCCTGTTGGACATTGATGAGGACACATTAGAGGACTTTAGGAGGCATGATGCTGAACTGCATGCACTGATGGCAACAATGGAGTGGACACTGGTAGCAGCACGGGCAAGGAGGGTCAGCTGGCAGAAGAGCTGAATCATCTGTAGCTTCGTAAGGAATCTAAATTGTGAGATGTAGAAAAATAACAGCCCTATTGTCTTTTATTGGTAGAATTTAAAACACCTTAAAAACTGTAGGTTGTGCTTTGTTTGAACAAAGATTGCACTTTTATTTACATTTTACAAGCTGCAGACCCAAAATTAAAAACACCAAGCATAATTAAGTCCACATTGCCAGCTGCTGCTCTCATTCAGCAGCGAGCTTCTGTTTTCCTCGCCTTCTGACATCATTATACTGCCTTTGGTACTGTGTGGATGATCTGGTAAGGCTAGAAAATAAGGACACACTCACTGCTACCTCATGCCATGCCTGTTTCACGTAGAGAGGGTTAGGTGGGCACCCTATGCTGACCCATGCAAGATGCTGCCCAGGGTGGCTGCTCATGTCACCCATACCATCTGCCAATGGATCACCAGGCACAGTACCCAGCTTTGGAGGGAGTGGGGTACAGCACTCGGCCAATGGACTCTGGAGCAGTGGAAGCATTCTGTGGAGTGACAATTCATGCTTCTCTGTATGGCAATTTGATGGATTCATCTGGATTAGGCAGATGGCAGGAGAACGTTACCTGCCTGACTGCATTATGCCAGCTGTACAGTTTGGTGGGTGAGAGATAATGGTATGGGGTGTTTATCAGGGGTTGGCATAGGCCCCTTAGTTCCAGTGAAGGGAACTCTTAATGCTTCACCATATGTTTTTGACAGGCCTATGTTGGGGAATGCCCTTTTCTGTTCCAGCATGACATAAAAACATGACTGAGTGAGTTTGGTGTGTAACAAATAGACTGGCCCAGACGGAGCTCTGACGTCAACCCCATCACACTCCTTTGGGATGAACCAGAATGGGGATTATGAGTCAGGCCTTCATATCCAACATCAGTGCCGGACCTCGTAAATTCTCTTGCAGATTAATGGGCTTATTTGCACAGACACACAAAATCTTTTGAAAAGCCTTCCTTGATGAGAGGCAGCAGTTATATCTCCAAAGGGGGGGGGTCAATATTGATGCCTAATGATTTAGAATGGGATGTCAACCTGGCAAGCAAAACAGCCTGACATCAATAAACACACCACCCACAGGGAATAACTTCTTGAACAACCACAACTGTTCCATGTTGGTTACAAACAGAGAACATCCTGTAAGGTCAGTATTTGAGGATGAGGGATAATCTTTGTGTAGTTCTTTATAATCTTCTCTTACTAATAATAAAAGAGAGGGGGGACATTATTTTTTAAGTAGGGATGTATTTTGGAGGGAGTGTCCCTGGTAGTGGATCTTCTTTACCTTCTTTACTTTACCCTCAGCTTGAGTACAGCTTTCCGCTCATTGGAGGGTAGATATATTGCGTAGGCTTTGGTCTTCTGAAAGTTCTGACTGACATAGACTCCAGGTCCAAGCAAGCCATCTCTGGACGGCCGAATTCTGTGCTTTGGAATATGTAATGCAGCTCTTAGGGTGGTACCATGGTACATGATGTATGTCCTCCTACCTCTCCTTATGTCATGCTCCAAACGGGATTCAAAAAATGTGCAAAAGTCATCTACAAATATGGCCAAGCTTCCCTGTGCAAACCAGTAAATTTACTTGTGCCTTAATAAACTGAGAGATCTGAGCAGCCCAGAATGTCCAGAAAACAAACATATACAGCATATGTGGGAAACTCATATACATGCCATGTAATATGCCTGAAATCAAAGGGATAAAAAACACTCAAAATGGACAGGCGTCAAAGGGTTAAAACCTTTTGGCTAATATTGTATAATATTGTGCCTCCCAAGCAGGTGTGACTCATCAAGGTATGGGCTCCACAAGACTTCTGCATTAGCCTTAAATAAATGAATGAATATTTACATGGACACACTTACTTTGCATTTACATATTTTACTTGCAGTTTCCATGAGGTAAAAATGTTAATACATCATTTTTTATGTTATTATGTGAGCTAACTGGTTTGTACCAATTGGCTATTTGTCTTTTGTACTGAAGTAGTACTCAGTGCGTAACAGCCGTAGAATCTTGAATGGGTGGTGACATCAGGGTTGGTACGAACTGGTCCTGACATGTTAGTGGGGGAGGAGGAATGTCTACTGCTACATACAGGGTATGTATAAAAAACTAGCTGAAAAGGTCAGGAGGACTGCTGATTCATTTTATTATTATTGTTTTCATAGGTATTAACATACATAAACATACTGTATCATTATAAAAACACTGAGTTATATTCTAAACAGAATGAGTGAGAATAAGGTCATGGAGTTCAGACCAATAAATCAAGTTTTGCTGTAGTTTCAGTTTCACTTTCATTGAAAGATAGTTACATTGTTGTGTTTTGTCACACTTTTTTGCTTCACAGAAAGAATGTCTGCCTCCTCATCTCTACAAGTCAAACTAAAATGACATACAGAGTTGGGGGGGGCGGTGGCAGATGGACACCAACAGAATTCATGGTGTTCTATTAATGACAACAGTCTTTTAATGACAACAGTCAATATAACAAGAGGCTGAACTAAACATCAGAACATTTCTTTTTATGACAGTTACCCACAAAGTGTGCAGCTTTTGTCACTGCAGTGTATCTTTCTGGGCTTCTGGAAGAACATTTCTAGAGCCTCTTGATATGCAAAGTCAGAGACGTCTGGCCCATTTACTGAGATCCGCATGCAGGCTGCAAGATGGTCTCCTTGGAGCCTATTGTGGATGTTTATCTTGAGCTGCAAATTAATAATAAAAAAACATATATTTTTGTCTGCTTTTCAAGTGGTTGATGCGACATATTTTCCGACACGCCCTCTCTGTCCGCTGGTGGGAGTGTGCTCACCTGTGTGTGCGCGCACGTGTCTGTGTGTGTGCATGGGGCGGAACTCCACCATGCGTGATACAGAGAGCAGAGGAGAATTGTAAACGTGACCGTGTAGAGACAAAAATGTTGTGCAAAATTGAAATAAAATTTACTTGACCTTCAAGGGGGGGACAAACACACACACACACTATCATGGTGGCGTTCGCAGATGCAGCGGCCCGGGGCCCCCATGTAGATGCCACTTTTTCATTTATTTTGTGAATTTTAGTTTACTTTTAGTCACAGTGAGCCACGGTTTGCAGTTATGACAGGGTCATGCAACATACAGTCCGCAGGAAATTCGGAATACCGGTTTAAAAGGTTTTCTCCCGGCTCCACTTCCCAACATCCAGGAGGAGATACTCTGTACATGGGTGCCTGCCTGGATCACCACCTGGACAAAGAGACGGCACAGGCGGACATGGGAGAGAAAGCAGACACGGGGTAAGAGAGCCGGCATTCATGCTAGGCTAAAGAGCTCCCCGAACAAAGCTCCTCTACCCAGCCTGTTTATCGTGAATACCCAGTCTATAGCTAACAAGATAGATGAGTTGAGGCTGAAGATTTCGTCACAAAAGCTGAACAGTTGCACTTCAGTTTTCACGGATACCTGCCTGAATGCTGACATCCCCGACTCGCCTATAAAGTTAGCTGACCAGACTGTTTACTGGGTGGATCGCACTGCTCAATCCAGAAAAGACAAAGGCGGCGGCGTGTGCATCTATGTGAGTAACTCTTGGTGTACGTCCACGAACATTACAGAACAATACTGTTCAGCAGACCTGGAATTTATTATGTTGAAGTGCAGACCGTTTTATCTACCGAGGGAATTCATCAGTGTTTCTCACCGCCGTCTGCATCCCCCCTCAAGCTAATGCCAAGCTAGCACTCGCTAAGCTGCATGATGCTTCAAACGTACTGCAAAACAACCACCCAGACGCTGCATTGATCATTGCGGGGGATTTTAATCACACCAATCTCAAAACTGTGCTACCCAAATTCTGCCAGTTTGTTGGTTTTCCAACCAGAGGAAATAACACGTCGGATCATGTGCAACATAGCAAACGCTTACAAAGTGCCCCCCTCCCCCCACACCAGTCAGTCTGATCACATCTCTTTGTCCCTGACCCCTGCATACAAACCCCTCACTGCCAGAACAAAGCCCACTGTACAGACCATCAGAGTCTGGCCCTAAGGAGCCATGACCAGACTACAGGGGTGTTTTGATGACTGGAAATTGTTTAAACTGGAATCCAGAAAGGACAACCACACCGACTTGAATGTATATGCATCCTCTGTTGTTTTCTATGTAGGGAGCCGCCCACTGGTCCAATGGCGCAGCCGAAGGCTATGAATGCGTGTTGGTCCTTCCGAGCCTCCTGGGAATTACTTACCTTTTTTAATATATAAAGTATTCTTTTATTCACATATCTGACTCCATTTTATTAAAGACCTTAGGATTCCGCCAGATTCGCCTCAGCTTGTTCCACAGGGTTTGTCTTAGAGGTATGGAAATCACCACCATTTAAGACAATGTCAGCCTCTGATTATTCGGGTCCCTCGACCTATATAACTTCCCAAAGGCTCAATGTCTGCCAATCACTGAGCTTGTGGGTGCCTCGGAGATTAAGCCGATGTTTACCCAAACCACACGTACGTCCACCTCAGAGGCTCAGCCGGGGGCAGCCCATATCGTAACATGTGTCAACCTCAGCGACTATGAAGGCACACTTTTCATAGCGGTAGTTTGTACGAGGTTTACTTTGGGCTCGTCTCAGGGACTCCGCCGATGCCACCCGTTATCTTACCGTGTGAGCGTCTCAGGGACTATGCCCGGTGCCTAGGAACATAGTGTGTACGCCCCTCAGAGGGTAGATACCGAACCTTTCATCAGCATGTGTTGACCTCAGAGGTTAAGTCGGCCCGTAACTGAGCTTGTGCGAACTCCAGAGGTGTAGTTTTGGTATCCACCTAACTTAACCTGGGCAGTCGAGTTTGGGACCCGGATAAAGGGGATTTAACCCAGAGGCTACAAGATAGTACTTACCACTTTAGTCCTAATCAGGATAGAAGTCCAATCTGGAAAGTTTATAAAGAAGTTAGCAAATCAGACAGTCATAAAGTAATCGAAACAACATTTATTACACATACTACAATATACAATTATTGACATGTGGCCACATACCCTTAAATACATTTTCATTAGGACAAATACAATATTAAACAATCACATTCCTCAGCTGAGAGTGCACAAAGTTCTGCAGAAAGTATCTGACTACAGATGGACTTTCGCCCAGTTCTCTGTGGGAGCTCTGATTACAGAGTGACTCCCCGAACTCTTCTGACTCTTCTGAGTTTGGTGGGTTTAGCTGAAGTTTCTATACTTCTCTTAGGGAAAGCTATACTATTACAAGTTAAATCTATAGTAAAAAAGAAATTAGGGTTTAATCAAATCAAATTACAAATACCACCAAGTGTGGCAGAATTCCTTAATCTAAAAACCCCTAAATTACTGTCTAAAATATACAGGACACTTTCTAAAATGGATGAATCAATATCCCTTCCCATTGGAAAATGGGAGGCAGATCTATCAGCCAGCTGGGACCACAATTTCTGGTCTAAGATATGTTTAAAAACCTTTAAGCTGATTAGAAATCCCAGTTTACAGTTAATACAATACAAAATCCTGCATAGAGTGACTATACAGGGCATCGGATGTTCAGGATGGGTTTTACGTCGTCTAACAACTGCTCACATTGTCAAGGCGACACACCTGACAGTTACATCCACGCTTTTTGGTTCTGTCCACCTACTCGGATGTTCTGGCTCAGGATCTGTGAAGACTTATCAAAGTGTCTGAAATGTACCATTCCAGCCTCTCCTTCAGTCTGCTTGTTGGGCGACCTAGATGGTGTCACTACAGATTTTAACACAACCCACATGGCTTTCACCACCTTATGCATTGCTAAGAAGACTGTCCTTATGAACTGGAAGAATAAAAATAACCTTAATATCAACCAATATAGAGACAGTTTGTTGAACCATATTAGTCTTGATACAGCTTCTGCCGCCACACTAGATCAATCTCTCTGTGCTCCTTTGATCAGCTCCATCACCTAGTGGGGGTGGGGGGTCACGGTTTTGTCCCGCTTTGGTCATTGTCGTTGGCATGGGGGGGGCATATTGGCTCGGGGCGTCTGGGGGTTCCCTGGGGGTGGGTTGCTGGGGGGGTTCGGCACTGGGACTGCGGTCCTGGCCTGGGTGGGGCTTTGGTGGCTCTTGGGTGGGGTCCTACTGGCGGCTGCAGGCGGAGCTGCTGGGGGAGCCTGTGCCGGCGGACGTAGGTTACCGGTCTGGCGGCCGTGCTGCTCCTGGGTAGATCCGGGGCGGGCTTGGGGTTCTGGGGGCGCTCTGCCTCCGGGCCGGGGTTCCGGCTGGGCTGGGGGGGCTGGTTGGGGTCTGGGCTGGTGGGCTTCTCAGCTGCTGCGGGGTCCGGGGCCTATTGGCTCTGTTGGACCCTTGCTGAGGGTTGGGGGAGCCCTTGGATCTCTGGGCCCAGGGCCTGGTCTGCCCTGGTGGGGCCGGCCGCCGGCGGATGGCCTCCCTCCAGAGCTCTCCTCTGCCCTTTTCTGGGTGAGGGGCTGCTATTCTCCCTGCGGTGGTCCTCTGGGGGCTCCCATGCCCTGGGGGGCCTCTGGATGTCTGGGGTCCGGGCCTCCTCTGTGTCTGCTTCATGTCAAGTCAAGTCAAGTCAAGTCAAGTAGGTTTTATTGTCATTTCAACCATACACACAGTATATAGAGAAATGAGATAACGTTCCTCCAGGACCATGGTGCAACACTGAGCAGGACAAAGACAGAGCAACATCATAAGTGCAGACAGGACAGCATAACAGTGCAGACTGACAAGACAAGACAACATACAATGCAAATTAATGGTGGTATCAGTCTGGATACAGTATTTAAGTTACTGTATGGTTATATGTGCAAAAATGCTGTGCAAAAATGCCGTGTTGGGATGACTGTGGTGCTCAGAGAGATGTTGAAGATGTATGTGAGAACATCCGCCAGCTGTTCTGCACATCCTCTGAGCACAGAACCAGGGATGTTGTCTGGTCCAGCGGCTTTCCGCGGGTTGACTCTAAGCAGAGTTTTCCTCACATCAGCCAGTCAGACAGAGCACCTGGTCGTTGGGAGGTGGGATGGACTTCCTCACTGCCATGATGTTTTGGGCTTCAAACTGTGCGTAGAAGTTATTCAGCACGTCTGGAAGGGAGGCCTCACCGTCACAGGCAGGTGGAGATGCCCTGTAGTTGGTGATGGCCTGGATGCCCTGCCACATGCGCTGAACATCCCCAGTGTCTTTGAAGTGGCTGTGTAGTGTCTGGGCGTGGGCACGCTTCACCGCTCTGATGGCCCTGGGCAGGTTGGCCCTCGCTGTTCTCAGGGCAGCCTGGTCACCTGATTTGAAGGCGGTGTCACGGATTCTCAGCAGCATAGGCACCTCCGTAGTCATCCAGGGCTTCCGGTTGGAGCGTGTGGTGATGTTCTTGGAGATGGTGACATCCTCAATGCACTTACTGATGTAGCCAGTGTCCGATATTGCGTACTCCTCCAGGTTGGTAGAGTCACCGTAGGTTGCAGCCTCCCTGAACACGTCCCAGTCAGTGCGCTCAAAACAGTCCTGAAGAGCAGAGATGGCTCCTGGGGGCCAGATCTTTGTCTGCTTCTGGACGGGTTCGACGCATCTGATGAGAGGTCTGTAGGCTGGGTTGAGCATGATTGACACGTGATCAGAGAATCTGAGGTGGGGGTGGGGGCTGAACACGTCAGGGATATTTGTATAAGCACAGTCCAGCGTGTTCACCCCCCTCGTCGGAAAGTCCACATGCTGCTAGAATTTTGGGAGAACTGTCTTGAGATTTGCATGATTAAAGTCCCCAGCAATGATAAACAGTCCGTCGGGACTGTTCCCTCGGTAAATAAACAGTCTGCATCTGACTGTCATAAACTCCAGCAGCGGTGAACAGTGGTTCGAGATCAGCTCAGCGTTCACACACCAGTCCGAAATGATATAGATGCAGATCCCTCCGCCTCGTGCTTTGTGGCTGAGAGTAGCATCACGGTTGCTACCGTACATTAGCATGTTCCTAATAGCCGTGGCCGTCTCCGGAACGCTGTCGTTGAGCCATGTCTCCGTAAAAACAAAAGCACAACAGTTCCTAAATTCACGCTGGGTGGATTTCTGGAGTCGGATGTAGTCCATTTTATTGTCCAGGGACCGGACATTAGCGAGGAAGATGGATGGGATCGCTGGCTGGCTAGCATTACCTTTTAGCCTAGCATGGACCCCCGCTCGTTGCCACGCTTCCGCTTCCTCGCACACCGCTTGCGATGTCTCCTCCCCCGGCCGTTGGCATCAGGCAGCACCGTGGTCTGGGGGTCCGGTCCGCGTAGCAGGCAGAGATCACGGATGCACATGTTGGCGGTGTTTGGTGTGGAGTTTAGTTAAAAAAACACACATTTGCACCAAAGTGTTGGACCCGGAGTGGCCGCTGCGACCTAGCACAGTTAGGAAACTGAAGTTTCATTTCCAGTTTTCCAGTCCTGCATCACATACCTCTGTACCAGTGACAGTACTGGATCTTTCGCTGTCCACACTGGATTGCTTTGCCATCACTAGAGAATTTGACAGTCTATCCGGCAGAGACACAGTGTCAGGTGGTCGGTATGTGTCAGGGGTCTCTGAAGTGGGAGATGATGAAATGCAGGCACATTTGCTTGTTCACACCCTGCCTTGTACATTATGTAGAGCTGGTATGCAGACAAGGTTACACTCAGTACTCCGTTGTTGCAGAGACCATGGGCAAGATACCTTTGGGGTGGACAAGTCTCTGTCTCACACCTTAGCAGTTCCTCCTGGACGGGAATGTGATGTTTCCCAAAAATCCTTTTCAGCTTTTCCGACTCACCCGACAGGTATGGGATAACCAAGCCCTTTCACTGGTCCTGCGAAAGCTGGATATAGAAAACCCACCCACACCGACCAGTATCTTTTGTTTGACTCACATCACCTACTACAACTAAACTAGGAGTTATCAGGACTTTACGCCACAGAGCAGAGAACATCCCCACTTCTGCAGAAGCTACGAAAAAGGAAAACAGGCATCTGAAGACAGCCCTCAGGACGTGTGGATATCCCAAGTGGGCCTTTAACAAAGCAGGACCCTGTTTTGGAGAAAGGACAACGGAACAGTCAGAGTCACAGGACCAGCGAAAGGGCTTGGTTATCCCATACCTGTCGGGTGTGTCGGAAAAGCTGAAAAGGATGTTTGGGAAACATCACATTCCCGTCCATTACAAACCCACCAACACGCTGAGACTCGTCCACCCCAAAGATCGGATACCGAAACAGAAGAAAAGCATTGTAGTCTGTGCCGTTAAAAGCAGCGAAGTGTGAACTTTACATTGGAGAGACCAAACAACTGTTACATAGGAGGATGGTCCAGCACAGAAGGGGCAACACCTCAGGGCCGGAATCAGCTGTGTGCCTCCATCTGAAAGATAAAGGACATTCTTTTGAAGACATGAACGAGTGAATGATAGAGAAGACAAGTGCTTTGAGAGAGGGGTGAGGGAAGTCTTGCGTGTGCAAATCCACAACCCCTCACTCAGCAGAGGTGGAGGCCTTGGGCACAACCTGTCTCCAATTTATCCTGCGGCCCTCTCATCCTTTCCCAGAAGAAAAGTTATTCCCAGGAAATATCAGACCCATTTCACACCTAGGGGACTGCTAAGGTGTGGCGGTTACATCTACCCACCCCCCCCCCCCCCCCAGCCCTTTGTTTCACTCAACAAGCCAACTTAGAGCAGGTGGGAAGTGAAACTACCCAGGAGGATAGATATGTGGACACTGACAACCTTCCTCAGACTGAAGAAGCTGCTTGGATGAGCAGTGAAATGTTTCTACCTTTCAGAGAGAAGTCCAGTTGCCATGACTCAACCACTAGACAAGCAGTTCACATTTGTTCACATTGACCGTGAGACACACACTCCGCCCCTAATAGATGTAATCTCACTCGAGACTTTTGAAGAAACTTGAAGGGTCTGGATTTGGCTGCTTTTACCAAACACATAAAGACACACTGTATGACTATGTAATGTGTCACTTTTTCTCTGAAAGAGAGGATAAGCTTAATTTTCCATTTGAAAAAGGTGGACAGGAACTCCCTCGGTTTCATGTACCCCATCCTGCTCTCTGTGTGAGAGACACTCTGGGGCAGCTGGGATTGAGGCTCAAAGGTTCAGCTTTTATATGATTACTCAGCTGGCCACGGGATTCAATCCCACAACCGTCTGGGCACTGACATAGATCTCAGTCCTGCTTTCTATGTGAGACACAGCCTTTGGGGTCAGAGCCCAGGGTCGGCCAGCATGAAGCGCCCGATGAGCAGCTGGGATTAAGGCTCAAAGGTTCATCTTTTATATTATTAGTCAGCCGGCCTCAGGATTCAATCCCACAACTTTCTGGACACTAGCACTAATCATGGTCCTGTTATCTGCCCCCCCACTTCTCCTCACAGCTGCAGACCCTTTGCTGGACAGGCGATTGGGCCAGAGACAGATAATGTGGCCCCTACAAAACAGCTCATTTCAGCCAGTTGTTAAGTTTTTGTAACATACTAAAATAAACTGTATCTCATAGCAAAGTAAAGCATTTTATTTCCTTCAAGTATAAGAAGAGCAGCTCTATAAAGCAAGACAAAATAAAGTACAAAAAGAAAGCAGTACAAAGTAAAGTATAAATTCGAAATATAACTTTAAAAAGTATTTTAACTTTTTAACCCGATAGTGTTTGTTGCTGCTCCGCCCCTTACCTGCAGAATAAGGAAATCGCTGCACCTTAACAGCGGTGATTCTCTCTACAACGTCAGTCTCACCTACATACTGTACGTCTGCCTCCCCAGCCGGTTACCATTCAAGGTAAGACTGACAAATTTAGCAAAATGACATCAGTTATTTTAATAGCCTTTATTGTTTTTAATTTGAGGGCTAGAAGTGTGGAATGCTGAAGATTCAAGTAACAAAAATGTTGAAAACTTTTATGAATTTATTTTAAACGACTATAATTAGTCAGATAAGAATGTTCCTATTAGCCATAACTCTCTTTGCGTGTGTCTCAGTGGTCCTCTGTCAGCTGATTTGTAGGGTATTCTTACATACACAGTACATTACTACATCAGGCGGTTCTAGACCCTATTTGGGGGGGGGTGCAGGTTCAGCTGCCTTGTGTTTTGTCTTAGCCCCCCCAGAAAAACAGTGATTCCTGTACAGAGTCTCGTATTTCTTCAGGATGGCTGAGCCCCCCTGAGTCAAATCCTTGAATCGCCCCTGAATAGAACAGTCTGCTAATAGTGACAGACAGAGGGGTTTCTTTTCTTCATGCTTATACATGTCACACATATTTCCATTGATAGAGAGCTTGCTGGACGTGTCTTACCAGTCTGAGCACAGAGTTACAGGAAGAGAAGCTTATCTCTGCTTCTCCAGAAACGAATTCCAGCACCTAAGAGGACAGATGGTAGCAACAATGCATCAATCTACAGTTGTGTTCAAAATTATTCAACCCCCACTGAAATTGAGTGTTTTGGCCAGTTTGACATCGATTTTGATCATTTCAGTCATCTTGTTTACAATTAAATCAAAGAGGCACTTGTAAGTCAGACAAATATAACATAACATTTATAATGAAATAACACAAATGTCTTTTCTGTGCTCACATCATTATCAGTTTTATTCAACCCCCAAGTGACATTCATTCTTAGTACAACATCCTTTTCCAGTGACAACAGCTTTTAAATGTGAAGCATAGCTTGACACAAGTGTCTTGCAGCAATCTACAGGTATCTTAGCCCATTCTTCATGGGCAGAAGCCTCCAGTTCAGTCACATTCTTAGGTTTGCGCGCTGCAACTGCTTTCTTTAAGTCCCACCAGAGGTTCTCAATCGGATTTAAGTCTGGTAACTGCGATGGCCACTCCAAAATGTTCCAGCCTTTATTCTGCAACCATGCTCTAGTGGACTTGGAGGTACGCTTGGGATCATTGTCCTGTTGAAAGGTCCAACGTCTCCCAAGCCTCAGGTTTGTGACGGACTGCATCACATTTTCTTCCAATATCTCCTGGTACTGAAGGGAATTCATGGTACCTTGCACACGCTGAAGCTTCCCTGTACCTGCAGAAGCAAAACAGCCCCAAAGCATGATTGACCCCCCGCCATGCTTCACAGTAGGCAAGGTGTTCTTTTCTTCATAGGCCTTGTTCTTCCTCCTCCAAACATAGCGTTGATCCATGGGCCCAAACAGTTCTAATTTTGTCCACAGAACACTATCCCAAAACTTTTGTGGTTTGTCCACATGACTTTTGGCATACTGCAGTCGACTCTTCTTATTCTTTGGAGACAGCAAGGGGGTGGGCCTGGGAGTTCTGGCATGGAGGCCTTCATTACGCAGTGTGCGCCTTATTGTCTGAGCTGAAACTTCAGTCCCCGCATCTGACAAATCTTTTTTCAGTTCCTCAGCAGTCACACGGGGACTTTTCTCCACTTTACGCTTCAGGTAGCGCACAGCAGTCGAAGTCAGCATCTTCTTTCTGCCACGACCAGGTAGCGTTTCAGTGCCCTTTGCCTTGAATTTGCGAATGATGCTTCCTATGGTGTCTCTTGGAACGTTTAACATCTTTGCAATCTTCTTATAGCCATTGCCCTTCCTGTGAAGAGAAATCACCTCTTCTCTTGTCTTCCTGGACCATTCTCTTGACTTCACCATGTTTGTAAACACACCAGTAAATGTCTAGAAGGAGCTGAGTATCACAGTCATTTTAAATCTGCCTAATTGGTGCTTATTATGCTTGATTGCTGCTCGTTGACATCCACAGGTGTTTTCAATACCTGATCGAAAACACTTGAATGAACCTCTGTTCTTAAGAGTGGTAGTCTTTAAGGGGTTGAATAATTGTGTCAATGAAGAAATCACAAAAAAACATGTAATACTGTTTTACAAAAACAATTGATGTCATTTTAATTGCATTTGGTTCTTTAAAAAGTCCTTGTAAGATTTCATTCTGAACACAATTACAAATGTACACTGAATTCCCTAAAACCCTTTTCAGCATTGGGGCTTGAATAATTATTGAACACAACTGTATGTCTCATTCTGTCTGTCAGTCAAATTTATTTGTTTTTACCTGCCCTCTAAATTATAGCTCCGTTCCCTTTAAATCCTCACACGAAACAACATACCTAAGTATCTGTATATACTGAGCGTTTAAACTTTGCGTTAACATTGTTGACTTTATCCAGGATTCTTGAATTATAAGAAAATGGTGAGATTTTCTTATAATATATAAATGGTGACATTCTGTTTAGGGGTTCTGCCATTAATGTATAGGGACTTGCAGTCAGTAAATGGTAACATGACTTTAAATATTAGTATTTTACAGTTTTTCTCAATTGCTTTGACAAAATTTTCACATCAGGAATGGTAAATGGACTGCATTTATATAGCACTTTGGAGTACTCAAAGCGCTTTACATTTTATGCCTCACATTCACCCATTCACACACCACATTCATACATATCAGGAATGTCATTCTCCTTACTTTCCTTACTCTTAACAATTTTCAAAGCAGTTATGCACACTAAAGATGTTTTGTCATTGTGATGATGCATTACTTATCCAACTCATGGAAACAGGTTGTATTTTGGTCAGTCATAATTACAGATCACTCAGTCACCTTAATACTGTCCAGCATTGCACTGGTGTTTTCAAATAAATCACTTTAAACTGTTTTCAGATACGAATGTATAAGCAAGGTCAATTACACGGTTAGTAGTAAATTGTCCTTCAATTGAAAGCAAACAGAAGCAGAACAGGCGTAACTGAAACCAATGGAAGCACACGCTCTGAATCTTGTATTACTGGTGACTGTCATGGCACTGCAGTAATTACACAGAAGCTAATATGACGCTCATGTTTAACTCAGTGAACAGTGCTGATCATGGAGCAGGAACAATGTGTCAGGTAAAGAAGTGAGATTTGTGAGAGGACGTGGTGTCTGAATGTGTGGTATGGCAAGGGGAGAGGACCACACAGAGAACATGGGGCTCAGGGACAGGAGTAAAGGGAGAGGAGCACACAGAGATCGTGGGGCTCTGGGGCAGGGGTAGAGGGAGAGGAGCAAACAGAGAACATGGGGCTCAGGGGCAGTAATAGAGGCAGTGGAACACAGAGAACATGGGGCTCAGGGGCAGGTGTAGAGGTAGAGGAACACAGAGAACATGGTGCTCTGGACAGGAGTAGAGGGAGAGGAGCACACAGAGAACCTGGGGCTCAGGGACAGGAGTAGAGGGAGAGGAGCACACAGAGAACAAGGGGCTCAGGACAGGAGTAGAGGGAGAGGAGCGCACAGAGAACATGGCTCTCAGGACAGGAGTAGAGGGAGAGGAGCGCACAGAGAACATGGCGCTCAGGACAGGAGTAGAGGGAGAGGAGCGCACAGAGAACATGGCGCTCAGGACAGGAGTAGAGGGAGAGGAGCACAGAGAACATGGCGCTCAGGACAGGAGTAGAGGGAGAGGAGCACACGGAGAACATGGCGCTCAGGACAAGAGTAGAGGGAGAAGAGCACACAGAGAACATGGGGCTCAGGGACAGGAGTAGAGGGAGAGGAGCACACAGAGAACATGGGGCTCAGGGGCTGGAGTAGCGGGAGAGGAGCACACAGAGAACATGGCGCTCAGGACAGGAGTAGAGGGAGAGGAGCAGACGGATAACATAGCGCTCAGGACAGGAGTAGAGGGAGAGGAGCACACGGAGAACATGGGGCTCAAGACAGGAGTAGAGGGAGAGGAGCACACGGAGAACATGGGGCTCAGGGGCAGGAGTGGAGAGAGAGGAGCACACAGAAAACATAGTGCTCAGGGGCAGGAGTAGAGGGAGAGGAGCACACAGAGAATATGGGGCTCAGGGGCAGGAGTAGAGAGAGAGGAGCACACAGAGAATATGGGGCTCAGGGGCAGGAGTAGAGGGAGAGGAGCACACAGAGAACATGGCACTCAAGACAGGAGTAGAGGGTGAGGAGCGCACAGAGAACAGTTGTGGAGCATCTTATCTACCATGGCCTAAGTTTGGCTGGAGCTGGTGGACGGACCGTGTAGCCTCAGGGGATACGGTCTACGGTGGCATCTGTAATGCGTACATGGTGAAAACAGGTATCATCACATTTCTACCATTTATAAGTCAAGTCAAGTCACGTTTATTTACAAAGCACTTTAAAAACAACAATAACAGTTGACCAAAGTGCTCGACAAGCAAGGAAATACGATCTGATAAACAAACAGAACATACAAAAATAAAAACATAAAAAATGAACGGAAATAAAATAAATAAATAAATAAAAACATTCAGGCTGAATTGAATGGCAGGGCATAAAAATGAGTTTTAAGACAAGATTTAAAAACAGCCAACGAAGGAGCCAGGCGTATGTGCAGTGGCCCGGCGTATGTGCAGTGGCCAGGCGTATGTGCAGTGGCAGCGCGTTCCACACCTAGGTGTAATCACTGCAAACGCCCGATCACCTCTGCTTGTTAGTCTAGAAGGAGGAATGACTAGGTGGAGTTGGTCAGCTGACCGAAGAGCCCTGGACGGTGTATGAACTTTCAATAAGGAGCCAATGAAGGGCTGGGAGCAGAGGTGTAATACTGTATGCTCACGCCTTCGCGTTCTGGTTAGAAGGCGGGCTGCAGCATTCTGAACTAGCTGAAGAGGGGATAAGGAGGAGCAACTAATGCCCGCATACAGGGCATTGCAGTAGCCTAAGTGGGATGAAACAAAGGCATGTATGACTCTCAAAATGTTTAAATGATAGGAAGGGTTTAACATTGGATAAAAGCCTTAATTGGAAAAAGCTAGACTTTACAACTGTGTTCATTTGTTTCTCCATTTTTAAATTAGAGTCCAAAATTACGCCAAGGTTTTTGGCTGTGTCTTTCACATATGGTTCTAGGTGGCCTAGGTCTACATATGCATGACAGGCAGAACTGGGCCAAAAGACTAGAGCCTCGGTTTTGTGTGCATTAAAGTTTAAAAAATTTAAAGCCATCCAGCCTTTAATGTCCTCTAGGCAGTCAAGTAAACGTGTAAAAGAGTGGGAGTCATTACGTTTTAATGGCATGTAAATTTGCGCATCATCTGCGTAGCAATGGAAAGAGATATTATATTTTCTAAGAATGGATCCCAATGGGAGCATGTAAAGGGAAAAAAGTATAGGCCCCAGAATGGACCCTTGAGGAACAGCACAGGGGAGAGGTGCAGAGGGGGACACCGATCCATCTAGGCAGACAGTACCAGGTATGACCTAAACCATTCCAGAGCAGCCCTCTGATACCAACATAGTGCTCCAGACAGGAGATTAATATGGCATGATCTACAGTGTCAAATGCAGTGGTGAGATCAAGAAGGATAAGGGTAGCAGAATCTCCAGAGTCAGTAGCTAGTAATAGATCACTAAAAACCTTAAGTAATGCTGATTCAGTGCTGTGGAGGACTTTAAAACCAGTTTGGAGAGGTTCCAGGATGTTATGTGTATCTATAAAAGACTGCAGTTGTTGAAGCACAAGTTTCTCAAGAACTTTAGATAAAAAAGGAAGTTTTGAGATGGGTCTGTAGTTAGAAAGGATTGACGTGTCTAAGTTAGGTTTTTTAATCAACGGCTGTACAACAGCATGCTTAAATTTCCTTGGCACAACACCTGAGGCAAGGCTAACGTTCATAATCTCTAATATGCTGGAACCTGTAGTCTCAATTGTCTGTCTAATAAGAGGAGGAGGAAATGTGTCTGTTGTTTCAGATGAAATTTTCATTTGCTAGGAGAAGTAGCAATACTATCACACACTTCACACACACGAAACACTGAAATGAAGAGCACCGAGCCACTGCGCCCATGTGTGCCCGGTGGGAAAACTGCAGGGGGTCCAGCGGGTGTCCTGAGGCCTTCTTCAGATGGGCCAACACCAGACGTTCAAGCGACTTCATGAGCAGTGATGTCAGGGCGACAGCTCTGTAGTCATTCAGTCCAGTGATGAAGGCTTTCTTGCGAACCGGGATTGTGGTGGTGCGTTTGAAGCAGGTGGGAACTTCATACAGCTCCAGGGATCTGTTGAAGATCCGACTGAAGACTCTCGTCGTTGGTATTATTCCGGATAACACTTCACTTGACATGGAGCGAATCATATACAGGGTTTCTGTGGGTCCATAAAAAGTCTGTAATCTAATCCTCTGAATTTTAAGCCTTAAAATGTGCCAAATTCACAGGTATTAAAATTGACGGCATTATTAATATAGAGTTACAGTAGGGTCCATGGATTCAATTATCTGCAGTTTACTGCAGTCTGAAAAAAAGTTACAAAATTTCAGGGCAGATCATAAGTTTAAAATCACGTGCCGCGAGTACAGGTTGTAAGTCAGTGAGTACCTACTAAAGGCTACCAGGCTGCAAGCCAGTGAGTACCTACTAAAGGCTACCAGCCCGTAAGCCATTGAGTACCTACTAAAGGCTACCAGGCCGTAAGCCAGGGAGTACCAACTAAAGGCTACCAGGCCATAAAGCAGTGAGTACCTACTAAAAGCTACCAGGCCGTGAGCCAGTGAGTACATACTAAAGGCTACCAGGCCGTAAGTCAGTGAGTACCTACTAAAGGCTACCAGGCTGCAAGCCAGTGAGTACCTACTAAAGGCTACCAGCCCGTAAGCCATTGAGTACCTACTAAAGGCTACCAGGCCGTAAGCCAGGGAGTACCAACTAAAGGCTACCAGGCCATAAAGCAGTGAGTACCTACTAAAAGCTACCAGGCCGTGAGCCAGTGAGTACCTACTAAAGGCTACCAGGCCATAAGTCAGTGAGTACCTACTAAAAGCTACCAGGCTGTGGGCCATTGAGTACTTACTAAAGGCTACCAGGCTGTGAGCCAGTGAGTACTTACTAAAGGCTACCAGGCTGTGAGCCAGTGAGTAGCTACTAAAAGCTACCAGGCCGTAAGTCAGTGAGTAGCTACTAAAGGCTACCAGGCCGTAAGCCAGTGAGTACCTATAAAAGGCTACCAGATTGTGAGCCAGTGAGTACCTGCTAAAAGCTACCAGGCTGTGAGCCAGTGAGTACTTACTAAAGGTTACCAGGCTGTGAGCCAGTGAGTACCTACTAAAGGCTACCAGGCTGGGAGCCAGTGAGTACCTACTAAAGGCTAACAGGCCATAAGTCAGTGAGTACCTACTAAAAGCTACCAGGCTGTGAGCCAGTGAGTACTTACTAAAGGCTACCAGGCTGTGAGCCAGTGAGTACCTACTAAAAGCTACCAGGCTGTGAGCCAGTGAGTACCTACTAAAAGCTACCAGGCTGTGAGCCAGTGAGTACTTACTAAAGGCTACCAGGCTGTGAGCCAGTGAGTACCTACTAAAGGCTACCAGGCTGTGAGCCAGTGAGTACCTACTAAAGGCTACCAGGCCGTAAGTCAGTGAGTACCTACTAAAAGCTACCAGGCTGTGAGCCAGTGAGTACTTACTAAAGGCTACCAAGCTGTGAGCCAGTGAGTACTTACTAAACACTACCGGGCTGTGAGCCAGTGAGTACCTACTAAAAGCTACCAGGCTGTGAGCCAGTGAGTACCTACTAGAAGCTACCAGGCTGTGAGCCAGTGAGTACCTACTAAAGGCTACCAGGCTGTGAGCCAGTGGGTACCTACTAAAGGCTACCAGGCTGTGAGCCAGTGAATACTTACTAAAGGCTACCAGGCTGTGAGCCAGTGAGTACCTACTAAAGGCTACCAGGCCGTGAGCCAGTGAGTACCTACTAAAGGCTACCAGGCCGTAAGCCATTGAGTACCTACTAAAGGTTACCAGGCTGTGAGCCAGTGAGTACCTACTAAAGGCTACCAGGCTGTGAGCCAGTGAGTACCTACTAAAGGCTACCAGGCTGTGAGCCAGTGAGTACCTACTAAAGGTTACCAGGCTGCTTTCTTATTTACAAAATCCGTTCCACCTTAAATTGACATAATGCGTGATCTGCCTTATTGACAGCTGCTAAGAAAAATTTCACATTCATAAATTTACATAATGGAGCCAAAAAAATTACTTTTGCCGAATAATCTATAAAATGAGTTTTATATAATTTCAGCTTCGACGTCCTGCCAGGGTGCAGAAGGCAGGCATGGCTCCATGTTCATTGATCTGTTTCAAGAAAGATGCTGCACTAAAAAAATACAGGTTGCACAGAGGCAGGCTGACGGCGTGGGGCTTGATCAGGGAAACATGGATCGTAGGGTGGATTTGACACATGGACACTGGCACCTTCAGATGCACTGCAGTGGGGCTGACAACCTTCGTAATGGGGAATGGAACCACGAGACAGGGAGCCAGCTTGATATGACTGCAACGACTGATATGTAAAGGCAGGTTCCAAACCCGCTGACCCACCCAAAAGGAGGGTTCCTGTGACAGGTCCCTGATGCAAAAGCTGCCATTTGCTGCTAAGAGAGCAGCAGTGACCTCCAAGCCAGTGTCCAGGTCCATTGATTGCAGTGCAGGAATTGATGAACTGACGGGACCATGACCTCCTCCTCCAATGCAGGGAACAATGGGGACTGGTAACCCAGACAGCACTGAAATGGGGACAGGCCTATAGAAGACACTGAGAGTGAATTATCTGCATATTCAGCCCAACACAAGCAGAGATTCCGGGTGCTTGGAGAGCGGGAGGCCAGCCATCGTATCATTCTCCCTAAATCCTGACTGACTCGCTCTGTTTGTCCATTAGTCTGAGGGTGCAACCCTGAAGAGAGACTGAGGGAATCACGATCAGTCTACAAGATCCCCTGCAAAACTGCGCACCCCTGTCAGAAACGACATCCGTCGGCAGACAAAGGAGTCGGAAAACATGATCAAGAAGGAGCTGAGCTGTCTCCTTCCCTGAAGGTAACTTAGTTACACAAACTGTACAGCCTTTGAAGAGCGGTTCACCACTGTGAGGACCCCAATAAAACCCCTGGATGGAGGCAATCCAATGATGAATTCTAGGGCAATATGGAACCACGGGAAATGAGGTGCAGGAAGCGATTGCAGCAACCCGGCTGGAGCTCGACAGGGTTTCTCATTTTGCACATAGATAGAACAGGCAGCAGCAAAGCTGCAGATAACCTGGAGCATGGTGGGCAACCAGAGACACTGTTCAAGCAGGGTTCAGGTTCACTGGATCCCGGGATGACAGGCGAAAGGGGAGGAATGTCCCCACTGGAGAGTCTGGATATGCAGGAACTCCGGAACGAAAAGCTGGTTTGGTGGGGATCCCACAGGAACCATGACAAATGCTGCACTGCCTTAACGGCTTCCTCTTTCCTCCAAGTGACATCTCCAGTGAAACAGCTGGCAGGCAAGACTGGACCTAGATCTTCTCCTCCGCCATCATCCTCAAACTGCCTGGCCATATGCATAACTTTCCATGTATGAGGGTCATTATGACTTAACAAGAGATGCAAAAGTCGAGGTTTAATGGGTTTGTCTTACTGAGTACTGTACATGCAAACTGAAAAACACAAATACGCAGATATTGACTTACATGTTTTATTTAGGAAATTGATTTGTTCTGCTGTACTGGGACTGAACCTGCTCCTTTTTAAACTAATGACAACTTTTGAAAAGATACGGACACAAAGCACAGAGGTTGCTGGTAGAGCTAGATATCTATGGGCCAGTGTATGGAGATGGGGGATGTGCTTGCCAGTACACATAACCTTCGTGGGCGGTTGTAAATGGAAATGCTCTCATACTGGAGACCTGGGTCTCTTGCTTACATTTTTCATATTTATGTACTGAATAGCTGTAATATCAAACACTATCGCAGTAAAAGCAACCAACGAAACAGCTGGAAGTACAAGACAGACTTATTTTTTACGTGGGAATGTAACTGAACAATACAAAGGTGAAGGGCACTGTGTAAATAAGCACAGCATGCTTTATTATATGAGTCACCCTCCAAGGTAAAGCTCAGTGTGGGGCCTCCAAGCACTATTGCTTTGAAAACTCGACACGTGATTCAACATGGTGTATCGAGCAGCCCGTCCATAATGTACCCTCAAGTAAAATGTGACCGACTAATGTTCCTGATATACCGTCCTTGATTACGGTGGGCTTCTAAATATTTAGTCTAGTAAAAATCTGAGTATCAAATGAGTTCTTCTATCCCAAGCCACAGTCTAAAAGCAATGATACTGCCACCGATTACATCTGTTCTAGGGAGATGCACTCCTATTGCCACTAGGGGAGCTGTCACCTTCTCTCAGTCCTGATAAATAATGTAATGCCGTCTAGGAAACCAATTCAGTTGAATTAGATGCGAGAAAATGTGAGAAATGTTCTGTTAGACAACAAAGTTAATTTAAGAAGAATGATTCGTTTTCAAAATTTTAGGTGTGTAGAACCACTGTACATGATTCAAATGAGAAAAAATAATTTTTATTTTCAGTGTGGTTGGTTGAAACAAAATCGTCTGGATTTGTACATTGTGGACCTGCATCTTCCACCTCTGTTTGTAATGGAGTACTTTTGTGAGTATCTTCCCCAACACATAAGGTGAGTAATGAAACAGACAGGTGCAAACAATTCAAAGAACAAGGGAATTTCAAACTCAGATGAAGACAGGAGCAGTCTGGGTAATGTAGTCTGTTAATCCTGGCCTGTGACATATACAGCCCTACAGACCATATAGTTGGAAGGCTGCTATGGTTGACAGTTGGTGAACTGACTATTGAATATAAAGCTAACATTACTTTTGGTTTTTATTACAGAGTCAGATTGTGAAACACGGGAACCGGTTTATATACAACCATAATCATCTAAGCGATGGATCACCATTCCCATGGAGAGGTTTGGCTATAACATTTCAGTCTGTGATGCATGTTGTCCATGAATACCAGACACTGAAAGGCAGGAGAACTTAAGCTGAGTAACTGTTTTCAGCTGAAGGTTCTTGCAAATAACAGACAAAAAGTTCACTCTTTACAGTGCTCTTCCTCCAGCTACTTCCTTACTGCACTGCACCAAATGTTACAGATGGACTGTAACAGAACAGAATAACTTAGCAGACAAAACCTCACTCTCTACAGTGCTCTTCCTCCAGCTACTTCCTTACTGCACTGCACCAAATGTTACAGACGGATTGTAACAGAACAGAATAACTTAGCAGACAAAACCTCACTCTCTGCAGTGCTCATCTTCCAGCTACTTCCTTACTGCACTGCACCAAATGTTACAGATGGACTGTAACAGAACAGAATATCTTAGCAGACAAAACCTCACTCTCTGCAGTGCTCTTCCTCAGGCTACTTCCTTACTGCACTGCACCAAATGTTACAGACGTACTGTAACAGAACAGAATAACTTAGCAGACAAATAGCTCACTGCAGTGCTCTTCCTCAGGCTACTTCCTTACCATACCGCACTGCACCAAATGTTACAGACGGATTGTAACAGAACAGAATAATTAAGCAGACAAAACCTCATTCTCTGCAGTGCTCTTCCTCAGGCTACTTCCTTACTGCACTGCACCAAATGTTACAGACGTACTGTAACAGAACAGAATAACTTAGCAGACAAATAGCTCACTGCAGTGCTCTTCCTCAGGCTACTTCCTTACCATACTGCACTGCACCAAATGTTACAGACGTACTGTAACAGAACAGAATAACTTAGCAGACAAATAGCTCACTGCAGTGCTCTTCCCCAAGCTACTTCCTTAGCATACCGCACTGCACCAAATGTTACAGACATAATGTAACAGAATAACTCAATAATAAATATGTATAATAATATAGGATGCTGTGTTAGTGTATATTAGTCTATGCTGATTTTGCCATCATTGTGTTAATGTGATCTGTTGGGTCTTAAACTATTTTTCTTGCTGTCTATCTTGGACGCGTCTCTCTTTCAAAAGAGATTTTGAAAATCAGTGAGTCTAACCTGGTTAAATAAAGGTTTAATAATAATGCAGAACATGAACACACACATGTGCTTCTTATAGTGATGAATGAATCATAGCAGGTGTCTCCAGCAGCCACATAAGACTGTGAGCAGGAAACCTGCCTTCTGTTAACAGAAAGGACAGTGTATGTGTGGGAGTGACCATGTACAGGTTTGTGACATCTTACAAACACATCTCCAACTTCTGCAGACCCAGACCTCGCTCACTGACCTCTTGCTGGATTGTCTAAAGGATCTCAGTGATGACGAGTTGAAGGAGTTTAAACTGCGTCTCCCAGAGAATAAAGAGTTAAAGCCCCTTCCCAAGGGTCAGATGAAAACCTCGGGCAGAACAGACTTCGCCGAAATGATGATGAATTCCTACAGTAAAGCCGGGGCTCTCAAAGTCACGCTTGAGATCCTGAAGAAGATGAACCTGAATGATCTTGCTCAGAGACTGAAGGAAGCCCTGCAGAAGTGTAATGACATTTTTAACATTTCATGTAAAATGTAACATTTTTTAAGCTCTTGATAAACTAATATATTATATAGAGAAATGATGAAGAGTTTGTTTAATACTGATGTTGAAGAAAGAAATGAATTTGAAGTTCTTCCTTATTTCAGGTAACCAAGCAGGAAGTGAGCAGAGTGACATGTTGGAGACGAGTAAGAGCTTTATGCTGTTCAGTGCGTGTATGTGGTGTTTCAGAAAGAAATATGTATGAGGTGAAGTTTCATTTATCACAGTGAAATAGTGCGTGTGTGTGTTTGTGTCTGTGTGTATGCGTGTGTGTGCGTATGTTTGTGTTTGTGTGTGTGCGCGTGTGTGTGTGTTTGTGTGTGTGCGTGTGTCTGTGTGTTATATATCCTTCCTCCCATTCTGGTCAAGATCGCGGTGAAAATTTGCATTTTTCTCTCATTTTTCTTCAGGGCAACTCATGTTGCAACAGGAAATCAAAGGTAAACTTAAGAAGCAATTTGAGTGTGTATTTGAAGGGAAAGCTAAGGAAGGACAGCGAATACTTCTCAGTGAGATTTACACAGAACTCTACATAACTGAAGGTGGGACTGGAGCAGTCAATGAGGAACATGAAGTGAGACAGATTGAAACAGCATCCAAGAAAAGGCGAACAGAAGATACTACAGTCAAGTGCAATGATATATTTAAACCCTTATGTGGGCGTGTGACACCTATCAGAACTGTACTCACTAAAGGGGTGGCAGGTATCGGGAAAACAGTCTCTGTGCAGAAATTTATTCTCGACTGGGCAGAAGGAAAAGCAAACCAGGATGTTGACTTCATATTTGCTCTTCCTATCCGGGACCTGAATTTGATTAAGGGTGAATACAGTCTGATTGAACTGCTTCACCGCTTTGTCCCAGAACTGAAATCACTTGATTCCACTGAGCTGTTTAGGTACAAAGTCTTGTTCATCTTTGATGGTCTGGATGAGTGTCGCCTTCCTCTGGATTTTCGGAACAATGAGAGCTGGTTTGATGTAACAACGAAAATGTCACTGGATCTGCTGTTGACTAACCTCATTAAGGGGAATCTGCTCCCATCCGCTCTCCTCTGGATAACCTCCCGGCCAGCAGCAACCAATCAGATACCTGCTAAGTATGTCCATCAGGTGACAGAGATACGAGGGTTCAGTGATGCCCAGAAGGAGGAGTATTTCAAGAAGAGATTTAATGATCAGAGCCTGGCCAGCAGGATTATCACACATGTGAAATCATCAAGGAGCCTCTTCATCATGTGCCACATACCTGTGTTCTGTTGGATTTCAGCCACTGTGCTTAAGAGGCTTTTTACTGAGAATGACAGGGGAAAAATTCCAAGGACTCTGACTGAAATGTACACACACTTCCTGATTCATCAGGCAAGTTTTAAAAAAGACAAGTATATGAAAAACTATGAAAGCAAGCTAAATGAAAACAGCAAGGAATTCCTTTTGAAACTTGGTAAATTGGCTTTTGACAACCTTGAGAAAGGCAATCTCATATTTTATGTGGAAGATCTGACAGAGAATGGCATTGATGTCAGTGAAGCTTCAGTTTACTCTGGAGTGTGCACAGAAGTCTTTAAAGAGGAGTATGGGTTGTACCAGGAGAAGGTGTACTGCTTTGTGCATCTGAGCATCCAGGAGTATCTCGCTGCTTTATATGTGTTTCTGTCAAACTCATCAGCTGACCTGCTAAAGACTGCAGTGAATCAGGCATTAGAGAGCAAGAATGGACACTTGGACCTCTACCTCCGCTTCCTCCTGGGCCTCTCAACAGACTCCAGTAAGACTCTGTTACAAAGGCTACTGGGGCCGACAAGAATCAGCTCACATACCATTAAAGATACAGCCCAGTACATCAAGGAGAAAATACAGGAGAATTTATCTCCAGAAAGGACCATCAACCTGTTCCACTGTCTGACTGAGCTGGGTGACAATTCTCTAGTCGAGGAAGTAGAAAGATACCTGAATTCAGGAAACATTTCAGCAGATGACCTCTCACCTGCACAGTACTCAGCTCTGGCCTTTGTGATGCTGATGTCAGATGAGGAGCTGGATGTGTTTGACCTGAAGAAATACATCAGATCAGATAATGAGCACTGCAGGCTTCTGCCTGTGGTCAAGAACTCCAGGACGGCCCTGTAAGTGACGTGGGGATGGGAAATCATGTCTGGTCTGGCAGTAATACATGAATATTGTTTGAAATGTGTAATATATATCATATATTTCTCCTCATGGATTAATAAGTGGGTTTTATTTTGATAATCACAGCTATAGCTGATGTATAGCAGTAGCTAATCTTGACCACAGCCTTTATAATGACTGAAGGTAGTGATGTCACTTTTTGTTTGTTACTACGTTTCCATTCCCGTCCAGTCTGCCTTCTGATCACAGCACAGCATCCTAACCTGCTATAGAAACAGTGAGGGCTCTTTATCCACAGGGTGTATAAGTGGTATGTGAGTGTTATTGTCAGCAGGCGTGTTCATGTGATGGAGCCCAGAGCTGGGAGCTTCCGTATGACTGCTGTCTCTGGCTGCTCACTGGCGCCCTCTGCTGGCCTCAGCTTCACCTGGCTGAGGATGAAACGACACATCTAGTCCGGCAGACATAGAGAAACATTGTTTAAAATATAAAATTAATATGTATACATGTAATTTATTTCCCCTCTTTTATCAACAAGGTTCCTTTTTGATCTAGTTTATATTAACTGAAGGTAGTGATGTAGTAAAAACAAAAAAGACAAGATTTCCACGACCATCCTTTGTGTAACAAATAACCAAAGATACAGCATCATACAGAATGGTCCAGTTTTCATTAATAGTGGGAAAACCACTCATATTTGTTTCAGTTCTGGATGCTGTAGGAAGCATTTCTTTAAATACTGGGTGTGGTGCGTGACTCTTTGGGTTCGGACTCTGTGTCCATGAGCGGAAGGTCGCTGGTTCAGATCTTTTGGCCGGCAGAGTGATGTCATCGCTGGGTCCTTGAGCTCCAGGGGTGTGGATGCTGGCCGATCTTGCGCTGCGACCCCCAAACTTCCTCTCACCTGTATATGTGTCGGCGTGTCTCTTGGAGAGCAAGATGGGAGGGGCGAAAAGACAATTTCCCCATGTGGGTGAATGAAGTATCATTATTCATAAATCATTCAAACAAACAATTTTTCTAAAAGCCTATTTCACAGGACTGATAGCTCTCCGATTAGTGTATTGTTGATTTGGGCTGGGCGATAAGTAAAAAAATGTGTATTTAGTTTAAACATATCGTAATAAATAATCATTTTGCCCCCCCGCCCCCCCCTCCCTGAACATTGTGGGAATGGGAATGAATGGAAATTCAGTTCAGTTCAGATTTATTTGTATAGTGTGTTTTCACAACATTACATCATCTCAAAGCACTTTACAGCATCCCTGCCCAAAGCCCCCAGTGAGCAAGTCAGGGGGGAGAGTGGTAAGGAAAAGCTACATAGAAAGAAGAATCCTTGGGAGGAACCAGACTGAAAGGGGGAGCCCATCCTCCAGGGGGCAGCAGAGGAAACCCTAACCCTAACCAGACTGAAAGGGGGAGCCCATCCTCCAGGGGGCAGCAGAGGAAGCCCTAACCCTAACCAGACTCAGAGGAGGAGCCCATCCTGCAGGGGGCAGCAGAGGAAGTCAAATGATCAAGATGGCAAAGTCCTAATTCACATTATCACTATCTTAACATTTCAGTCACGGAGGGCAGGGAGGTGATGACAGGCAAGTGCTGGAACTGCTTCAGATGGAGGGCGAACAGTAATACGGCAGCAGGGTAAACAGGGAAGATGTCACAGGCTGAAGGGTGAGCAGGCCGGAAGGACGTCACAGGTAGTGGAGACGTCGCAGGCAGCAGGGTAGGCAGGATATCCTTAAAATGTGGGGTCTCCAGGCAGCACAGCCCGGGGGAGTAGGGGAAATAAAATGTGCAATTAGCCAAAGTAGGGGAGACTAGAGGCAGTGCAAACAGTTAGGTGAGTGCAGCATGTAAGCTCCGGCAGATATGGCTACGGCAGCATAAGTAGGAGGGAGAGGCAGGTGGGAACGCAGGCATGGGGAGTCCCTGAATGTCAGCACTCCAATTCCACAAGGGGGTGTGAAGCTAAAGTGACAGACTGACAGTTCAGTTTATCCAAAGCCAATGGCACCGATCCCCACCCAGCTCTACACCTCACACTATAGGCCTGACTGGGAGTGAGCAGTTAGCTAGAGCTAGAACTAGAGTCCCTACAAGCTAAACTGAACAGGTGTGTTTTTAGTCTAGACTTGAATATTGAGAGTCAGCCTGAATCCCACACATCCGGTGGAAGACTATTCCACAGCTGAAGAGCTCTATAAGAGAAAGCTCTGCAGCCTGCCGTAGCTCTTTCTGCCCTGGGTACTAACAGCTCTTTATGATGGAAGAAAGCGAGGAGGGTTGTATAAGGCCAGCAGGTTACTAAGGTATTCTGGTGCAAGGCCATTCAGTGTTTTATAAGTCAATAGCAGTATTTTGTAGTTAATCTGAGACCTAACTGAAGCCAATGAAGGGAGCATAGAACAGGGCTAATATAATCACATTTATTAGTGTTTGTAAGAACTCTGGCTGCTGCATTTTGTACCAGCTGAAGTTTATGTGAGGATCCAGATGGGCACCCAGAAAGGAAGGCATTACAGTATCCAGCCTGGAAGTTATAAAGGTGTTAGTGTTTCCGCTTCATGACAGGAGAGCATCTTCCGAAGCTTGGCGAGGTTCTGTACATGATAGAACACAGCTTTAGTGATGCTATTTATGTGAGCATCGAAACATAAATCTGAATCAACCAGAACACCGAGATCTCTGACCACTGTGTCAGGTTGGGTAGGAAGACCACCGAGGTTGAGGTTGTCAAACTTATTTCGAACCGCCTTCGGACCAGTTAACAGTACTTCTGTTTTTCTGTGTTTAACATAAAGAAATTATTTGCCATCCAGCACCGGATATCTAGTCGACAGTCTTCTAACCGAGAGCTGTGATGCATCATCCGGCGTAACAGATATGTATCATCAGCAAAACAATGAAACCCAACACCATGATTTCTGATAATGTGACCAATATATACAGTGTACAGTAGCGGCCCAACACTGATCCCTGTGGGACACCATTGTATGAATATTTAGCTCAGGTAAATTTTAATATCTCCACCAATATGCTTTGAAATCAATTACATTTGAATTAATCATTATTTAATTATGTTTATTACCTAATTGTTATGCTGAATGGTTGGTTCCTCCAAACTCAATTGTGAATCCCCGTGAGTCGGTTAATGTGAGACTTACATGGGATTCACTATTTACCAGTATCGCTTAGTAACCTGGGTTAGAAGGTTCGTCCAGCGAGCTGCGTCACCAGGTAATGTAAACGATCGGTAGCGAAGCTCCCCTCACGGCCAATGAGAGAGAGTCTCGCGATATTTCAGACAAGTTTGAGGTTTTAGAGCTCAGTAGCCAAATCGCACAGAGGCAGGGACTATTGTGAGCACTCAATAAACAGAGGCTGAAGTGGTGTAAAACTGGAGTGATTTTCCATCGGTTTGATACCAAACATGCCATACCAGCCTAGCGGTTCACACCGAATACCATCTGTAATGATTAATTAATGATTACTATATTATGTCATTATGTTATATTACTCACACCAGGCCCTGGTCTAAGTGGTCTAGGTTGCACCTCAATCAGAGGTTACCCTTTATACAGACATTACATGACATATTCTCATGTCAGCAGCACATCTTACCCTTAGATAGGCATGGTAGAATACAAAGATCAGATAAGGGCTGCTGAGGAATGTGGAAAAGAAAAGGGGGGGATGGTTTGTCAGTCAAAGAAAAAGAATCTTTGAAAGTTAGAACACATTACAAACATAACCTATCTGTATATTGAGACTAGTAGTCATGGGTAAATAAATATACAGATATACAACAGCCAAACTTAAAAGAAACTTTCTTTAGGGTGTTGGGTGAGTGGTATGTAAGGCAGGATGTCTGGGGAGGGGGTTGTGTGCCAAGTCGAGGGACCCCTGTCCTTGAGGTCCACTCTGCTGTCTATAGGTCGTTAAAACTTTGAGCAATAAAAGTTGGAGTGCTGGCCTCCCTTGTTATCTGTGTGTGTTTAAGTGTGTCTGTGTGTGTGGGGTCACTAACCCCCCTTTAATGCCTAGGCCAGCGAGTACCTCTCGTACCAGGGTAGGCCTTGTCTCAGGCCACCTGGAATTTAAGCTCTGTGCTATGTGCATGTGTGATCCTACACCAGATTTAAAATGAGTAACCTTAAAAGGGAAATACTGTTCTGCAAAGCAAGCACAGTTTGTGGAAACACGACCATAAAGTCATAAAGCAGGTTAACAGAACTGCTTAGGTTGTTAGAATGAAAGGAAGTTGGTTTACTTGTTTGCAGAGTGGAGGGGGTCTTGGCAGTATTAAATAATACCTGCTTTTGTTTCTAGTAGAATAAATTACTGTAATGCCCTCTTGTCTGTTTCACATCTACTGTTTCACATCTACGACGGGCCCAGAATGCCGCTGGCGGAGTGTTAACACGCACCAGTCACAGGGATCACATCGACGACGGGCCCAGAATGCCGCTGGCGGAGTGTTAACACGCACCAGTCACGGGGATCACATCTACAACGGGCCCAGAATGCCGCTGGCGGAGTGTTAACACGCACCGGTCACAGGGATCACATCTACAACGGGCCCAGAATGCCGCTGGCGGAGTGTTAACACGCACCAGGGACAGGGATCACATCTACGACGGGCCCAGAATGCCGCCGGCGGAGTGTTAACACGCACCAGTCACAGGGATCACATCTACGACGGGCCCAGAATGCCGCCGGCGGAGTGTTAACACGCACCAGTCACAGGGATCACATCTACGACGGGCCCAGAATGCCGCTGGCGGAGTGTTAACACGCACCAGGGACAGGGATCACATCTACAACGGGCCCAGAATGCCGCTGGCGGAGTGTTAACACGCACCAGTCACAGGGATCACATCTACAACGGGCCCAGAATGCCGCTGGCGGAGTGTTAACACGCACCAGTCACAGGGATCACATCTACAACGGGCCCAGAATGCCGCTGGCGGAGTGTTAACACACACCAGTCACAGGGATCACATCTACAACGGCCCCAGAATGCCGCTGGCGGAGTGTTAACACGCACCAGGCACAGGGATCACATCTACAACGGGCCCAGAATGCCGCTGGCGGAGTGTTAACACGCACCAGTCACAGGGATCACATCTACAACGGGACCATAATGCCGCTGGCGGAGTGTTAACACGCCCCAGTCAGAGGGATCTCATCTACAACGGGACCATAATGCCGCTGGCGGAGTGTTAACACGCACCAGTCACAGGGATCACATCTACAACGGGACCATAATGCCGCTGGCGGAGTGTTAACACGCACCAGTCACAGGGATCACATCTACAACGGGACCATAATGCCGCTGGCGGAGTGTTAACACGCCCCAGTCAGAGGGATCTCATCTACAACAGGCCCAGAATGCCGCTGGCGGAGTGTTAACACGCACCGGTCGCAGGGATCACATCTACAACGGGCCTAGAATGCCGCTGGCGGAGTGTTAACACGCACCAGTCACAGGGATCACATCTACAACGGGCCCAGAATGCCGCTGGCGGAGTGTTAACACGCACCGGTCGCAGGGATCACATCTACAACGGGCCTAGAATGCCGCTGGCGGAGTGTTAACACGCACCAGGCACAGGGATCACATCTACAACGGGCCTAGAATGCCGCTGGCGGAGTGTTAACACGCACCAGTCACAGGGATCACATCTACAACGGCCCAGAATGCCGCTGGCGGAGTGTTAACACGCACCAGTCACAGGGATCACATCTACAACGGCCCAGAATGCCGCTGGCGGAGTGTTAACACGCACCAGTCACAGGGATCACATCTACAACGGGCCCAGAATGCCGCTGGCGGAGTGTTAACACGCACCAGTCACAGGGATCACATCTACAACGGGCCCAGAATGCCGCTGGCGGAGTGTTAACACGCACCAGTCACGGGGATCACATCTACAACGGCCCCAAAATGCCGCAGGCGGAGTGTTAACACGCACCAGTCACAGGGATCACATCTACGACGGGCCCAGAATGCCGCTGGCGGAGTGTTAACACGCACCAGTCAAAGGGATCACATCTACGACGGGCCTAGAATGCCGCTGGCGGAGTGTTAACACGCACCAGTCACAGGGATCACATCTACAACGGCCCCAAAATGCCGCAGGCGGAGTGTTAACACGCACCAGTCACAGGGATCACATCTACAACGGCCCCAAAATGCCGCAGGCGGAGTGTTAACACGCACCAGTCACAGGGATCACATCTACAACGGGCCCAGAATGCCGCTGGCGGAGTGTTAACACGCAACAGTCAAAGGGATCACATCTACGACGGGCCTAGAATGCCGCTGGCGGAGTGTTAACACGCACCAGTCACAGGGATCACATCTACGACGGGCCTAGAATGCCGCTGGCGGAGTGTTAACACGCACCAGTCACAGGGTCACGTGTACAACGGGCCCAGAATGCCGCTGGCGGAGTGTTAACACGCACCAGGCACAGGGATCACATCTACAACGGGCCCAGAATGCCGCTGGCGGAGTGTTAACACGCACCAGTCACAGGGATCACATCTACGACGGGCCCAGAATGCCGCTGGCGGAGTGTTAACACGTAACAGTCACAGGGATCACATCTACAACGGCCCCAGAATGCCGCTGGCGGAGTGTTAACACGCACCGGTCACAGGGATCACATCTACAACGGGCCCAGAATGCCGCTGGCGGAGTGTTAACACGTAACAGTCACAGGGATCACATCTACAACGGCCCCAGAATGCCGCTGGCGGAGTGTTAACACGCACCGGTCACAGGGATCACATCTACAACGGGCCAAGAATGCCGCTGGCGGAGTGTTAACACGCACCGGTCACAGGGATCACATCTACAACGGGCCCAGAATGCCGCTGGCGGAGTGTTAACACGTAACAGTCACAGGGATCACATCTACAACGGGCCCAGAATGCCGCTGGCGGAGTGTTAACACGCACCGGTCACAGGGATCACATCTACAACGGGCCCAGAATGCCGCTGGCGGAGTGTTAACACGCACCAGTCACAGGGATCACATCTACAACGGGACCATAATGCCGCTGGCGGAGTGTTAACACGCACCAGTCACAGGGATCACATCTACAACGGCCCCAGAATGCCGCTGGCGGAGTGTTAACACACACCAGTCACAGGGATCACATCTACAACGGGCCCAGAATGCCGCTGGCGGAGTGTTAACACACACCAGTCACAGGGATCACATCTACAACGGCCCCAGAATGCCGCTGGCGGAGTGTTAACACACACCAGTCACAGGGATCACATCTACAACGGGCCCAGAATGCCGCTGGCGGAGTGTTAACACGCACCAGTCACAGGGATCACATCTACAACGGGACCATAATGCCGCTGGCGGAGTGTTAACACGCACCGGTCACAGGGATCACATCTACAACGGGCCCAGAATGCCGCTGGCGGAGTGTTAACACGCACCAGGGACAGGGATCACATCTACGACGGGCCCAGAATGCCGCCGGCGGAGTGTTAACACGCACCAGTCACAGGGATCACATCTACGACGGGCCCAGAATGCCGCCGGCGGAGTGTTAACACGCACCAGTCACAGGGATCACATCTACGACGGGCCCAGAATGCCGCTGGCGGAGTGTTAACACGCACCAGGGACAGGGATCACATCTACAACGGGCCCAGAATGCCGCTGGCGGAGTGTTAACACGCACCAGTCACAGGGATCACATCTACAACGGGCCCAGAATGCCGCTGGCGGAGTGTTAACACGCACCAGTCACAGGGATCACATCTACAACGGGCCCAGAATGCCGCTGGCGGAGTGTTAACACACACCAGTCACAGGGATCACATCTACAACGGCCCCAGAATGCCGCTGGCGGAGTGTTAACACGCACCAGGCACAGGGATCACATCTACAACGGGCCCAGAATGCCGCTGGCGGAGTGTTAACACGCACCAGTCACAGGGATCACATCTACAACGGGACCATAATGCCGCTGGCGGAGTGTTAACACGCCCCAGTCAGAGGGATCTCATCTACAACGGGACCATAATGCCGCTGGCGGAGTGTTAACACGCCCCAGTCAGAGGGATCTCATCTACAACAGGCCCAGAATGCCGCTGGCGGAGTGTTAACACGCACCAGTCACAGGGATCACATCTACAACGGGACCATAATGCCGCTGGCGGAGTGTTAACACGCACCAGTCACAGGGATCACATCTACAACGGGACCATAATGCCGCTGGCGGAGTGTTAACACGCCCCAGTCAGAGGGATCTCATCTACAACAGGCCCAGAATGCCGCTGGCGGAGTGTTAACACGCACCGGTCGCAGGGATCACATCTACAACGGGCCTAGAATGCCGCTGGCGGAGTGTTAACACGCACCAGTCACAGGGATCACATCTACAACGGGCCCAGAATGCCGCTGGCGGAGTGTTAACACGCACCGGTCGCAGGGATCACATCTACAACGGGCCTAGAATGCCGCTGGCGGAGTGTTAACACGCACCAGGCACAGGGATCACATCTACAACGGGCCTAGAATGCCGCTGGCGGAGTGTTAACACGCACCAGTCACAGGGATCACATCTACAACGGCCCAGAATGCCGCTGGCGGAGTGTTAACACGCACCAGTCACAGGGATCACATCTACAACGGCCCAGAATGCCGCTGGCGGAGTGTTAACACGCACCAGTCACAGGGATCACATCTACAACGGGCCCAGAATGCCGCTGGCGGAGTGTTAACACGCACCAGTCACAGGGATCACATCTACAACGGGCCCAGAATGCCGCTGGCGGAGTGTTAACACGCACCAGTCACGGGGATCACATCTACAACGGCCCCAAAATGCCGCAGGCGGAGTGTTAACACGCACCAGTCACAGGGATCACATCTACGACGGGCCCAGAATGCCGCTGGCGGAGTGTTAACACGCACCAGTCAAAGGGATCACATCTACGACGGGCCTAGAATGCCGCTGGCGGAGTGTTAACACGCACCAGTCACAGGGATCACATCTACAACGGCCCCAAAATGCCGCAGGCGGAGTGTTAACACGCACCAGTCACAGGGATCACATCTACAACGGCCCCAAAATGCCGCAGGCGGAGTGTTAACACGCACCAGTCACAGGGATCACATCTACAACGGGCCCAGAATGCCGCTGGCGGAGTGTTAACACGCAACAGTCAAAGGGATCACATCTACGACGGGCCTAGAATGCCGCTGGCGGAGTGTTAACACGCACCAGTCACAGGGATCACATCTACGACGGGCCTAGAATGCCGCTGGCGGAGTGTTAACACGCACCAGTCACAGGGTCACGTGTACAACGGGCCCAGAATGCCGCTGGCGGAGTGTTAACACGCACCAGTCACAGGGATCACATCTACAACGGGCCCAGAATGCCGCTGGCGGAGTGTTAACACGCACCAGTCACAGGGATCACATCTACGACGGGCCCAGAATGCCGCTGGCGGAGTGTTAACACGTAACAGTCACAGGGATCACATCTACAACGGCCCCAGAATGCCGCTGGCGGAGTGTTAACACGCACCGGTCACAGGGATCACATAGACAACGGGCCCAGAATGCCGCTGGCGGAGTGTTAACACGTAACAGTCACAGGGATCACATCTACAACGGCCCCAGAATGCCGCTGGCGGAGTGTTAACACGCACCGGTCACAGGGATCACATCTACAACGGGCCCAGAATGCCGCTGGCGGAGTGTTAACACGTAACAGTCACAGGGATCACATCTACAACGGCCCCAGAATGCCGCTGGCGGAGTGTTAACACGCACCGGTCACAGGGATCACATCTACAACGGGCCCAGAATGCCGCTGGCGGAGTGTTAACACGCACCAGTCACAGGGATCACATCTACAACGGGCCCAGAATGCCGCTGGCGGAGTGTTAACACGCACCAGTCACAGGGATCACATCTACAACGGGCCCAGAATGCCGCTGGCGGAGTGTTAACACGTAACAGTCACAGGGATCACATCTACAACGGGCCCAGAATGCCGCTGGCGGAGTGTTAACACGCACCGGTCACAGGGATCACATCTACAACGGGCCCAGAATGCCGCTGGCGGAGTGTTAACACGTAACAGTCACAGGGATCACATCTACAACGGGCCCAGAATGCCGCTGGCGGAGTGTTAACACGCACCAGTCACAGGGATCACATCTACAACGGGCCCAGAATGCCGCTGGCGGAGTGTTAACACGCACCAGTCACAGGGATCACATCTACAACGGGCCCAGAATGCCGCTGGCGGAGTGTTAACACGCACCAGTCACAGGGATCACATCTACAACGGCCCCAGAATGCCGCTGGCGGAGTGTTAACACACACCAGTCACAGGGATCACATCTACAACGGGCCCAGAATGCCGCTGGCGGAGTGTTAACACGCACCAGTCACAGGGATCACATCTACAACGGGACCATAATGCCGCTGGCGGAGTGTTAACACGCTCCAGTCAGAGGGATCTCATCTACAACGGGCCCAGAATGCCGCTGGCGGAGTGTTAACACGCACCAGTCACAGGGATCACATCTACAACGGGCCCAGAATGCCGCTGGCGGAGTGTTAACACGCACCGGGCACAGGGATCACATCTACAACGGGCCCAGAATGCCGCTGGCGGAGTGTTAACACGTAACAGTCACAGGGATCACATCTACAACGGGCCCAGAATGCCGCTGGCGGAGTGTTAACACGCACCGGTCACAGGGATCACATCTACAACGGGCCCAGAATGCCGCTGGCGGAGTGTTAACACGTAACAGTCACAGGGATCACATCTACAACGGGCCCAGAATGCCGCTGGCGGAGTGTTAACACGCACCAGTCACAGGGATCACATCTACAACGGGCCCAGAATGCCGCTGGCGGAGTGTTAACACGCACCAGTCACAGGGATCACATCTACAACGGGCCCAGAATGCCGCTGGCGGAGTGTTAACACGCACCAGTCACAGGGATCACATCTACAACGGCCCCAGAATGCCGCTGGCGGAGTGTTAACACACACCAGTCACAGGGATCACATCTACAACGGGCCCAGAATGCCGCTGGCGGAGTGTTAACACGCACCAGTCACAGGGATCACATCTACAACGGGACCATAATGCCGCTGGCGGAGTGTTAACACGCACCAGTCACAGGGATCACATCTACAACGGGCCCAGAATGCCGCTGGCGGAGTGTTAACACGCCCCAGTCAGAGGGATCTCATCTACAACGGGCCCAGAATGCCGCTGGCGGAGTGTTAACACGCACCAGGCACAGGGATCACATCTACAACGGGCCCAGAATGCCGCTGGCGGAGTGTTAACACGCACCGGGCACAGGGATCACATCTACAACGGGCCCAGAATGCCGCTGGCGGAGTGTTAACACGCACCAGTCAGAGGGATCTCATCTACAACGGGACCATAATGCCGCTGGCGGAGTGTTAACACGCCCCAGTCAGAGGGATCTCATCTACAACAGGCCCAGAATGCCGCTGGCGGAGTGTTAACACGCACCAGTCACAGGGATCACATCTACAACGGGACCATAATGCCGCTGGCGGAGTGTTAACACGCCCCAGTCAGAGGGATCTCATCTACAACAGGCCCAGAATGCCGCTGGCGGAGTGTTAACACGCACCGGTCGCAGGGATCACATCTACAACGGGCCTAGAATGCCGCTGGCGGAGTGTTAACACGCACCAGTCACAGGGATCACATCTACAACGGGCCCAGAATGCCGCTGGCGGAGTGTTAACACGCACCGGTCGCAGGGATCACATCTACAACGGGCCTAGAATGCCGCTGGCGGAGTGTTAACACGCACCAGGCACAGGGATCACATCTACAACGGGCCTAGAATGCCGCTGGCGGAGTGTTAACACGCACCAGTCACAGGGATCACATCTACAACGGCCCAGAATGCCGCTGGCGGAGTGTTAACACGCACCAGTCACAGGGATCACATCTACAACGGCCCAGAATGCCGCTGGCGGAGTGTTAACACGCACCAGTCACAGGGATCACATCTACAACGGGCCCAGAATGCCGCTGGCGGAGTGTTAACACGCACCAGTCACAGGGATCACATCTACAACGGGCCCAGAATGCCGCTGGCGGAGTGTTAACACGCACCAGTCACGGGGATCACATCTACAACGGCCCCAAAATGCCGCAGGCGGAGTGTTAACACGCACCAGTCACAGGGATCACATCTACGACGGGCCCAGAATGCCGCTGGCGGAGTGTTAACACGCACCAGTCAAAGGGATCACATCTACGACGGGCCTAGAATGCCGCTGGCGGAGTGTTAACACGCACCAGTCACAGGGATCACATCTACAACGGCCCCAAAATGCCGCAGGCGGAGTGTTAACACGCACCAGTCACAGGGATCACATCTACAACGGCCCCAAAATGCCGCAGGCGGAGTGTTAACACGCACCAGTCACAGGGATCACATCTACAACGGGCCCAGAATGCCGCTGGCGGAGTGTTAACACGCAACAGTCAAAGGGATCACATCTACGACGGGCCTAGAATGCCGCTGGCGGAGTGTTAACACGCACCAGTCACAGGGATCACATCTACGACGGGCCTAGAATGCCGCTGGCGGAGTGTTAACACGCACCAGTCACAGGGTCACGTGTACAACGGGCCCAGAATGCCGCTGGCGGAGTGTTAACACGCACCGGTCACAGGGATCACATCTACAACGGGCCCAGAATGCCGCTGGCGGAGTGTTAACACGCACCAGTCACAGGGATCACATCTACGACGGGCCCAGAATGCCGCTGGCGGAGTGTTAACACGTAACAGTCACAGGGATCACATCTACAACGGCCCCAGAATGCCGCTGGCGGAGTGTTAACACGCACCGGTCACAGGGATCACATCTACAACGGGCCCAGAATGCCGCTGGCGGAGTGTTAACACGTAACAGTCACAGGGATCACATCTACAACGGCCCCAGAATGCCGCTGGCGGAGTGTTAACACGCACCGGTCACAGGGATCACATCTACAACGGGCCCAGAATGCCGCTGGCGGAGTGTTAACACGTAACAGTCACAGGGATCACATCTACAACGGGCCCAGAATGCCGCTGGCGGAGTGTTAACACGCACCGGTCACAGGGATCACATCTACAACGGGCCCAGAATGCCGCTGGCGGAGTGTTAACACGCACCAGTCACAGGGATCACATCTACAACGGGCCCAGAATGCCGCTGGCGGAGTGTTAACACGTAACAGTCACAGGGATCACATCTACAACGGGCCCAGAATGCCGCTGGCGGAGTGTTAACACGCACCGGTCACAGGGATCACATCTACAACGGGCCCAGAATGCCGCTGGCGGAGTGTTAACACGTAACAGTCACAGGGATCACATCTACAACGGGCCCAGAATGCCGCTGGCGGAGTGTTAACACGCACCGGTCACAGGGATCACATCTACAACGGGCCCAGAATGCCGCTGGCGGAGTGTTAACACGCACCAGTCACAGGGATCACATCTACAACGGGACCATAATGCCGCTGGCGGAGTGTTAACACGCACCAGTCACAGGGATCACATCTACAACGGCCCCAGAATGCCGCTGGCGGAGTGTTAACACACACCAGTCACAGGGATCACATCTACAACGGGCCCAGAATGCCGCTGGCGGAGTGTTAACACACACCAGTCACAGGGATCACATCTACAACGGCCCCAGAATGCCGCTGGCGGAGTGTTAACACACACCAGTCACAGGGATCACATCTACAACGGGCCCAGAATGCCGCTGGCGGAGTGTTAACACGCACCAGTCACAGGGATCACATCTACAACGGGCCCAGAATGCCGCTGGCGGAGTGTTAACACACACCAGTCACAGGGATCACATCTACAACGGCCCCAGAATGCCGCTGGCGGAGTGTTAACACGCACCAGGCACAGGGATCACATCTACAACGGGCCCAGAATGCCGCTGGCGGAGTGTTAACACGCACCAGTCACAGGGATCACATCTACAACGGGACCATAATGCCGCTGGTGGAGTGTTAACACGCCCCAGTCAGAGGGATCTCATCTACAACGGGACCATAATGCCGCTGGCGGAGTGTTAACACGCCCCAGTCAGAGGGATCTCATCTACAACAGGCCCAGAATGCCGCTGGCGGAGTGTTAACACGCACCAGTCACAGGGATCACATCTACAACGGGACCATAATGCCGCTGGCGGAGTGTTAACACGCACCAGTCACAGGGATCACATCTACAACGGGACCATAATGCCGCTGGCGGAGTGTTAACACGCCCCAGTCAGAGGGATCTCATCTACAACAGGCCCAGAATGCCGCTGGCGGAGTGTTAACACGCACCGGTCGCAGGGATCACATCTACAACGGGCCTAGAATGCCGCTGGCGGAGTGTTAACACGCACCAGTCACAGGGATCACATCTACAACGGGCCCAGAATGCCGCTGGCGGAGTGTTAACACGCACCGGTCGCAGGGATCACATCTACAACGGGCCTAGAATGCCGCTGGCGGAGTGTTAACACGCACCAGGCACAGGGATCACATCTACAACGGGCCTAGAATGCCGCTGGCGGAGTGTTAACACGCACCAGTCACAGGGATCACATCTACAACGGCCCAGAATGCCGCTGGCGGAGTGTTAACACGCACCAGTCACAGGGATCACATCTACAACGGCCCAGAATGCCGCTGGCGGAGTGTTAACACGCACCAGTCACAGGGATCACATCTACAACGGGCCCAGAATGCCGCTGGCGGAGTGTTAACACGCACCAGTCACAGGGATCACATCTACAACGGGCCCAGAATGCCGCTGGCGGAGTGTTAACACGCACCAGTCACGGGGATCACATCTACAACGGCCCCAAAATGCCGCAGGCGGAGTGTTAACACGCACCAGTCACAGGGATCACATCTACGACGGGCCCAGAATGCCGCTGGCGGAGTGTTAACACGCACCAGTCAAAGGGATCACATCTACGACGGGCCTAGAATGCCGCTGGCGGAGTGTTAACACGCACCAGTCACAGGGATCACATCTACAACGGCCCCAAAATGCCGCAGGCGGAGTGTTAACACGCACCAGTCACAGGGATCACATCTACAACGGCCCCAAAATGCCGCAGGCGGAGTGTTAACACGCACCAGTCACAGGGATCACATCTACAACGGGCCCAGAATGCCGCTGGCGGAGTGTTAACACGCAACAGTCAAAGGGATCACATCTACGACGGGCCTAGAATGCCGCTGGCGGAGTGTTAACACGCACCAGTCACAGGGATCACATCTACGACGGGCCTAGAATGCCGCTGGCGGAGTGTTAACACGCACCAGTCACAGGGTCACGTGTACAACGGGCCCAGAATGCCGCTGGCGGAGTGTTAACACGCACCAGTCACAGGGATCACATCTACAACGGGCCCAGAATGCCGCTGGCGGAGTGTTAACACGCACCAGTCACAGGGATCACATCTACGACGGGCCCAGAATGCCGCTGGCGGAGTGTTAACACGTAACAGTCACAGGGATCACATCTACAACGGCCCCAGAATGCCGCTGGCGGAGTGTTAACACGCACCGGTCACAGGGATCACATCTACAACGGGCCCAGAATGCCGCTGGCGGAGTGTTAACACGTAACAGTCACAGGGATCACATCTACAACGGCCCCAGAATGCCGCTGGCGGAGTGTTAACACGCACCGGTCACAGGGATCACATCTACAACGGGCCCAGAATGCCGCTGGCGGAGTGTTAACACGTAACAGTCACAGGGATCACATCTACAACGGCCCCAGAATGCCGCTGGCGGAGTGTTAACACGCACCGGTCACAGGGATCACATCTACAACGGGCCCAGAATGCCGCTGGCGGAGTGTTAACACGCACCAGTCACAGGGATCACATCTACAACGGGCCCAGAATGCCGCTGGCGGAGTGTTAACACGCACCAGTCACAGGGATCACATCTACAACGGGCCCAGAATGCCGCTGGCGGAGTGTTAACACGTAACAGTCACAGGGATCACATCTACAACGGGCCCAGAATGCCGCTGGCGGAGTGTTAACACGCACCAGTCACAGGGATCACATCTACAACGGGCCCAGAATGCCGCTGGCGGAGTGTTAACACGCACCAGTCACAGGGATCACATCTACAACGGCCCCAGAATGCCGCTGGCGGAGTGTTAACACACACCAGTCACAGGGATCACATCTACAACGGGCCCAGAATGCCGCTGGCGGAGTGTTAACACGCACCAGTCACAGGGATCACATCTACAACGGGACCATAATGCCGCTGGCGGAGTGTTAACACGCCCCAGTCAGAGGGATCTCATCTACAACGGGCCCAGAATGCCGCTGGCGGAGTGTTAACACGCACCAGTCACAGGGATCACATCTACAACGGGCCCAGAATGCCGCTGGCGGAGTGTTAACACGCACCGGGCACAGGGATCACATCTACAACGGGCCCAGAATGCCGCTGGCGGAGTGTTAACACGCACCGGGCACAGGGATCACATCTACAACGGGCCCAGAATGCCGCTGGCGGAGTGTTAACACGTAACAGTCACAGGGATCACATCTACAACGGGCCCAGAATGCCGCTGGCGGAGTGTTAACACGCACCGGTCACAGGGATCACATCTACAACGGGCCCAGAATGCCGCTGGCGGAGTGTTAACACGTAACAGTCACAGGGATCACATCTACAACGGGCCCAGAATGCCGCTGGCGGAGTGTTAACACGCACCAGTCACAGGGATCACATCTACAACGGGCCCAGAATGCCGCTGGCGGAGTGTTAACACGCACCAGTCACAGGGATCACATCTACAACGGCCCCAGAATGCCGCTGGCGGAGTGTTAACACACACCAGTCACAGGGATCACATCTACAACGGGCCCAGAATGCCGCTGGCGGAGTGTTAACACGCACCAGTCACAGGGATCACATCTACAACGGGACCATAATGCCGCTGGCGGAGTGTTAACACGCACCAGTCACAGGGATCACATCTACAACGGGCCCAGAATGCCGCTGGCGGAGTGTTAACACGCCCCAGTCAGAGGGATCACATCTACAACGGCCCCAGAATGCCGCTGGCGGAGTGTTAACACACACCAGTCACAGGGATCACATCTACAACGGGCCCAGAATGCCGCTGGCGGAGTGTTAACACGCACCAGTCACAGGGATCACATCTACAACGGGCCCAGAATGCCGCTGGCGGAGTGTTAACACGCACCAGTCACAGGGATCACATCTACAACGGGCCCAGAATGCCGCTGGCGGAGTGTTAACACGCACCAGGCACAGGGATCACATCTACAACGGGCCCAGAATGCCGCTGGCGGAGTGTTAACACGCACCGGGCACAGGGATCACATCTACAACGGGCCCAGAATGCCGCTGGCGGAGTGTTAACACGCACCAGTCACAGGGATCACATCTACAACGGGCCCAGAATGCCGCTGGCGGAGTGTTAACACGCCCCAGTCAGAGGGATCTCATCTACAACGGACCCAGAATGCCTCTGGCGGAGTGTTAACACGCACCAGTCACAGGGATCACATCTACAACGGGCCCAGAATGCCGCTGGCGGAGTGTTAACACGCACCGGTCACAGGGATCACATCTACAACGGCCCCAGAATGCCGCTGGCGGAGTGTTAACACGCACCAGTCACAGGGATCACATCTACAACGGACCCAGAATGCCTCTGGCGGAGTGTTAACACGCACCAGTCACAGGGATCACATCTACAACGGGCCCAGAATGCCGCTGGCGGAGTGTTAACACGCACCGGTCACAGGGATCACATCTACAACGGGCCCAGAATGCAGAAGGCAGTAATTTACTGATTATTGCTAAAACCCGGCTGGGGAGGGAGGGGGCAGCTTTTAGTCACTATGGGCCCAAACTCTGGAACTCTCTCCCAGAAAACCTGAGAGCTACTGAATGTCTCAGTACTTTCAAAACTAGGCTGAAAAGGCATCTTTTCACCAACGCATATAATAATCTATGATAATCAGTTTTATTATTTTATGCTTTTATTAATATCAGTAATTGTGGGGGGGGGGGGGGGGCGGTCGCTTCCCCCAGAAGACATAGGGGCTAGAGGCCCCTTTGAGGAGGGGCCCTTAAAGAGGACATGGGTATTTAAAGTCCTTTATGATTGTTTTTAATTTAATTCTTTTAAAACATTTTTACTCTATTTTTATTTCTTTTGCGCTTATTGTTATTTATTCTGAGCTTATTTGAATTTCTTTTTCTTCTTTTTAAATGTTTGCAAAATTCTTTATAAACGCTGTGGCTAAAATGCGCTATATAAATAATGATAGATTGATTCAGATAGATAGATGAGAGAGAGAGAGTTTACTTTTAACCACCTTCATTAAACAGTTAGCAACCAATCCTAATCACAGCCCTGGCGGGGTCAGGGACACACTTAAAGCTGTGCCTGAGACTCAGACACGATAAACTGAGTTGGGAAGCTCAAAATTCCCACCAGAAAGCTACACTTGAATGACTGACATTCTGGCTGCTGACTCAGAGATAGAAGTTGCTGATGTGACAATACTGAACTTACAAGAATGGCGACTGCATGGTTACTGCAAGGGACAATGCTTGTGAAATTCTGTGCAATGTTTCTTTTTAACTGCTACAGAATCTTAGGCTAGAAAGCTGAACTGAAAGCAAATCATAAATCCTTCTGTTATCTTGCTTTGTATGTAGCCTAAGCACGTTTCCTCAGCAAAGACGATAATCGCCGGTTAGTCACTGTCAGATATCGACACTGGGATACTTGTCTGATTACGCTCATTACCGATAATATCGTCATATCACCCAGACGTAATTGGTGATTTGACATGTTCCCAGGTATAACAATACAGGGAGAAAAAGGATTTTACTCATGGGACCAGGAATCCAAGTGCCAGTTGCTGCTGCATTAGCTGCTGGGAATGTTCACATCTCCTCCTTTCAGTGATACGTCTCGAGTGTAGGGACACCTGGCAGAAAGATGGCTAAGGACTGCACTGGAAGCACTGGTCTGACTGTTATGGGAGGGTTCATGTCCATCTTGTTGTTGATGTGTTCCTATGTATTCCTATAGCTTGTACTTAATGTTTTACCTCTAGTTTTGAGCAAAGATGCACTGACTCACAATTAGTGATCATATGACTGCAGCAGATTGTCAGGATGCACAGAACACTCTGCAGACTATAATTCATTTTGAAGTGTAAGCTGTGCTGCTAATTATAATGAAAACAAATGCTTATTGTAATGCTTTGTATTTTACTAATGTGTAGGATGTGTATATGTCTGTGTCTTAAAGTGTTTTCTGTTTCAGGCTGAACAGCTGTGATCTCATAGATAAACACTGTGAAGTGCTGTCTTCAGCTCTCAGATCAAACTCTTCCCCCCTGAGAGAGCTGGACCTGAGTGACAATAACCTGAAGGATTCAGGAGTGAAGCTGCTCTCTGCTGCACTGGGGGATTTACACTGTAAACTGGAGATACTGAGGTCAGTATTACTGGGTATTCCACACTGTAAACTGGGGATACTGAGGCCAGTATTGCTGGGTATTCCACACCGGAAACTGGAGATACTGAGCCCAGTATTACTGGATATTCCACACTGTAAACTGGGGATACTGAGGCCAGTATTGCTGGGTATTCCAAACCACAAACTGGAGATACTGAGGTCAGTAATATTGGGTATTCCACACTGTACGCTTTAGATACTGAGGTCAGTATTACTGTGTATTCCACACTATAAAGAGGAGATAGTGAGTAATTAGCTAAGGGAAAGGGAGGAGGGGTCCTGCCTTGTCTTAGACACTAAACTGTAATACTGGAATTATTTATTAGAGCATCACATATATTTAATAATTATAATGGTGAGGTGATATTATTTACTGGGGAGTTTCTGTCTTTCTCTGCAGGCTGTCAGGCTGTAGAGTCACAGAAGATGGCTGTTCTTCCCTGGCTTCAGCTCTGAGGTCAAACCCCTCACACCTGAGAGAGCTGGACCTGAGCTACAATCACCCAGGAGATTCAGGAGTGAAGCTGCTCTCTGCTGTACTGGAGGATCCCAGCTGTAAACTGGAGAAGCTGCAGTGAGTACAGAATATGCATTTTACACAAAAGTAACTGGACAGCAAGAAAACCCACGATGCCTTTCAGCAGTTACATAATAAACAAACACAAACAGCTTCTGTTTTCTTCTCCTACGTCCTTATATCCCACAATCTTATCAGCCCTCGATCCATGCTAGAAATAATTAAGCAGGGAAGCAGGAAACATCCATTCAACCATATTGTGACGTCCGCTGAGCGGAGGAGCAGGCAGACAGGGCAGTGGAGCCATGAAGACGAGCAAACGGGGTTTATTAAGGGCAGATGAGGAAACACGGCTCACAACATCAATGACAGATCTAGGGAAACAGACCTGAACACGGACTGAAATACACAAGACAAGCCGAAATAACAGGAAACAGCTGGTCAGAATCGGGGCAGCAGACGTGGTTAATGAGGGGGCGTGGCACATGAGGATCACACGAGCTGGGCGTGACACATATAATCCATGCAAAACATTTGTGTTGGTTAGCAAAGTTAACAACACTGTTACAGATAAACATGATGACTTTAACGTATTATGGACAAAAAAATAATGGACACCAAACAGAATCGGAATGATTGTTAAAATTATTTTTAATAATTTAATTGTTTTCTGAAAATCCATTATGTCATGGCCCTTATTCTCCTCATTTGAATACAGTGCTGCAGTGTAAAAACTGGATTTGAAAGTGTTTAATCTTTTTAAGGGTGGGCCGGTGTGAACTCACAGAGAAATGCTGTGAGGCACTGGATTCAGCTCTCAGATCAAACTCCTCACCCCTGAGAGAGCTGGACCTGAGTGACAATGACCTGCAGGACTCAGGAGTGAAGCTGCTCTCTGCTGGACTGGGGGACATACACTGTAAACTGGAGATACTGAGGTCAGTTTTACTGGGTATTCCACACTGTAAACTGGGGGTAGTGAGGTGAGTATTACTGGGTATTTCACACTGTACAGTAGAAAGTTAGAAAATAACTAATGATTTCAAAATAAAGCAGGAGTATCTAAGTCTAGGGGTTGACTTAAAAAATAACATTAGACTCGCTACAGTAAGTGGAATGTCGAAAGTAAGACTGCATTGGAGGCTAAGGATGACATTAAAAGTTTCTTCCAATATTTTAACTCCAAAAGAGCTCTAAAAGCTGAAATCACTCATCTGCAGGATAGTAAGGGCCTTATAATTGAAAATGAAAACTGATATAGTAAATGAGTATAATGATTATTTTACACGGGTGTTCGCAGTAGAGGACATGATTAACTTACCACCATTTTGAACAAATACAGTGTCGTATATAAACAATATACAGTCCCTCCACAATTATTGGCCCCTTGTAAAGATTTGTAAAAAGGGTTAGAAAAAAATCCACCTTTTGGCGAAGCAGCTTCATCTCACACTGAAAAAACGAGAAAAATCCAACCTTTCATTGAAATAAATTTATTCAAAGCAAAACAAATCCTTCATTGAGAAATTATTATATTCAACAAAAACACATGAGCCACGATTATTGGCAGCCCTGCTTTTAATACTCTGTACAGCCTCCCTTTGCCAGTATAACAGCACTGAGTCTCCTATGACATTTTATAAGGTTGGAGAATACAGAACAGGGCATCTGAGACTATTCCTCTTTACAGAATCTCTCCAGATCGCCCAGGGTCCTCGGCCCTCTCTTGTGCACTCTCCTCTTCAGCTCAGCCCACAGGTTTTCAGTGTGGTTCAGGTCAGGGGACTGAGATGGCCATGGCAGAAGCTTGATTCTGTGGTCAGCTGACCATTTTAATGTTGATTTGGACATGTGCTTAGGATCACCGTCCTGCTGGAAGATCCAATGAAGGCCCAGTTTTTGTTTCCTGGCAGCAGCAGCCAAATTTTGTATAAATGTCCTGGTATTTCATGGACCCCATAGTGCCATGTACCCTAACGAGGTTTCCAGGGTTTTTGGAGGAAAAACAGCTCCACAACATCACAGAACCTCCACCATATCTTACAGTTGGGATAAGGTTCATTTCATTATAGCCATCCTTCTTTTTACGCTAAACCCAGCTTGAATGTTTATTGCCAAAAAGCTCCATTTTTGTTTCATCAGACAGTTGAATTTGATTCCAGTCAAAGTTGTATAATGTTTTGCAAACTCCTGGCACTAACATTTTAAGTAAATGACAGAAAAAGCTTCTTTCTGTCATACCTTTCAAAACGTCTGTTAGCATGAAGGGGGCGTCTGATGGTATTTTGGAGACGTGGTAACCCCAAGGTTTTACTTTGTCTGGTAATTGACTAACAGTCATCCTTGGGGATTTTTTGCCTCTCTTACGATCCTCCTCACTGTATGTGGGGGCAAAATAACCTTGGGTCCTCTTTCAGGCAGGTTTCTAACAGTTCCAGTTGATGTCCACTTTTTAATTATTGCCCTAAGAGTAGAAATGGGCATTTTAAGGTGAGTAGCTATTTTTTAATCCACATTCCCTGACTTATGAAGGTCAGCACACTTCTCCCTCATTTGGTCTGTGTGTCTCTTATCTTTCCCATGTTGATGGATGACTAAGGGAATCTGGCCTCTGTGTCTCCTCATGTTTGTACCCCAGTTACTCAGGAAGTCATGGATTACAGCTTGAAGGCTCCTACTCACTCCAATCAACTCAAATATGTATAATTTACATGGGAAACATGCTTCAGTTACATTGTGTTCACTATAATTTGCAGGGCTGCCAATAATCGTGGCTCATGTGTTTTTGTTAAAAATAATTATTTCTTGATGAAGGATTAGATTTTTCTTCAGATAAATTGATTTTAATTAAAGGTTGGATTTTTCTCATTTTTTCCGTGTGAGATGAAGCAACTTCACCAGAAGGTGGATTTTTTCTTACCCCTTGTACAAAGGGGTGCCAATAATTGCGTAGGGCATGTATGTATAACTGAGGCTGATGTGGTACAAAGCCTATAGCTAAGCTCAAAATAAATAAATCACAGGGTCCTGATGGCATCTTACCTATAGTTTTAAAATAAATGAGGGTTATTATTAGCCAACCTTTAACTTTACTGTTTCCGAAATCCTTATTTGCACGTGAGGTACCTTATGATTGGAAGTATGCTAATATAGCACCCATATTCAAAAAAGGGGATAGATGTAATCCAGCAAACTACAGGCCAATTACTTTAACTTGCATAACTGGAAAAGTTATGGATACAAATAACCTGGATACAAATAACATTCTGAGGGGTAGCCAACCTGGATTTAGGAGAAGTAGATCCTGTTTAACTAATCTACTTGTGTTCTTTGAGGAAGCAAAAATAGAACTTGGTCACAAAATGTACTTAGATTTGCAGAAGGCCTTTGATGTTGTCCCCCTCAAACAGCTCTTGCTTAAGCTCAAAGCTGCAGGGATTTTAGGAACTGTAGCAACTTGCATTTGAAAACTGGTTAACTGACAGGAAGCAGCAGGTAGTTATTAGAGGCACAATGTCACAGTGGGCCTGCGTTCATAGTGGGGTACCGCAGGGTTCAATTTTAGGATCACTATTGTTCCTAATTTACATTAATGATATTGACACCAATACATACAGTAAACTAGTTAAATTTACAGACGACACCAAGGTGGATGATGTAGCAAATACTGATCTAGCAGCGGAGAGGCTACAACGGGATCTTTATTTAATTAGCGACTGGGCTGATACCTGGCAGATAAAATTTAATATAGATAAATGTAAGGTAATTTATGCAGGGAGCAGAAATATAAAGTACAGATTTTTTATGGGTTTCACTGAAATAAAGGTTACTAATTATGAGAAAGACCTCAGTCAGTATGTTGATGCTTCCATGTCCCACTCTCACCAGTGTGGGGAAGCAATTAAAAAGGCCAATAGGATGTTGGGTTACATCTCTAGGTGTGTGGAGTTTAATTTAAATGAAGTGATGCTAAGATTATACAATTCCTTGGTAAGACCCCACCTAGAATATTGTTTTAATGTGAGAGGGGGATATAGGGATGTCGAAGGAACAATGAGGTTCGCTTTAGTCCGTTCAGAAATATTTCTTAAAATATACACAAAATTATGATATATTTCATAAGCATTGATAGGTAATCGGGGGCAGTATGGTGGTGCAGTGGTTAGCACTGTTGCCTCACACCTCTGGGACCTGGGTTCGAGTCTCCGCCTGGGTCACATGTGTATGGAGATTGCATGTTCTCCCCATGTCGTCGTGGGGTTTCCTCCAGGTACTCCGGTTTCCCCCCACAGTCCAAAAACATGCTGAGGCTAATTGGACTTGCTAAATTGCCCATAGGAATGCGTGCGTGAGTGCATGGTGTGTGAGTGTGCCCTGCGATGGGCTGGGCCCCCATCCTGGGTTGTTCCCTGCCTCGTGCCCATTGCTTCCGGGATAGGCTCCGTACCCCCCGCGACCCAGTAGGATAAGTGGTTTGGAAAATGGATGGATGGATGGATGATAGGTAATCCCACTAATTAATAAAATGAAAAAGTAGCCACAAGCCATCTACACTCGGACGTGCTATAATCACCCACCTTCACACACGGACTGGGGAGCCCCTTTCAGTCCTGGCAGGAGACCAACACGTGATTCCTGAGAAGTGCCGGGCGATGCGCGCTCTATCCCACGGCTGATCTCTGGTCAGTGCTGAGCTCTCCCCCTTCCTTTATGCTAAATCTGGAGTGGTACTCGTGCGGGGAGGGGGCGAGCTGGCCAGGCTCACCCCCTTCCTCAGGGAATATGCTCTTTATTCTCCAATTCCTGTCCAGGTGAGGCTGTTTTGCGCTTGCGGTTACGAAGCATTTTCGGCAGGGCTTTCCCTTTTCCCCTGGGAAAGGCAAGATAGGTGTTCTAGCTCTTTCTGTGAGAAACAAGTTATATAAGTTATCAGTGAAAAAACATGTTTGTGCAGTTCACCTGTGGCACAACAATAATGTGGGTGAATCACGGTGGACGTTGTATTTGAATCCCGGGGTGTTTAGTCCAAACACGATCAGAATCAGTCCATACCTCAATCTCCTCATAGGTATGTCTGCTAGGTGGAGTTGGAGATGCAGTATAATCCCGTTATAATGGACTCGCTTATAACGGAATATCATCTATAACAGATGAGGTCTGCTGGTCGTACGCCTTTAAGAACCTCCAGAAAAAGCATCGGATATAGCGGACTCACATACAATAGAATTTCGCTTATAACGGACAAATAGTTTGGTCCCATTTGTCATTTGCCGTGTGTCTGTGGCAGGATACACGTGTGTGAGAGTGCCTGTGACAGGGTACGTGTGCGTGAGAGTGTCTGTGGCAGAGTACGTGTGTTTGACAGTGTCTGTGGCAGGCTACATGTGTATGAGAGTGTCTGTGGCAGGGTACGTGTGTGTGAGAGTGTCTGTGGCAGAGTACGTGTGTTTCAGAGTGTCTGCGGCAGAGTACGTGTGTTTGAGAGTGTCTGTGACAGGGTACATGTGTGTGAGAGTGTCTGCGGCAGGGTACATGTGTATGAGAGTGTCTGTGGCAGGGTACGTGTGTTTGAGAGTGTCTGTGACAGGGTACGTGTGTGTGAGAGTGTCTGTGACAGGGTACATGTGTGTGAGAGTGTCTGTGACAGGGTACGTGTGTTTCAGAGTGTCTGTGGCAGGGTACATGTGTATGAGAGTGTCTGTGGCAGAGAACGTGTGTTTGAGAGTGTCTGTGGCAGGGTACGTGTGTGTGAGAGTGTCTGTGGCAGGGTACGTGTGTTTCAGAGTGTCTGTGGCAGGGTACGTGTGTATGAGAGTGTCTGTGGCAGAGAACGTGTGTTTGAGAGTGTCTGTGGCAGGGTACATGTGTGTGAGAGTGTCTGTGGCAGGGTACATGTGTGTGAGAGTGTCTGTGACAGGGTACATGTGTGTGAGAGTGTCTGCGGCAGAGTACGTGTGTTTGACAGTGTCTGTGGCAGGCTACATGTGTATGAGAGTGTCTGTGGCAGGGTACGTGTGTGTGAGAGTGTCTGTGGCAGAGTACGTGTGTTTCAGAGTGTCTGCGGCAGAGTACGTGTGTTTGACAGTGTCTGTGGCAGGCTACATGTGTATGAGAGTGTCTGTGGCAGGGTACGTGTGTGTGAGAGTGTCTGTGGCAGAGTACGTGTGTTTCAGAGTGTCTGCGGCAGAGTACGTGTGTTTGAGAGTGTCTGTGACAGGGTACATGTGTGTGAGAGTGTCTGCGGCAGGGTACATGTGTATGAGAGTGTCTGTGGCAGGGTACGTGTCTTTGAGAGTGTCTGTGACAGGGTACGTGTGTGTGAGAGTGTCTGTGACAGGGTACATGTGTGTGAGAGTGTCTGTGACAGGGTACGTGTGTTTCAGAGTGTCTGTGGCAGGGTACATGTGTATGAGAGTGTCTGTGGCAGAGAACGTGTGTTTGAGAGTGTCTGTGGCAGGGTACGTGTGTGTGAGAGTGTCTGTGGCAGGGTACGTGTGTTTCAGAGTGTCTGTGGCAGGGTACGTGTGTATGAGAGTGTCTGTGGCAGAGCACGCGTGTTTGAGAGTGTCTGTGGCAGGGTACATGTGTGTGAGAGTGTCTGTGGCAGGGTACATGTGTGTGAGAGTGTCTGCGGCAGAGTATGTGTGTTTGAGAGTGTCTGTGGCAGGGTACGTGTGTGTGAGAGTGTCTGTGGCAGAGTACGTGTGTTTGAGAGTGTCTGTGGCAGGGTACGTGTGTGTGAGAGTGTCTACGGCAGAGTACGTGTGTTTGAGAGTGTCTGTGGCAGGGTACATGTGTGTGAGAGTGTCTGCGGCAGAGTACGTGTGTATGAGAGTGTCTGTGGCAGGGTACGTGTGTGTGAGAGTGTCTGTGACAGGGTACATGTGTGTGAGAGTGTCTGCGGCAGAGTACGTGTGTTTGAGAGTGTCTGTGACAGGGTACATGTGTGTGAGAGTGTCTGCGGCAGAGTACGTGTGTATGAGAGTGTCTGCGGAAGGTTACGCGTGTATGAGAGTGTCTGCGGCAGGGTACGTGTGTGTGAGAGTGTCTGCGGCAGGATACGTGTGTGTAAGAGTGTCTGTGGCAGGGTACGCGTCTATGAGAGTGTCTGCGGCAGAGTACGTGTGTTTGAGAGTGTCTGCGGCAGAGTACGTGTGTTTGAGAGTGTCTGTGACAGGGTACATGTGTGTGAGAGTGTCTGCGGCAGAGTACGTGTATATGAGAGTGTCTGTGGCAGGGTACATGTGTGTGAGAGTGTCTGTGACAGTGTACACGTGTGTGAGAGTGTCTGTGATTGGATACGTGTGTGTGTGAGAGTGTCTGTGACAGGATACATGTGTGTGAGAGTGTCTGCGGCAGAGTACGTGTGTATGAGAGTGTCTGTGGCAGGTTACGTGTGTGTGAGAGTGTCTGCGACAGGGTACGCGTGTGTGTGAGAGTGTCTGTGACAGGGTACGTGTGTGTGAGAGTGTCTGAGGCAGGGTACGTGTGTGTGACAGTGTCTGTGGCAGGGTACGCGTGTGTGAGAGTGTCTGTGACAGGGTAAGTGTGTGTGAGAGTGTCTGTGACAGTGTATGTGTCTGTGAGAGTGTCTGTGACAGGGTATGTGTCTGTGAGAGTGTCTGCGACTCCCCACCCCCAGTGCACTAGGTGACCTGCCCCACCCAGAGGCACAGGAGAAAAGAACCACTACCCCAAAGTAGAAGCTAGTTGAAGTGGCAGGAATGGGGGGGCGAGTAAAGTCAGTATTTCATGTGAGGAGTCGTAGAGGGGTGAGGAAAAGAAAAAGAGATAAATGCAAAAAAGTAAACAACGAAGGATTCTATTTATATATGATGATTCTGGATGATTGGAGCCGTAATTGTCAAAAAGAAATTAGTAAATAAAAAATTATCACACATATACACTCCTCAAAAAAATTAAAGGAACACTTTGAAAACACATCAGATATCAATGGGGAAAAAAATCATGCTGGATATCTATACTGATGTAGACTGGGTAATGTGTTAGGAACGAAAGGATGCCACATCGTTTGATGGAAATGAAATTATCAACCTACAGAGGGCTGAATTCAAAGAAATCCAAAAATCAAAGTGAAAAATGATGTGGCAGGCTAGTCCATTTTGTTGAAATTTCATTACAGTAACTCAGAATCATACTCAGTAGTTTGTATGGCCCCCACGTGGTTGTATGCATGCCTGACAATGTCGGGGCATCGTCCTAATGAGACCACGGATGGTGTCCTGGGGGATCTCCTCTCAGATCTGGACCTGAGCTTCTGGACAGTCTGAGGTTCAACCTGGTGGCATCGGATGGACGAAACATAATGTCTGTGGGGGGCAGTCAATGGTATCAATTCCTTCATCCTCCAGGAACTGCCTACATGCTCTTGCCACATGAGGCCGGGCATTGTTGTGCACCAGGAGAAACCCAGGACCCACTGCACCAGCATAGGGTCTGACAATGGGTTCAAGGATTTCATCCTGATACCTAATGGCTGTCAAGGTGATGTTGTCTAGCCTGTAGAGGACTGTGCGTCCCTCCATGGATATGCCTGCCCAGACCATCACTGACCCACCACTAAACCGGTCATGCTGAGCATAACGTTCTCCATGGCTTCTCCAGACCCTTTCACGTCTGTCACATGTGCTCAGGGTGAACCTGCTCTCATCTGTGAAAAGCACAGGGCACCAGTAGCAGACCTGCAAATTCTGGTATTCTATGGCAAATGCCAATCGAGCTCCATGGTGCTGGGCAGTGAGCACAGGGTCCACTAGAGGACGTTGGGCCCTCAAGCCAATGTCATGAAGTCTGTCATTGACCAAACAATCAGAAACATTCACACCAGTGGCCTGATGGAGGTCATTTTGTAGGGCTCCAGCAGTGTTCATCCTGTTCCTCCTTGCACAAAGGAGCAGATACTGGTCCTGCTGAAATGTTAAGGACCTTCTACGGCCCTGTCAGCTCTCCTTGAGTATCTGCCTGTCTCCTGGAATCTCCTCCATGCCCTTGAGACTGTGCTGGGAGACACAGCAAACCTTCTGGCAATGGCATGTATTGATGCGCCATCCTGGAGGAGTTGGACTACCTGTGCAACCTCTGTAGGGTCCAGGCATCGCCTCATGCTACCAGTAGTGACACTGACCATCGCCAAATGCAAAACTAGTGAAAAAACTGTCAGAAAAGTTGAGGAGGGAAAAATGCCAGTGGCCTCCACCTGTTAAACTAAATGAAATTAAATTAAATTCCTGGTTTGGGGGTCGTCTCATTGTTGCCCCTCTAGTTTACCTGCTGATAATTCCATTAACACCAAAGCAGCTGAACCTGATTAACAACCACCTCCGCTACTTAACTGACCTGATCAATATCCCAGAAGTTTAAAAGACTTGATGCTATACTCTGATTAAAAAGTGTTCCTTCAATTTTTTTGAGCAGTGTATTTTAATGAATAATGAATTTAGCAAGTCCAATTAGCCTCAGCATGTTTTTGGACTGTGAGGGGAAACCGGAGTACCTGGAGGAAACCCTGTGACGACATGGGGAGAACATGCAAACTCCACACACATGTGACCCAGGCGGAGACTTGAACGGGGTCCCAGAGGGGTTAGGCAACAGTGCTAAACACTGCACCACCCTCTGCAAACATACAAACAACCAGAATTCCAGAAAAGTTCTTTAAATTTGAATGAAATAACAAATAAAACACTTTCAAAACAGCCTATATTTTATTCACAACAGAACATAGATAATATAACAAATGTTCAAACTGGGAAATTGTACACCTTTATCCAGTAAATGAGCTCATTTCAAATTTGATGCCTGCTACATGTCCCAAAAAAGTCGGGAGTCGGGACTTACAGGGACAACAAATGCCTGAAAAAGCAAGAAAGTTTAAAAAGATTCAGCTGGGAAAACAACTAGCAACTAATTAAGTTAATTGATATCAGGTCTAGGGGCGGCATGGTGGTGCAGTGGTTAGCACTGTTGCCTCACACCTCTGGGACCCGGGTTCGAGTCTCCGCCTGGGTCACATGTGTGTGGAGTTTGCATGTTCTCCCCATGTCGTCACAGGGTTTCCTCCAGGTACTCCGGTTTCCCCTCACAGTCCAAAAACATGCTGAGGCTAATTGGAGTTGCTAAATTGCCCGTAGGTGTGCATGTGTGAGTGCATGGTGTGTGAGTGTGCCCTGCGATGGGCTGGCCCCCCATCCTGGGTTGTTCCCTGCCTCGTGCCCGTTGTTTCCGGGATAGGCTCCGGACCCCCCGCGACCCAATAGGATAAGCGGTTTGGAAAATGGATGGATGGATGGATATCAGGTCTGTAACCTGATTAGCATTAAAAGGGATGTCAGAGAGGCAGAGTCTCTCAGAAGTAAAGATGGACAGAGGCTCTCCAATCTGTGAAAGAGTGTATAAAATGATTGTGGGATACTTTAAAAACAATGTTCCTCAACGTGAAATTGCACAGGATTTGCAAATCTCATCATCTACGGTGCATAACATCATCAAAAGATTGAGAGAAACTAGAGATATCTCTGTGCGTGAGGGACATGGCCGAAGACCTGTATTGGATGCCCGTGGTCTTCAGGCCCTCAGACGACTCTGCATCACTCATCGGCATGATTGTGTCAATGACATTACTAAATGGGCTCAGGAATACTTCCAGAAAGCACAGTCGGTAAACACAATCCGCCGTGCCATCTGCAGATGCCAGCTAAAGCTCTATCATGCAAAAAGGAAGCCATATCTGAACATGGTCCAGAAGCGCCGTCGTGTCCTGTGGGCCAAGACTCATTTGAAATGGACTGTTTCAAAGAGGGAAAGTGTTCTATGGTCAGACAAGTCCAAATGTGACATTCTTGTTGGTAATGAAGGGCGCCGTGTCCTCCGGGCTAAAGAGGAGGGAGACCTTCCAGCGTGTTATCAGCGTTCAGTTCAAAAGCCAGCATCTCTGATGGTATGGGGGTGCATAAGTGCATACGGTATGGGCAGCTTGCATGTTTTGGAAGGAACTATGAATGCTGAAAGGAATATAAAGGTTTTAGAGCAACACATGCTCCCCTCCAGAGGACGTCTGTTTCAGGGAAGGCCTTGTGTATTTCAGCAGGACAATGCAAAACCACATACTGCAGATATTACAACCACATGGCTTCGTCGGAGAAGAGTCCGGGTGCTGAATTGGCCTGTCTGCAGTCCAGATCTTTCACCTATAGAGAACATACAGTAATTACCTGTGACACCCATGGTGCACTGTGAGCAGGTATACAGGCCCACAGAGCATGCAGATAATTATCTGTGACACTCATTGTACACTGTGAGCAGGTATACAGGCCCACAGAGCATGCAGATAATTATCTGTGACACCCATTGTACACTGTGAGCAGGTATACAGGCCCACAGAGCATGCAGATAATTATCTGTGACACCCATTGTACACTGTGAGCAGGTATACAGGCCCACAGAGCATGCAGATAATTATCTGTGACACCCATTGTACACTGTGAGCAGGTATACAGGCCCACAGAGCATGCAGATAATTATCTGTGACACCCATAGTGCACTGTGAGCAGGTATACAGACTTACATAGCTTGCAGATAATTATCGGTGACACCCATTGTACACTGTGAGCAGGTATCAGTACTGACTACTTTTTATATTGAGTCACATGTTTTATGTGAATTACTTTGTACTGAACTGAAGGCCAGTATTTGTCACTGTGAATATGTTGTTGCAGACGTCCATCCAGAAATCAGAGCTGGGGGAAAAGATAAGGTCCTTATTCCAATTAATTTTTGGTACAAATATCAATGTGTCTGTCGCAGATGGAGGATTATATATTCTAGAGGTTTCTTTTTATTTTTAAGTTGCAGAATGTTGTCTCATCTGAGGAGGATTCAGTGTATTATGTGTGAGGTCCATCTTGGTTTTGATGCTGGATTCAGTTAGTAAATATTAGAAAAATTGCATATTCTCAACTCGTATTTATGGATTAAGTCTTTGAATGTCATGAAATGACTGTTACTGAAAAGGAGGTGGAGATGTGTAATCCCTTTCTGTCCCCGTGAGTGATAGTGAATAGTGATATTGTGAAGTAGGAAGTCCAGATTATTCCAGATTGGCGTGTATTTACAGGGTCTGAGAGTACAGTTAGTGATTTTAATGGCTTTCCACTGGGCTGTCAGTGCTGTGGAAATGGCAGCACTGTGTTGTTAAAGCAGATTTGTTTCTTTAATGAAATTTTGAGTAAGTCTGCATGTCTGAGATTTTTACAGTACAGCTGCTCCTGCTGTAACCATGAGCTGCTGTTACTGCTGTAGTGTGACCATTTAGTTAAGTCTTGCAGTTGATTTGCTAAGTAATAATTAAGAAAAATGAGCTTGTAATCCACCTTAAGATTTATTTTTCTGTAATGTGGAATGTTTGTGTCATGCCCGGCTCGTCCGCTCCTCCTGTGTGCCACGCCCCCTGCTTACCCACGTGTGTTTCCCGGATCGCACCCAGCTGTGTCCGTTTGCTTTTAATCAGTCCTGTGCATTTAAGTCCTGGTCTCCCCAGTTTTCCTTGTCTGTCATTGATGTCAGTCGATGTTCGTGCCCTCGTCTTTGAGATTAAACCCCTCGTTTGCCCTGATTCTCGGCTGTCTGCCTGCTTCTTACTCGCCTGCCCGCACGATCGCCGCTCTGCCCGCGATCGCTGCCGTCTCCCGTGACAGATTGATGTTGCGCTTTTGTTTTTCCAGCAAAAATGTGACATTAATGAGTTGAGTTTGAAAGAATTTTTCTGAAATTATTCTGGACGAGTAATTTTATTTTTATTGATTCAAGTGGGAGACTCATCTATTGTTTTGAGTAAGGGGGTGTAGTTGAGGGTAACCAAGTCAGACAGCCTGTGGGAGATGTAGATACCCAAGTACCGGATATTTCCAGTGTGAAATGGACCATCCTGATCAGCTGATTCCCAGGCATCTTCAGACAGTGAGAATATTATGGGTTTTTTTTCAAGTTTATTGTGTAGTTTGATATATTTTGAAAAGGTATTAATAAAATTAAAATTTCATATATTGAGGGTTTCGTAAAAACAGCAAGATACCATCTGCATAGAGATTAATTTTGTGTTGTTATTAGTATGAATTCCATTTATTTCACTGTTCTGTCGTATTGCTGCCACAATTGTTTCTATGAAGATGGCAAACAGTGAAGGAGAGAGTGGGCATGCAGGCCGTCTTCCCCGTCGGAGTGTGAATGCAGGTGATGTCATCCCATCTGTGACACTGTAGCTTTGGCTGAGGTGTACAGTATTTTAACCCAGTGGGTGAACGATTCTCCGAAGCCAAATCTATGCAATGTATTAAAGAGGAATGTCCAACTGACTGTCAGATGCAGTTTCTGCATCTAATGATGTAATCATGGTTTTAGTGTGGGTATGCTGAGCAGTCTAGACTAAATTAAATAATAATTGTCTTGTCTTGATGAAATCTGTCTGATCAGGATGGATTATAGTAGGAATGACTGTCTGTAACTGGGTGGCGAGAGCTTTTGTAATGATTTTCAAGTTATTCATTAATGAGAGTGGCGGGTAACTGGAGGGTTGTGTTGGGTCTTTATCAGGTCTCAATAACACTGTAATGGCCGGTAACTGGAGGGTTGTGTTGGGTCTTTATCAGGTCTCAATAACACTGTAATGGCCGGTAACTGGAGGGCTGTGTTTGGTCTTTATCAGGTTTCAATAACACTGTAATGGCGGGTAACTGGAGGGTTGTGTTTGGTCTTTATCAGGTTTCAATAACACTGTAATGGCGGGTAACTGGAGGGTTGTGTTGGGTCTTTATCAGGTTTCAATAACACTGTAATGGCCTATACATTTCTGCAGGGTAACCATCCGGTCTGGCGATTGGTTGTTAGGCATTTGGTTGAGGACCTTATGGAGTTCTTCTGATGTTAATGGTGCATCAAGCAGAGGTGGAGCGTTCAGGTGTAAGGAGTACAAATCCAGACCAAGATTTTGTTTCAACAAACCAGTTGAGTCTCTGACTGTGGTACTTTATATTCAACTGGTTGGTTGAAACAAAATCTTGATCTGGATTTGTACTCTCTGGACCTGAAATCTCCACCTCTGGCATCAAGGGCATCTGCTGTTTCATTGGTTAATATGGGTAAGTCTAGATTATTTTTAAATGATTCTATATCAACTGGATCTGGTTTTTCTTCTGAGAAGTGTAGGTTCTTATAAAATGTTCAAAAGATGTTAATTTTGCGTGATTATTGAAATATTTATTAGAGGAGTCACTTTTGCTTAAAAGTAATGCTTGTAATGGTCAGGTGATCTTATTTATTGTGGATTTTTTTTCCATCTTTCTGCAGACTGTCAGGCTGTAGAGTCACAGAAGAAGGCTGTTCTTCCCTGGCATCAGCTCTGAGGTCAAACCCATCACACCTGAGAGAGCTGGACCTGAGCTACAATCACCCAGGAGACTCAGGAGTGAAGCTGCTCTATGCTGTACTGGAGGATCCCAGCTGTAAACTGGAGAAGCTGAAGTGAGTACAGAGTGTGTGTCTGACACGCTACAGATACTTATGCATGTATGTGAAGAAGAGGCACCAATTAATAAATGGATACAGCAGTAGTACTATGTCATTCTGCTTCTCCTGTAGTGTGGATTACGGTGGAGAGTGCAGGACCAGACCAGGCTTACAGAAATGTAAGTGTCTTTGCATGTTGTTGTTTTTATTAATAATACCATGAATACTATGTTATGGTTGTATTCACACAATTGTTGTGATGAGTGTGGCTTTTTGCACTGTGTGTAGATGGATTTCCATGTTTGTGTTTAGGTGAGTTTCATGTCATTTTAGACAACATCCAAACGCGAAACAAAAAATCAGAATCATCACCAAAAACACTATGAATTCATTTAATCGTTTTTAAAAATATTTTTTACTAATGCTTTATAGTTGCTTGTATTATCTTGGTGTTTGTGTGGGAGTGTAGGATGGTTACATATATTCTGAATTAGTTATACATCTTTAATTTCACAAAAAAAGAATCCTTTGCATTTGTTCTTTTTGCGGATGCCGTGAGTGTATGTGTTTTCTGTGTGAGATTCGTTAGTATTGTCCTAAGGAGGCACCTGTAGGCAGTGAGACCGGACTCTCTCCTCAAGTGCAAAATGTGAATTTGCATTTTTACAGGGTGGTTCTGGAACATTCCTTAAATTCATGAGAGAATATTACTGATTGGTCACTGAATCCCTGAGGGATTCCAGGGGAGCCCAAATCCAGTCCTGGAGGGCCAGAGTCCTGCACATTTTTGGGTTTCCCTCATTTAACACACCTGATTCATCTCCTTGTGCTAATAACCACACAGCTCTTGAGCTGAATTATTTATGGTGGAACAGGGAAAGAACTTTGCTACACAGGGCACCGGCCCCCCAGGACTGGATTGGACACCCCTGCTTTAGGTAGAAGAAACAGGCAGCACAAGTCGATGTTAACTGGCCAATGAGGTAGTGCCCCTCTCATAAATATTAATCAGCCAGCCAATCGTGTAGGGCTTCACTCGTGAATATTAAAAAGTTCTCCTGATCCACGGTGCTAAAGAAATTAGCGCCCAGGACACACTGGATGTGCGGCGGAAAATATCAAATTTCATTTCGGCGCCCATGTTAACAGACTAGAGCGGGCCGCGTGCGTGCGCGAGATGCGGGGCTCACGCCTCGCGGCAGCAGCGCAGCATCTACAGTCACGCGCGCGGTAAGCGGTTCTCTATGGAAGCGTATTGCATTCATCTGGGAAAAATTAATTCTGTTTTTCCGAATTAATGAGATAATAATCCCGTTTTTCAGAGGCAATATTTTTCTGAATTAATGAAAACCTTCCTGTTTTTTATGATGCGCGCACGATCTGTGCCGGAATTATCGTTTATATCAGAATCCAGATCCAAATGTTTATTAAATATCACTTTAAACGTGTAATAATATTACTTAAATATTCTGTTATTGATGGCCATTTTCGAGCCGGATGCGCCGGAATTAGCGGTTTGAAGGAAAGACACTGACTTTAGTATTGATCTCTGGTGCCGTTTTGTGGTAAATATGCTTGTGATGAATATGTCTGATGAATGTCGCTGCTTTGTCATTTTTTAATTAAATTAATTAAGCTGTTACTTTAGCTCGCGCCCCATTTTGGCGGCTCTTCCCGCCGCCGTCGCGCGCCCGCTTTATGTTTCATAAACTTCAGTTCCGGCTTCGTTAGGGGAAGCTGTGCTGTTTTTATATCGTACAGAAACATAAAGTACAGGCGGCCTGATGGGATTAATAATTCTTCCTCCTGCCTACAGACTCCTGCCAGCTGACGCTGGACCCCAACACAGCAAACAGACTCCTGTCTCTGTCAGGGGGGGAACAGGAAGGTGACACATGGGTGGGGGGCAGAGCGGCCATATCCTGATCATCTAGAGAGATTTGACAGCTGCTCCCAAGTTCTGTGCAGAGAGAGTCTGACTGGCCGCTGTTACTGGGAGGCTGAGTGGGATGGACGTGTAGTCCTGATAGGAGTGACTTATAAAGGGATCAGGAGGAAAGGAGGGAGGGACTGTGGGCTTGGAGCCAATAACAAGTCATGGTGTCTGTACTGCTCTCCTCACAGACACTCTGTCTGGCACAATGATAAACAGACTCTCATACCCATAGAGCCCTCAGGCTCCCGCAGAGTAGGAGTGTATCTGGACTGGGGGGCTGGTGCTCTGTCCTTCTACAGAGTCTCCTCTGATGGACTGACCCCCCTGCACAGATTCACCTCCTCATTCACTGAGTCCCTCTATCCAGGGTTTCGGGTTTATAGAAACTCCTCAGTGTCACTCTGACGTGTTGCTGGTTCTCCTACAAAAAGGTAAAATCTCTGCTTTTTTACCTTTATAATCCTTTTTACTCTGAAATGTACAGAACTGTGCAAAAGTCTCAGGCAGGCAAAGAAAATGATGTTTAGATTATCCTCCTGTTGGTATAAAACTATGATATGATGCCTGTCAAAGTGTGTCAGCTTCGCCATTTCAGAACCTCTGCTAAAATCATCCCAGTATTTGCAGCGACCGTCCAGTGCAGCCATGTATTTTTTGACTTGGCCACTAACACACCTCATACAGCTAGTCAATCTCTCACTGACTTTTTAAACCAATATATTTAATTATTTAATTGAGCTGTTGGGGAAATTTAACAAAATCATGGAACGACTGAGGTGCCCCTGAGGAGAAGTTTGGGAACTGAAGCGGTGTTCATCTAGCCGTCCAACTAGATATCAGTAACTTTTTAGAAAACATAAGAAATTATTACTAGTTTTTATTGTGTTACTCTTAATTTGCACACGTTCTAATGTTAAATTGTGTTTTTTGTTCTAAGCCAAAGTACACTTGCTACCCAGATAAACAGCTTTAAACATTTCTTTGGACTGACTAAGACCTTTGCACAGTACTGTATGTTTGACAAAAAATAAATGACTGTGTTCAGTGAGCTGAATAAACATGAAAAATATAGTTTAATACGTTTTTTTCTCTGACTAAAATGTAATTAAATGTAAATGTAATCCTGATCGGGGGGGGGGGGGGGGGGGGGGGGGCTATCCCCTTCTCCTGTATATGTACATTTTATATATTATATATTTATGTCCATTTACTGTATTTCCTCCCTGTACAGTGACAATAAAGGCTTTCTGTTCTGTCCTATTAATGTCCTGCTTCAGCGTCACCCAAAGCATAACTGAGTAACATAATGAAACCTCTGATGGATTAAGTTAAATTCACTGTATTACTGCGGCTGAACATAATTAACACAATGACTGTCAATCAATGCATAATAATCATTTAACTAGAGACAAAAACTGGAAAATATAATTATGTCCTGTTACTATCCTTCTTCAGTGGATTAAAGTAAATAAAATTATTATTAATATATTTCAATAAATAAAGAAATTTCTTTTGTTAAATAATTAACACCCTTGCCACCCCCACCCCCCAGTAATAGGTCTGGTTGCTCCCCCGTCGGACACAAGGGGCAGCTACCCAGACACCCTTGCCACCCCCACCCCCCAGTAATAAGTCTGGTTGCTCCCCCGTCAGACAACGGGCAGGTGCCCAGGCAGCCTTGCCACCCCCACCCCACTGTAAGAGGTCTGGTTGTGCCCCCGTCAGACAGAACGGGCAGATGCCCAGGCAGCCTTGCCGCCCCCACCCCACTGTAAAAGGTCTGGTTATACCCCCGTCAGACAGAACGGGCAGGTGCCCAAACACCCTTGCCACCCCCACCACACTGTAAAAGGTCTGGTTTTGCCCCCGTCAGACAGAACGGGCAGGTGCCCAGGGTCCCTTACCCCCCCCCCCCCACCACACTGTAAAAGGTCTGGTTGCCCCCCCGTCTGACAGAATGGGCAGGTGCTCAGGCAGCATTTCCACCCCCACCCCACTGAAAAGGTCTGGTTATGCCCCCGTCAGACAGAACGGGCAGGTGCCCAAACACCCTTGCCACCCCCACCCCACTGTAAAAGGTCTGGTTTTGCCCCCGTCAGACAGAACGGGCAGGTGCCCAAACACCCTTACCACCCCCACCCCACTGTAAAAGGTCTGGTTATGCCCCCGTCAGACAGAACGGGCAGGTGCCCAAACACCCTTGCCACCCCCACCCCCACTGTAAAAGGTCTGGTTTTGCCCCCGTCAGACAGAACGGGCAGGTGCCCAAACACCCTTGCCACCCCCACCCCACTGTAAAAGGTTTGGTTATGCCCCCGTCAGACAGAACGGGCAGGTGCCCAGGCAGCCTTGCCACCCCCACCCCACTGTAAAAGGTCTGGTTACTCCCCCGTAGGACAGAAGGGTCAGGTGCCCAGGCAGCCTTGCCACCCCCCACCCCACTGTAAAAGGTCTGGTTATGCCCCCGTCAGACTGAACGGGCAGGTGCCCAAACACCCTTGCCACCCCCACCCCACTGTAAAAGGTCTGGTTTAGCCCCCGTCAGACAGAACGGGCAGGTGCCCAAACACCCTTGCCACCCCCACCCCACTGTAAAAGGTTTGGTTATGCCCCCGTCAGACAGAACTGGCAGGTGCCCAGGCAGCCTTGCCACCCCCACCCCACTGTAAAAGGTCTTTTTATGCCCCCGTCGGACAGAACGGGCAGGTGCCCAGACACCCTTGCCACCCCCACCCCAATTGTAAAAGGTCTGGTTACTCCCCCGTTGTACAGAAGGGGCAGGTGCCCAGGCAGCCTTGCCACCCCCACCCCACTGTAAAAGGTCTGGTTATGCCCCCGTCAGACTGAACGGGCAGGTGCCCAAACACCCTTGCCACCCCCACCCCACTGTAAAAGGTCTGGTTTTGCCCCCGTCAGACAGAAACGGGCAGGTGCCCAAACACCCTTGCCACCCCCACCCCACTGTAAAAGGTTTGGTTATGCCCCCGTCAGACAGAACGGGCAGGTGCCCAGGCAGCCTTGCCACCCCCACCCCACTGAAAACGGTCTGGTTTTGCCCCCGTCAGACAGAACGGGCAGGTGCCCAGGCAGCCTTGCCACCCCCACCCCACTGAAAACGGTCTGGTTTTGCCCCCGTCAGACAGAACGGGCAGGTGCCCAGGCAGCCTTGCCACCCCCACCCCACTGTAAAAGGTCTGGTTATGCCCCCGTCAGACAGAACGGGCAGGTGCCCAAACACCCTTGACACCCCCACCCCACTGTAAAAGGTCTGGTTTAGCCCCCGTCAGACAGAACGGGCAGGTGCCCAAACACCCTTGCCACCCCCACCCCACTGTAAAAGGTTTGGTTATGCCCCCGTCAGACAGAACGGGCAGGTGCCAGGCAGCCTTGCCACCCCCACCCCACTGAAAACGGTCTGGTTTTGCCCCCGTCAGACAGAACGGGCAGGTGCCCAGGCAGTCTTGCCACCCCCCACCCCACTGTAAAAGGTCTTTTTATGCCCCCGTCGGACAGAACGGGCAGGTGCCCAGACACCCTTGCCACCCCCACCCCAATTGTAAAAGGTCTGGTTACTCCCCCGTTGTACAGAAGGGGCAGGTGCCCAGGCAGCCTTGCCACCCCCACCCCACTGTAAAAGGTTTGGTTATGCCCCCGTCAGACAGAACGGGCAGGTGCCCAAACACCCTTGCCACCCCCCACCCCACTGTAAAAGGTCTGGTTTTGCCCCCGTCAGACAGAACGGGCAGGTGCCCAAACACCCTTGCCACCCCCACCCCACTGTAAAAGGTCTGGTTTTGCCCCCGTCAGACAGAACGGGCAGGTGCCCAAACACCCTTGCCACCCCCACCCCACTGTAAAAGGTTTGGTTATGCCCCCGTCAGACAGAACGGGCAGGTGCCCAGGCAGCCTTGCCACCCCCACCCCACTGAAAACGGTCTGGTTTTGCCCCCGTCAGACAGAACGGGCAGGTGCCCAGGCAGCCTTGCCACCCCCACCCCACTGAAAACGGTCTGGTTTTGCCCCCGTCAGACAGAACGGGCAGGTGCCCAGACAGCCTTGCCACCCCCACCCCACTGAAAACGGTCTGGTTTTGCCCCCGTCAGACAGAACGGGCAGGTGCCCAGGCAGCCTTGCCACCCCCACCCCACTGTAAAAGGTCTTTTTATGCCCCCGTCGGACAGAACGGGCAGGTGCCCAGACACCCTTGCCACCCCCACCCCAATTGTAAAAGGTCTGGTTACTCCCCCGTCGTACAGAAGGGGCAGGTGCCCAGGTAGCCTTGCCACCCCCACCCCACTGTAAAAGGTCTGGTTGCTCCCCCATCGTACAGAAGGGGCAGGTACCCAGGCAGCCTTGCCACCCCCACCCCACTTGTAAAAGGTCTGGTTCCTCCCCCGTTAGACAGAAAGGGCAGGTGCCCAGGTAGCCTTGACACCCCCACGCCACTGTAAAAGGTCTGGTTATGCCCCCTTCGGACAGAACGGGCAGGTGCCCAGGCACCCTTGCCACCCCCACCCCACTGTAAAAGATCTGGTTGCTCCCCCGTAGGATAGAAGGGGCACGTGCCCATGCACCCTTACTCCTCTGCCCCCACTTATCTGTCTGACTTATAAATTGATACACAGATAGATACTGAACCCCTCCCACGCCCGGCTGGCAAAAGCCACACAATTTATCTGCATGCATTATTATTAACAAACGTGTAAAAATATACACAGACATCCATTGACAATCCACCATTTGATTCATTATCTATTGCACATTCTATACAGTGACTGTAGTCAGTTATAATGTCTCTCTATCAAGCTGCTGCTATATTTCTTACATCCACTGGACACGATCATTCCGGAAACAATGTGTACGTTTCAGGGCCGCCACTAGGTGGAGACAAAACACAGATTACTAAATAAAATAGGATCAGAATTAAATTATAAGAAAGCGGATCTATGCGCGATATAAAATACCATGATTACTCCGTTTTAACGGAAAACTTCATTTTATTCAAGTTTGTCATTAGCAGTCATTTGCGTTCTTTCATAATAAAAACAATTTTATGAGCCATAAATTATCAATATATTTTGCAGGAACAGATATCGCGCCGCTGAAGTTCAGCACTTTCCCGTTTGAGATGAACGTGATGTTGCCGTTTCCTGCCGGCGACCTTTAAAAATCCACGACAGCAGCGGTTAGATGCAGCGTGTGCAGCGGCCATATTTACGGACAAAATCAAGCTGCTGAATAAGACTTAGTTTGTGGTTTATTAATTTATAAGTAACAGCATAATACTACATTATTTGTGCTTCCTCGGGTAAAGTGTTACCGATGAGAGAACATTTTGAAAATCAGTAAATAACATTTTCTCTTGCCTTGACTCTAAATCAGACCTAGACATATTTGAGTAGATTACCAGGTTTCCTCTGGTTATTGCACTTACCGCACACAATATGAAGAAAATGTAAGTGAACCGAAATCTCCATGCAATGAATTAGCATCCTGTGAGTATCAAGTGCTGCACGCCATACATTAGCAATGGGCATCAGATCACTGTATTCAACAGGGTGAGGGGTTATTCAGGAAGGACGAGTGTATTATTATAAAACAGACTGATAAATCAGCTTGTTTAAGCAGTTATTACTGTACGTCTTGTTCAATAATCCAACATACTTTCCCAGCTGGCAGCTTTCAAAGAGGACTTACTCATTGTTCTTGCAAACCTCGACATTTATGAAGGCCTCTATACCTTAACAAGCTTACGGTTAAATGCAGCACGGCCCCTAATGTCCTGTCTGGATGTCTGGAGGTGATTTTCTGTCCTGAGTTAGATGAAATGCATGAATCCATTTCCAAAAGCTGTTTATCTGGGTCCCCGCGATGGGGCCCCTTGGATATGGTGCCAGTATCTCACAGGCTTTGGACACCGAATCAATCAGGCATTTCTGAGTCGCATCTTACATAAGAACATAAGAACTATACAAACGAGAGGAGGCCATTCGGCCCATCAAGCTCACTTGGGGAGAACTAAACTAATAGCTCAGAATCGTTAAAATCTTATCTAGCTCTGATTTAAAGGAACCCAAGGATTCAGCTTGCACTACATTATCAGGAAGGCTATTCCATACTCTGACTACACGCTGTGTAAAGAAGTGCTTCCTTAAATCCAGTTTGAAATGTTCTCCCGCTAATTTCCACCTATGGGCAAGAGTTCGTGTATTTAAACTAATGCTGAAGTAACTATTTGGTTGAACAGCATCTTTATTTAGCCTGATCTTTATTTTTTGTCTAGCAAATTTAACACAAACCAGTGTGTGGCCTGAATGACACACTAATTAAAGCGAATTCAGTGGCAGGAAAAGGTTTCCCGCTTATTTACATATATTTCAGAGGTTCACAGAGCTGCCAGCTTTGGTCTCCTGGCTGCTGTGACATTTTCAATTCGAGACAAATCTGCACACGCATTTACGTGTCACAATTACGTCACGTGGGCCAAACGCCACACTTAAGGCAACAGGGGCATTTATTAGCCCTATTTTAACCCAATGGTTAACCTAACCATAAAGCCCCCAATAAACCTTATAAGCCCCGACTACGCCACCTGATGTTACCATAGGGCACCAGGACCCTCCAAGTTGGTTCAGACTGGTTGTGCTGGTATGAGTCGCTCCACAGACACCCAAACACCCGATGGTTTGTATTTTACCAATTTATTTTACAAAGAATAAAAACACACTTTAAAATGCCGAGGCTAGCCGATAGCATACAAAAACGTCATAAAAATTTAGTCCGTTCAGGGCCCACTATCAGATCAGCGGGGCCAGGCGATGTCCGTGCAACAGATGATCCCCACAAGCCCGGTTCCGTCCGCCCCAGCCTATAAGGGTGACACAAACACAAGGCGAGCAAACAGATTCTACCACAGCACGACCCACAATCGCCGTATAGGGATACCGAGAGTATCGCGACAAAGGCACACTACCGCACACTTATCACCCCCACAGGGCACCGCAATAATCACACACACAAATCGAAACACCCGTACACACCCACTACAAACGACACCCTATCACGGTATCCACTACAGGGAGGATTGATAACCTGGTTTCGAACACCCGCCACTACATCAGCCTAAACCAGACCCCAGATCCGACGCCGACCCGATATTTGGCTCTGTCTAAGCGAACAGAGTTTTCACTTAACTCGCTGCGGGGGGGAATGCCCAGTTACTCTCCCCCGCTCCGGCGTCCCAGCGACTCCTTCCCCGCCAGAGCGTCTCGAGACGCGATCGCCACTCGGGGTGCTCCGCTCTCCAGTATCGGCTCCCCTGTCCACTCTCCGGTGCGCCTTTTTCCGGTGTCTCCTCCGGGTCTCTTCTGTCCACTCTCTGGTGCGCCTTTTTCCGGTGTCTCCTCCGGGTCTCTTCTGTCCACTCTCTGGTGCGCCTTTTTCCGGTGTCTCCTCCGGGTCTCTTCTGTCCACTCTCTGGTGCGCCTTTTTCCGGTGTCTCCTCCGGGTCTCTTCTGTCCACTCTCCGGTGCGCCTTTTTCCGGTCTCGCCTCCGGGTCTCTGCTGTCCACTCTCTGGTGCGCCTTTTTCCGGTGTCTCCTCCGGTTCCCCTTCTGTCCACTCCCTGGTGCGCCTTTTTCCGGTGTCTCCTCCGGTTCCCCCCTTTCCTTTCTTCCAGGGTGCCTTTTCTCTAATGCGATCCTCCCCCTTCACTTTCCCAACCAATCCCAAACATTGTTCCAGCGCCGCAATTGTCAAGGCAATTAATTAGTCCCACGATCCCGGCTGACGTACCAAAGGCACCAGGATATAAACAAAACCCCGCATGCCCATAATACCCACGTGACACATGTATGTAAGAGTTTTATTACCTTGTAAATAGTCTGTAGGGTTTGCAAGCTACCGAAATGCCTTTGATGTAACTAAGTATAAATTTATAATAGAATAATATAGAATTGCCTATCCAGGAACAATGGGCGCAGGTGGGAACGAACCCTGAGCAGAAACCAACCCTGTGCGGGAACCAACCCTGGGCGGGAACCAACCCTGGGGGGCACCAACTCACCACAGGGCGCACACACTCACACAGCCACACTCACACAAGTACTGGGCTAATTCAGAGACGCCAATCAGCCAACCCAGCACACCTTTGGACTGTGGGAGGAGACCGGTGCAGCACTGAAACACCTCACTTCAAACGGGCTTCAGTGCAGGTAATATATTAAGGCAGTGTTATGGCAGGGCGTCTGTGATGGGGGGGTGAGAGGTGGTGTTCAGGCTTAATCCAAAGTAGATTAGTGGGTCTCATTAGGAACAGCGACGACCTGCCCTATAGAGAGAAGGTGAAGAGACTGGTGGGTTGGTGCAGTGACAACAGCCTGATCCTGAATGTGGAGAAGACCAAGGAGATGATCATGGACTTCAGGAGAAAACAGCCCAGTCATTCAGCACTTGTCACTGACAACAGTGCTGTGGAGGTGGTCAGCAGCATCAGATTCCTGGGGGTGCAGATAACTGACAGTCTGGACTGGTCACCAAACACAACATCACCGGTTAAACGGGCTCAGCAGCGTTTGTACTTCCTCCTCCGGATGAAGAGAGCTTTCCTCTCCCATCCTCAGCACCTTCTACCGAGGCACCATAGAGAGCGTGCTGACCAGCTGTATCTCCATCTGGTTTGGCAGCTCGAAAGCCTCAGACAGGAAATGGCTGCAGAGAGTGGTGAGGACTGCAGAGAGGATCATCGGGACTTCTCTTCCATCCATCCAGGACATTGTGCACAAACACTGTCTCAGCAGAGCCTGTGACATCATCAGAGACTCCGCCCACCCCCACCAGGGACTGTTCGCCCTGCTGCCCTCTGGGAAGAGGCTTTGCAGCATCAGGACCAGGACAGTCAGATTCTGTAATAGTTTCATTCCTCAAGCCATTAGACTCCTGAACTCTCAATACCTCAAGGCAGCCCCCCCCACCCCAGCCTCTCTCCATCCATCCACACGTCACTTTCAAGAGCTGCTTCTTTTTAATAGTTTAGTGCAATATGTCTGAAACGGCGATGTACACTGGTGTTTGCTGCTATAGTGCTGTTAATATATTTTTATGCATATTCTATGTTAATTCCACTTTATATTCTTTTTTAATTCACTCTGCTGGGCCGATGATGAGTCAATGCAACGTAATTATGCTCTGATGTGCACTAACCGGTGTATGTTCTGAATGACAATGAAGTAGCTATTCTATTCTATTCTATGTCTGGATAAGTATGGGCTGGAATACAGAGAGAAGCTGGTGGCCAAAGCAGTGACGGGTCATGAGTGGCAGATGCTCTGGGGTCCAAACAGGAGTTAGAGAGTGTGGTAGAAAAATTTTAAATATAACACTTAGAATAAAAGTCGGACCTCTCAGTTTGGTGAGTAAAGGAAATCTCTTTTATTCCAGCAACTCAGCAAAGCGCTCTCATCACACTCTGGCACTCGGTACCAAGACACCCGAGCTTACAGAGCAACCAGCTAATAAACCATAACTCCTAAATTTGCAATAAGGGTGTCTAAATCCTGATTGGTCACAAAACACCAACAAACTGAGCTCAAACATATAACAAACACAATTCTCCTGCTCTATTGGTTCACCTTGGCAACAAGGTAAAATCCACCCATTTTGCCAGAATTTTACCAGTTAGATGCAGCGTGTGCAGCGACCATATTTACGGACAAAATCAAGCTGCTGACTAAGACTTAGTTTGTGGTTTATTAATTCATAAGTAACAGCATAATACTACATTATTTGTGCTTATAAAGTGTTACCGATGAGAGAACACTTTGAAAATCAGTAAATAACATTTTCTCTTGCCTTGACTGTAAATCAGAGCTAGACGTGTTTACCAGAATATGTCTCAACTGCTAGACTCTACTTGAGATATGAATATAGATATTGATTACATGACATTGAATCACTATTAATGTTTGGGTGTTCCATTGATTAATGATTAACACATTGACGTATTGTCATTAAATCACTGCAAATACACGGTTAACATATGATTAATATGATTAACATAATTACTTATACATTTGCACTACCGCATAGCTTGCTATATATTGCCTGCCGCAACTATTTTATAAAGCTATAACTCACTGTGCACCAGTTGGGGCAGCTTCGAATCTCTCCCTGCAGGTGGTTTCTCCCCCCCCTTTTGTGCCGCTGTCTGCCTCTCCAAGGTCCGAGCTTTCCTCGGGGTCTGCGGAGCTATCGCAAAGCGAGGTCACACAGTACTCAAAACAATCTCTTCTTGCCTAAGACATAACAGACCCAATATGCCTCCCTCCCGAGCTACCAATGTCCAGTTTTACTTCCACACCTGTCTCAAGGTTAGAAAAAATAAAAATTTGACAGTGCGTGAAAACAATGAAACTATTACAAATACCTGTCCCACCATGTACTGTAATTCAATGGTATAGATGTAATAAATTATTATAGAGCCCAGCCTCTCAGTGACGAGATAACCATCAATTCATAGCAGTACTATCGAGAGCCAAGTTCATTTTGCCTTCTTTTTCCCCAAACATTGAAGAGCTCGGCAAAGCTTCAGTTAAAAGTCTTAAAAATTATCTTCTTGGTCCACAGCCTCTTCGTGAACTTGTGTGACAAGAGAAATTGTGTGACATGGATCATATGTTTTGCGATTAAAACCTCTGATGGCTCCATTCATGACTGAAGATCAGTTAATGTTAAACCTGCATTTCTTAAGATGGTTTATGTTGGTTGCAAGATCTTGCAAAATATCTCTTGCTGGCAGAGAACTTTGTGTTGTTCTTCAGGATCAAACAAAACACAGGTAGTTTAGCATGTGGCATTATGTGTTGTTAATGGTACAGATAATTGCACAGACAATGGCACAGAACTTCAGCACACAATTATATTTATTATATTATAAAGAGATTGTGATATATATACAATAAGCAGAATAAATGATCAAACTTCTGTAAGCTGTGTTGCTAAGCTGTCATCTGTTATCCATTTAACCCCCTCCTCTCAGTTTAAACATTTTATTGTTATTAGATTGTTATTTATTGTTATTAGAGTCATTGCACATTCCATGGATGAAGAAACGTGACAGCCAGCACCACCATTAAATATCTCAATATTGTACTAACCTTACGCTCTGGATGCTTGCCAGTGCGGTGTGATTCAGTTCCTCATCATCAGAAGACACATCAGACAGTGCAGCCACTACTGAAAGGTAGTCATCATAGTTTGCTGGTTGATGAATCGTTGTGGTAGTTGAGGTAGAGGGTAGTACAGAACATGTACTTGGATAAAAGTGCTTTGGAAGGGTGAGTTTGAGTTATTTTGACACATTAAGACAGTGGTTTTCAACCTGTGGGCCGCGACGGTATTGCAGGGGGGCTGCCAATTATTATTAATAGAAATTGTAATATTGTTAATATAATAAAAAATGTCTAGTCAAAATCAAATAAATCATAATTTGATATATAATTAAATAATGAGAAATTAAATAATAAACTGTTACTATGCGTTCACTATTCGAGCTCACTGATTGGTTTAATAACAACCCGCCAACTTAGACTATCTAAAATAGTTTTGATTCATACATGCTGAAGCAGATTTAAAAATGGATAAATGGTTGACAAACAGGATCGCTGAAAAGAAAAAATACAGACGTTTCTTCAGCAACAAGTAAGCCTGACACTGAAAAGCCTCAAAATAAACCTAAACGAAGAAAATATAGTAGTGACTACCTAGCGCTGGGTTTCACATATGTTGGAGCAGAGAACGAGCAGCTACCGCTCTGTGTTGTGTGCTCAGAAATACTGTCAAATGAAGCTTTAAAACCAATCAAACTACGACGGCACTTGGAAATAAAGCATAGTGAATATGCATCCAAGCCTATAGAATTTTTTGAGAACAAACTTAAAGAGTACCAAAGCAGGAAAAAAACTCTTGAAACAGCGTTCTCTGGCAACGACAACAGTAAAGCAGTGGAGGCATCTTATCGTGTTGCAAAGCTCATTGCAAAGGCTGGAAAACCGCACACAATTGGTGAAACTTTACCTGCTGCGAAAGAAATGGTTGGCGTGATGTGTGGAGAAAAGGCCCGCAAGCAGTTAAATTTGATTTCACTTTCAGATAATACAGTCGAGAGAAGAATCAATGAAATGGCAGATGATATAACTCAGAAGTTGGTCAAAAACATTCGAGAGAGTCCCTTTTATGCCCTACAGTTGGATGAATCGACCGATATAGCAAACCTTTCCAACCTCCTTGCCTTTGTACGGTATGTACATAATGGAGAATTACAAGAAGATTTCCTTTTCTGTAAGCCGCTGCCGGCGCAATCAACTGCCCAAGCCATATTTGATATTTTGAATGCGTTCATTGTTTCAAATGGAATGGACTGGTCTAAATGCGTGGGTCTGAGCACAGATGGAGCAAGAGCCATGGTGGGACATCGCAACGGAGTCGTTGCGCGCGTAAAAACAGCTGCGCCGCTCATGAGCTCTGTCCACTGCAGTTTACATCGGGAGGCGCTAGCTACCAAAAAGATGCCCACAGATCTCAGATGCGTCTTGGATGAGGCTGTTAAAATCGTCAATTTCATAAAGACTAGGCCCCTTCAGTCACGTCTGTTTCGACTACTCTGTGAAGAAATGGGAAGTGACCATGTTCAGCTTCTGTTACACATTGAGGTACAATGGCTTTCACGAGGCAGGGTGCTTACTCGTCTATTTGAATTACGCAACGAAGCACGGATTTTTTTTATCTGACTCAAATTTTCCCCTTTCAGACCGCCTCAGTGATTTCGAGTGGCTTGCAAAATTGTCCTACCTTTCTGATATTTTCAATCACCTAAATGGTGTGAACTTGAGTCTTCAGGGCAAATCAGTGACAGCGTTTCAAGTCCAAAATAAAATCGAAGCCACAATAAAGAAACTGGACATTTGGGCCGGACGAATTCGCAAATCAAACTCTGAATCGTTTGAAAATTTGTCACATCTTTTGACAGAAGAAGCCATGAGCCTACCCATCTTGGTTAAAAAGCTGATTGAGGAGCATCTCCAAGGACTGAAGAGCCAGTTGCGTGACTACTTTCCATCTCCAGATGCTCAGGTTGCCTGGATGGAAAATCCTTTTGCAAACTTGTGTGAGGGAGCCGTCACAAGCTTAAGTGCAAAAGAGCACGACAGCCTCATTGACATGTCTTGTGACAGTGCTTTAAAATTGACGTTTTCTCAAAAAACATTGACGGATTTCTGGATTCATACATTCTCCGAGTATCCTGATCTTTCTGACAAAGCTCTTAAGTTTTTGATGCCATTTCCGACAACATACTTATGTGAAGCAGGATTTTCTGCATTGGTGGCACTCAAGACAAAATACCGGAATAAGCTTAACGTCGAGCCTGATCTCCGCTTGCAACTTTCTTCCCTTCAACCCGACATACAGCGCTTAGAAAATGCTAAACAACACCAACCTTCGCATTAGGTGAGTGACAAAGATTGTTGTTTATAGTTTCATGTCTAATTGTCTTGCAAACAAGTTGAGATTTTCTTTGTGCATGTTATCCATTTAGCTAAATTTGTTTCATGGTTGTTGTTTTAAATTTATTTACATATTGCAGTTCCGTTTCCCTTTAATGTGTCTTTTTTTATTTATTTATTTATTTATTTTTGCCTGCTCTCGATTTGCGCTTGTCACTCGAGTCTGACTCTAGTCTTGCTTTGTCCAGTGCTCCATTTCTCTGCCGGTTTTGACTGCTCGTTTCAACCCAGCTCTGCCTGTTCCCTCTGACGGCTCTTCGGCTCGCTGACGTTCTACCCGCTGCCGACCTCTGCCTGGATTTGGTTTTCCCGTTTTCGAAATGTCAACCCGAACCTGTGGGGGCTTGCTGATCCGTTATGTATATTTTCTTGTATTGTATTTCTTGTATTTTCTTGTATATGTATATTACCAGTTTATTCAATAAAGACAAATAACAGCCTTGCTTCCGAGTACTTAGTTAACCCGACACAAAAAGCGGGATCGTTTAAATTCTTTTGCAGTGGGCCGCGTTAAAAAATATGTGTTTGGCTGTGTGGGCCGTGAGTTAAAAAAGGTTGGAAACCACTGGTCTAGTCTTTGCCAAGTTTTATGCTTATTTCCCCTGGTTAAGTTAATCTGACTTGTGTGTTTAGGAGGGTCATACAGGCTTTTTGTTTGTAATGGAAGCACAGGGTCTGTACTTGCAGCTTATTTGCCATGTTAATGGAAGCATTTTACCTTCCTCTCTAATCTTTTTTTCTTGGCTCTCACTGCAGTCTCCTCTATGCTAGGGTTTCTCAACCCAGTCCTTGGACCCCACTGCAAAGATCCACAGTTTTGCTCTATCCAAGCTCTCAGCACAGCAGTAAAAGGTGACTGTTTGGTTCATGCATGCAGGGATCTGGGACAGAGCGTGGAACGTGGAGCTGTCTGGTGGGCTGAGGAATGAGTTTAGAAATGCTGCTGTATGAAGTATTAAACAATTTGACCGGTTGGATAAATGTTAAAATGTTTTCTCCAAATATAAAAAGAGAGAATCTTCTGTTTTGCGTCTCATTACAAGCAAATTTGTTTTTTGTTTTTATGTCACTCTAGTATTTGATATCTAATTTTCAGTCTGGCAATATAATCTGGTGAATGGGGAAAGACTTCCAGCAGGGGCTCCGGTTTCCTCCCACAGTCCAAAAGTGTGCAGGGTAGGTTAATTGGCAAATCTGAGTTGTGAGTGTTTGCGCCCTGCAGAGTGTTGACTCCTGCCCAGGGTTGGTTCCTGCCTACGCCTGTTGTTCCAAGGACAGGCTCCGGTCCCCCCCGCGACCTCAGTTTGGCTTGCTGTCTCCCCGCTTGGTTTTCTTTGGTTTACGTCTTCACTAGCCCCCTCGTTGCTTTGACTTGTGTGTAAGTTATGTATCTGTGATTGTATTGCTGCATAGGGAGTGACTGCTGTTTTGTTTTGCAAGTGTGTGTTGGACTCTGTTTATTTGGTTAGGGAGTGAGGTGGAGTGTTTGTCTTTTGGTTTCCTTTTCTTTTGCACTTAGGTGAGATTAGCTGTGGGTCGCACTTGATAGTTGGGGATTTTGTTTGTTATTTTGGCTGTGGTCACTCCCAAAGTCTTTTGCACCGGGTTATTTGTTCAGTGTCAGTATTATATAATATAATAAAAATATCCCTTTATCCACTGGTGTTCCCTTCTTGCCCTCACCCTGTTTGTCCCTTTATCCCATTCCCCTTTCCCGTGAATACTGTTACACTCCAACCCTAGACAGGATATCAAAACAGCATCTTACCTATTGTTTTAAAAGAGATGACGGATATTATTCATTGACCTTTATCTTTGCTATTTCAGAAATCCGTATCTGCCGGTGTGGTACCTTCTGACTGGAAGTATACACTGTAAAAAAAGGCAAAATTTGTCACAGTTTTAAACCATTTTATATCAGCCAATTTGACTACAGCATAATTATCTTTTTCCTTGTATGTTAAATTACAGAAAAATTTTATCAAAACTACATTGCATAAACATATTTTTACGCACAGTTTGTAAAATAACAGAGAAGCCCCTTCAGTGAAACTGGTCAATTTCTTTTCTGTATTTTTACAGAAATTAAACTTATGGTCATATGCTTTATCTGTAAAATTTTTATGGTTTTATTGTACCAACATGTGTTTTAGTAAAACGAAGGCACAACAGCTGTTTTCTATAATTTTGCTTTCATTAACTTTAATTTTACATTCAGTGTACATAAAATCTACATTGTTTTACTGTAATAAACCAGATATCCACCATAATTGTACTGTGTTGTTGGATATATACGAAATGGTTTGCATAGATCTAAGGTTATAAACATTAAAAAAACTTAAAATTAGAAAATATAGACCCTATATTATAGGGAATATGCGAGTCATCGAACTGATATTGTAACGAACCCAAACTACAGTAGCGTCAGAGGCTGTAAACGGAGAACAGATCACCACCAGACTGCAGCTACAATTACAGAGATAATTTTATTCAGTACAATTCATGCAGCGACCCATTGGGTCGGATCTGGATTCACAAAGAGTTCGGTCCCGCTTTCTCCCCGTAGCACACCACCCCTTTTTAAGTGTGTGTTATTAACCCACGCTACCGCACAGTAAATCCCGCACCACACAACATCCCCATTAGGGCATGGCACACCAATAGCACTGCAATGCACAGTAATCCCCACACTTCGGGCACAGGCAAGCGTTACGGGACCCGAACTGCCTCTATAGTCTAAATCTGATCGCATTTCACCGGTCTTATCCTGCCTTCATTGGCAACCAGTTAAGTCTTGGATTGATTATAAAATACTGCCCTGACCTATAAAGCACTGAATGGCCTTGCACCAGAATACCTTAGTGACCTGCTGACCTCTTACAACCCTCCACGCTTGCTTCGTTCTCAAGGCGCAGGATATCTGTTAGTACCTAGGGTAGAAAGAGCTACGGCAGGCTGCAGAGCTTTCTCCTATAGAGCTCCTCAGCTGTGGAATGGTCTTCCACCGGATGTGCGGGTTTCAGGCTCACTCTCAATATTCAAGTCTAGACTAAAAACACGCCTGTTTAGTTTAGCTTATAGGGACTCTAGTTCTGACTCTAGCTATTTCCTCACTCCCAGTCAGACCTACAGTGTGAGGTGTAGAGCTGGGTGGGGATCGGTGCCATTGGCTTTGGATAAACTGAACTGTCAGTCTGTCACTTTAGCTTCACACCCCCTTGTGGAATTGGAGTGCTGACATTCAGGGACTCCCCATGCCTGCATTCCCACCTGCCTATCCCTCCTACTTATGCTGCCATAGCCATATCTGCCGGAGCTTACATACTGCACTCACCTAACTGTTTGCACTGCCTCTAGTCTCCCCTACTTTGGCTAATTGCACATTTTATTTCCCCTACTCCCCCTGGGCTGTGCTGCCTGGAGACCCCAAAGTTTCAAGATATCCTGCCTACCCTGCTGCCTGCGACGTCTCCACTACCTGTGAGTCCTTCCGGCCTGCTCACCCTTCTGCCTGTGACATCTTCCCTGTTTACCCTGCTGCAGGTCTCCACTACCTGTGACGTCCTTCCGGCCTGCTCACCCTTCTGCCTGTGACATCTTCCCTGTTTACCCTGCTGCCGTACTACTGTTCGCCCCCCCATCTGAAGCAGCTCCAGCACTTGCCTGTCATCACCTCCCTGCCCCCCACTTTGTGACTGAAATGTTAAGATTGGGATAATGTGAATTAGGACTTTGCCATCTTGATCATTTGACTTCCTCTGCTGCCCCCTGGAGGATGGGCTCCCCCTTTCAGTCTGGTTAGGGTTAGGGCTTCCTCTGCTGCCCCCTGGAGGATGGGCTCCCCCTTTGACTATGGTTCCTCCCAAGGATTCTTCTTTCTAGGGAGCTTTTCCTTGCCACTGTCCCCTCTGACTTGCTCACTGGGGGCTTTGGGCAGGGATGCTGAAAAGTGCTTTGAGATGATGTAATGTTATGAAAACACACTATACAAATAAAACTGAACTGAACTTAAATTGCATACTGTGTACCAAATTGCATTGGGTAGGAGACCAAAAAAGATTATTTATTGCGATATTTTTAAACTAAATGACACACATATTTTTTTTCTTACTTATCGCCCAGCCCTAATCAACAATACACTAATCGGAGAGCTAACAGTCCTGTGAAATAGGCTTTTAGAAAAAAATGTTTCTTTGAATGATTTTTGAATAATGATACTTCATTCACCCCAATGGGGAAATTGTCTTTTCGCCCCTCCCATCTTGCTCTACAAGAGACATGCGACACATATACAGGTGAGAGGAAGTTTGGGGGTCGCAGCACAGAATCGGCCAGCATCCAGCACCCCTGCAGCTCAAGGACTCAGCGATGACATCACTCTGCCGGCCAAGAGATCTGAACCAGCGACCTTCCGCTCATGGACACAGAGTCCGAACCCAAAAAGTCACGCACCACACCCGGTATTTACAGAAATTCTCCCTGCAGCATCCAGAACTGAAACGAATATTAGTGGTTTTCCCATTATTAATGAAAACTGGACCATTCTGTATGATGCTGTATCTTTGGTTATTTGTTACACAAAGGATGGTCGTGGAAATCTTGTCTTTTTTGTTTTTACTACATCACTACCTTCAGGTAATATAAACTAGATTAAAAAGTAACATTGCTGATAAAAGAGGGGAAATAAATTACATATATACATATTCATTTTATATTTTAAACAATGTTTATCTATGTCTGCCGGACTAGATGTGTCGTTACATCCTCAGCCAGGTGCAGCTGAGGCCAGCAGAGGGCGCCAGTGAGCAGCCAGAGACAGCAGTCATACGGAAGCTCCCAGCTCTGGGCTCCATCACATGAACACGCCTGCTGACAATAACACTCACATACCACTGATACACCCTGTGGATAAAGAGCCCTCACTGTTTCTATAGCAGGTTAGGATGCTGTGCCTGTGATCAGAAGGCAGACTGGATGGGAATGGAAACATAGTAACAAACAAAAAGTGACATCACTACCTTCAGTCATTATAAAGTCTGTGGTCAAAATTAGCTACTGCTATACAAACAGCTATAGCTGTGATTATTAAAATAAAACCCACTTATTACTCCATGAGGAGAAATATATAATATATATTACACATTTCAAACAATATTCATGTATTACTGCCAGACCAGACATGATTTCCCATCCCCACGTCACTTACAGAGCCGTCCTGGAGTTCTTGACCACAGGCAGCAGCCTGCAGTGCTGTTTATCTGATCTGATGTATTTCTTCAGATCAAACACATCCAGCTCCTCATCTGACATCAGCATCACAAAGGCCAGAGCTGAGTACTGTGCAGGTGAGAGGTCATCTGCTGAAATGTTTCCTGAATTCAGGTATCTTTGTACTTCTTCTACTAGAGAATTGTCACCCAGTTCAGTCAGACAGTGGAACAGGTTGATGGTCCTTTCTGGAGATAAATTCTCCTGTATTTTCTCCTTGATGTATTGGGCTGCTGTGATGGGCTGGCCCCCCATCCTGGGTTGTTCCCTGTCTCGTGCCCATGGCTTCTGGGATAGGCTCTGGACTTCCCACAACTCAGAAGGATAAGTGGTTTGGAAAATGGATGGATGGATGTATTGGGCTGTTTCCTTAATGGTATGTGAGCTGATTCTTGTCTGTCCCAGTAGCCTGTGTAACAGACTCTTACTGGAGTCTGTTGAGAGGCCCAGGAGGAAGCGGAGGTAGAGGTCCAAGTGTCCATTCTTGCTCTTTAATGCATGATCCACTGCAGTGTTCAGCAGGTCAGCTGATGAGTTTGACAGAAACACATATAAAGCAGCGAAATACTCCTGGATGCTCAGATGCACAAAGCAGTACACCTTCTCCTGGTACAACCCATACTCCTCTTTAAAGACTTCTGTGCACACTCCAGAGTAAACTGAAGTTTCAGTGACATCAATGCCATTCTCTGTCAGGTCTTGTTCATAAAATAAGAGATTGCCTTTCTCAAGGTTGTCAAAAGCCAGTTTACCGAGTTTTAAAAGGAATTCCTTGCTGTATTCCTTAAGCTCAGTTTCATGGTTTTTCATATACTTGTCATTTTTTAAACTTGTCTGAAAGATCAGGAAGTGTGTGTACATTTCAGTCAGAGTCTTTGGAATTTCTCCCCTGTCAGTCTCACTAAAAAGCCTCTTAAGCACAGTGGCTGAAATCCAGCAGAACACAGGTATGTGGCACATGATGAAGAGGCTCCTTGATGATTTCACATGTGTGATAATCCTGCTGGCCAAGCTCTGATCATTAAATCTCTTCCTGAAATACTCCTCCTTCTGAGCATCACTGAACCCTCGTATCTCTGTCACCTGGTGAACACTAGGGGTGAGAGAAAAAATCGATGCATCGATGCATCTTTTTTCTTTCTCTAACGATTCAAAATCGATTCTCAAAGATTCAGAATCGATTCTGTGTTCTATCAAATTGCGACTGCGCGCCGGAAAAATAAACATTACAACGCTCGCCTCTTACATATGCTGCTCTTCATTTGAACAGTGGACAAACTACATCCTGCACCATCAAATTTAAAATCGACTGTGTGGCAACATTTTGGATTTTGTGAAGACAAAGAGAAAGGGGTCGTTGATAAAAGCCATACTGTGTGCAAAGTCTGTCGCGCCAAATTTAAGTATTTCGGGAACACTACTAATATGAAGAAGCATATAACACGGTTCCACTCAGAGCTGCAGGAACGGACTTCGGTCCCGATCGCGCCCAGCACCGGTTTCACTCAAAGGACCCTTGAGCAAGTAGCAAAGCTTCCATCCAATTCTGAAAAAGCAAAACGAATTACACGGTCAGTGGCGGGTTTCATTGCCAAAGATTTGGCTTTACTCTGTAATGGAGAACGAAGGATTTCGCTCAATGTTACAGGTGCTTGAGCCAAGAAATAGTGTGCAGTCACGACGTTATTTCAGTGACACTGCAATACCCGCACTCTACAGGGAGACTAAAGCTCAAATTTTAGAATCAATAAGTAATATGGACAGGATTGCAATAACATGCGATGCATGGACATGAATTTCAACAGACTCGTATGTCACCATTACGGCTCACTACATCACGGATGAGTTTAAGCTCGCGGCTGAAGATAATTCTAAAGGTTCTAAACAAAAATAAATAAAAGACATTCCTTCCTTTGTTAAAAGGTTCTAAACAAACTGAAAACAACACATTTGTTGATTTGTTGTTACAATTGTTCTTAGTGATTGTTCATCCTGATATAATTTTGTTAAAATAAAATCAATAAAAGTCTTTATTTCACTTTGTCATTTTAAAAATTGAAATACTGTCAAACAGAGATTCTAACTATGAACAAAAAACATATAATTTAAATTTTAAATTAAGCATATTTGCAAAAAAAATGTATATGAAGAATCGTTTTGGAATCGGATCGTGGATCCCAGAATCGTAATTGGATCGGATCGCGAAGTACCTAAAGATTCCCACCCCTAGTGAACACACTCAGGAGGTATCTGATTGGCTGCTGCTGGCCTGGAGGTTATCCAGAGGAGAGCGGATGGGAGTAGATTCCCCTTAATGAGGTTAGTCAACAGCACATCCAGTGACGTTTTCTTTGTTACATCAAACCAGCTCTCATTGTTCTGAAAATCGAGAGTAAGGCGACACTCATCCAGACCATCAAAGATGAACAAGACTTTGTACCTAAACAGCTCAGTGGATTCAAATGATTTCAGTTCTGGGACAAAGTGGTGAAGCAGTTCAATCAGACTGTATTCACCCTTAATGAAATTCAGGTCCCGGAAAGGAAGAGCAAATATGAAGTGAACATCCTGGTTTGCTTTTCCTTCTGCCCAGTCGAGAATAAATTTCTGCACAGAGACTGTTTTCCCGATACCTGCCACCCCTTTAGTGAGTACAGTTCTGATAGGTGTCTCACGCCCACATAAGGCTTTAAATATATCATTGCACTTGACTGTAGTATCTTCTGTTCGCCTTTTCTTGGTTGCTGTTTCAATCTGTCTCACTTCATGTTCATCATTGACTGCTCCAGTCCCACCTTCAGTTATGTAGAGTTCTGTGTAAATCTCACTGAGAAGTGTTGGCTGTCCTTCCTTAGCTTTCCCTTCAAATACACACTCAAATTGCTTCTTAAGTTTAACTTTGAATTCCTGTAGCATGAGCTGTCCTGAAAAGAAATGAGAGAAAAATGCACTAATTCTCACCGTGATCCTGACCAGTATGAGAGGAAGAATATTTTCCAAAAACACACTTTTTCACACATACATATCCAGATGTTTCCCTGTGACTGTGAATGTAAAACTGAAAGTTTTATCATGCGTATTTTACTGGAACACCGCATACAGGACCGTGAATAAGCCTTAGGCAGCCAAAGGAAATGTTTAAAGCCATTTATCTGGGTAGTAAGTGTATATCTGCTCAGAACCAAAAAAAACTACAAAACCCCTTTTCATTTCCCAAACCTCTCCTCAGCGGCACCACAGCCAGTCCATGTATTTGTTAAATTTCACCACCAGCTCACTTCATTAATTAATTAAAATAGTTTAAAACTCAATGAGATATTGATCAGTCACATGAGGTGTGTTGTGGTAAAGTATAAAAAATATGTGGATATACTGCACGATTTCTGCAAATATTAGGGTGATTTTGGGAGAGGTTCTGAAATGGCAAACACACTTTGACATACATATTATAGTAGTTCTACACCAACATGAAGACCATTTAAACATCCTTTTCTCTGGCTGCCTAAGACTTTTGCACAATATTGTACATGTACATAATGTTATAAAGCTCTTACTCTTGTCCAGCATGTCAGCAAGATCATTTTGCTTCATGGTCCTCAGGATGTACAGTGTGATCTTCAGAGCTACCTCTCTAACACTGGTCTTCTGCATCTGACCATCACAGTCCAGGTCATTGTCCTCCTCCAGCTGAGGCTCAGAGCATTCTGGGTAATTCTGATCTAGGTGCCTCACAAACGTCTTCAGCTCGTCCTTTAGGAACTTCATGGCTTTTTCCTCTAGCGACTAAAATAAACAGTCAGAGTTAATTATTGCTACTTACACCAAACCTTTTCAGAGTTTCACTTATGAATCATAGTTTAAAACATATTTCCTTTAAGATGATGAATTTCTTACTATACAGCTGTATAAAATATAAGCTAATTCACATAACAGCCAAGAAAATATATATCAGCAATAAATACAAACCTTCAATATGGATGATAAACTCAATTTATCATGTCGATTTGAACTGCATTCTTCCATTTGGTCTCTGTGAATTAGGCAGAAACTTAAAGACCTCAGTTCATCTACACAAATGTAACAGAAAGACGGAAAAGTTCCCCATTAATTATTTTATTCATAACAAAGCATAGAAAACATATCAAATGTTTAAACTGAGAAATTTCGCTATTTCATTAGAAATATTGGATGATATTGAATTTCATGATAGCAACACGTCTCAAAAATGTTGGGATGAGGGCAATAGGAGGCTGGAAAAGTTAGTGGTACAAAAACCCAACAGCTGAAGGAACAATTTTCAAATACTTATACATTGTCTCTGGGCCAAAGCTCATTTAAAATGGACTGCGGCTGAGTAGAAAACTGTTCTGTCGTCAGTCGAATCTAAATTTGAGATTCTTTTTGGAAACCAGGGACACCATGTTATCCGGACTAAAGAGGAGAAGGACCACCCAGCGTGTTATCAGCACCCAGTTCAAAAGCCAGCATCTCTGATGGTGTGGGGGTGCATTAGTACATATGGCAGGGACAGCCTGCATATCTGGAAAGGCACCATCAGTGCTGAAAGGTATGTCCAGGTTCTAGAGCAACAGATGCTCCCATCCAGACGACGTCTCTTTCAGTGAAGACCTTGCATTTTCCCACATGACAATGCCAAACCACACACTGCATCAATTACAGCATGATGGATTCGTAGAAGAAGGGTCCGGGTACCGAACTGGCCTGCCAGCGGTCCAGATCTTTCAGGCATTTGGATGCTCCATAAAATGAAAAATATGACACAGAAGATCTAGGACAGTTGAGCAACTAGAATCCTGTATCAGAAAAGAATGGGACAACATTCCTCTCCCAAAACTCAAACAACTGATCTCCTCAGTGCCCAGACATTTACAGACTGTTGTTAAAAGAAGAGGAGATGCCACACAGTGGTAAACATGGCCTTGTCCCAACTTTTGTTAGACGTGTTTTTGCTGCGACATTAAAAATTAACTTATTTTTTCCTTACAATGATGCATTTTCTCAGTTTAAACACTTGATATGTTTTCTGTGTTCTATTATGAATAAAATATAGGGTTATCAGATTTCCATATCACTGCATTCTGTTTTCATTTACAATTTGCAGAACATCCCAACATTTTCGGAATTGGGGTTGTAGTTTGGAAAGATGTATCTGCCATGTTAAGCTTAATTCACTGGGGCGGCTTCCTGATTCTCTCATGACAGCAGAAGAGAACCAGTGACATCAGGCTCCAGCACAGAGACACAGCAGGCAGGAAGGACAGTTTTCTATGCAGCCCTTTGTACCCAGTGACATTTAGAGTGATTCACCTGATTAGCAGAGCTAAATACCAGCATCTGATTCACAATCCTCAGTCAAGAAACTTGTTAAATAGTTTGTTGGTTAAATTCAGCACCTACAGGACTAATGGGCCGAATCTGTCCTTCAGCACCTACAGGGTTACCTCTGTAACGGCTCTGTATATTTACCTTTGATCTGTAGGAAAAGGTCCCTCTCTGAAGGCGAGTGGTAGATGCATTGACCTGTCACTCTTCATGGAAACACAGCTGGGTACAGGGGAGTCTGCTCTCTCCATCAGGACACTGTGGGCAGCGAGAGGAAACAAACCCTCATGGTATAAATATAATTCATACAATGGGGACGGCATCACACTGCTGTTTAGCCTTCTGCCCTGCCTTCATGTACTTTGATATGCTGTGAAGATCTTGATGTAAACAGACTTATTTACAGCCAGCTTTTAAGGAAATTGTCTCATCTAAAATTTAGATATTATATGAAACTTTTAGCATCACTGTTAAAAACCTCCACAACTAGACTTGACTGATGTTCCTTTTTACCTGTTTATATATATTTTTATTTGTTTGTTTAGTTTTGTTATGTGGCCATTTTGTATAGGAGGGATGGTCTGTTGCTCGCCTCTAGTATAAAAGAACTGGCTGTTTGTGGAAGAAGACGATGAAGACAGAAGATGGCGAGGTCTTTTTATGAAGCTACACATATTAAAGTGCTGCCCACTGACCAGCCCTAGCTAGGAGCCCAGTTTACTTTTATGTTATGGCCTGACTATAGACCCAGAGAGACATGCATGCTAGTGGGCTGTAACACTGTTACCTCTCAGGGCTCTTTCTCTTACACCCCACAGGGGGGTGCATTTCATGGCTTGCACTATAAATGTTGCGACTCACAGCTTCTAATGTCCTGAGACCCCAGGGCACTGGCCCCACTGGCCCGGTCCATAACCCAGCCGAGGCTCCAGGGGGCGCTATCTTGGGGCACCTTCAGCCACCGGCTCATTCCCCCACCGTGAGCTAAGAAGCGCTACTGGGGATCTTTCCTGCCTGCTGCCGTTAGACACCACAATGCCTGCTGTCGATGTGCAGACCCCACAGCCAGCGGTAACGTCCAATTTTAATGTGGTAAAAGCTGCTCTCTGTTTTTAATCATATAAATAACATACATTTCTATTCATATTTATTTCTTGAACAATATTGTATTTTCAGGATTCTTTCATTATGCACTGTGTACTTCTTAACACTACGATCCCTGAAGTCAACGAAATTTTTCGGACGCACCTCGGGTGGAGCCACCCCCTCACTCCCCACACAAGCTGCCCGCCCCCTCATCAGCGCCAATCAACACCTATTGTTTTGCAAATGAAAGCGGAGTTTCACGGTTTCAGCTTCGGGTCTGCACAGAAACGTTTTCTAACAGTGTGGTCTGAGGAATCGTAAAATACATGCGTTAATATATCCTAATTTGAAACACCATTTCTCTTGATTCGGTAATTTCAGTTTCAAGAAAGTATTTGATGGAATAAATACATGCATTTGCTTACTGCCTGTAGCAATCGGTAATCTGATTTTCAGTTTTAAAGTTCGATCAGGGCTAAATGACAAATTAATTAATGTATGTCATTAAAATTACCCTGGCATGATATTTGCATTATAAATGTACCGACAGGCAAAGCATTGTTATAGGTAATGAAGAAAAATGATTACTATGTCCATTTGTTATGAGAGAGCACAATGCGCTTTGAATGTAAACACTGACGTTGCTACTTGCGAAAAAGATCGCGCAGTTATGAGCGCACAAAAGACTGTAAATTACTGCGGACGTGTGTGCATTTGTGCGTAGGATTATGAGATGCCACGGTGAACTTCACACGGAAACAATTCACATGTTACATGGGAAACATTGCGCAGTTATCAGCGCACAAAAGACTGTAAATTACTCCCGTCGTGTGTGCATTTGTGTGTGGGATTATGAAATGCCACAGTGCACACAAACACTTCGTGATGTACGTATGAAACAGGATGGGCAATTATGAGCACACAAAAGTGCTAATTATTCATAAACATATTGTGGTCCAGATATATAATTACGGCATAATAAAAAAAAGACTTTCGCGTGCGTGTGTGTTTCCGTGTCACATTCAATCGGTTATTTTTGATATAATAAATACATACAGTTGATGTCTGCAACAATCTGTGTAACCTTATTCAGTTGTAAAAGTTAGAGCTAAAAGATAAATTGATTTACATATATCGGTAAAAGAACCCTGGCATAACATTAGCGCGATATATGCATTATAAATGAATCACTAAGTAAGAACTCAGGACACTGCAGCTGCGCTTTGCATGAAGGCTAAAGATGGCTCTGTTTGGGAAAAAGAAACTTCGGCGTCGATTTATGCAAGAAAAAGAGATTGAAAAAGAAATGACACAGCTTAGACAAGCTTCTGTTCCTCAGCTTTCCACTGGAAAGAGGACTCAGTGTCAGGTGCTCCGTCACTGTAATAGGAACCACAGTACAGGGAGATGTGTGCAGTGTGACAGGTACACCTGTCGCAAGTGTAGGAAGGAGGGTCATTGGGTGTGTGATGACTGTTAGTGGATAGAAAAGGTTTTGTATCTTTAGTGTATGTGCTTATTTTGTATAATAAATGTGTATCTTCCACTTGAATGACACGGACTCTCTCTCTCTATCATACACACACATGCTCTTTATCTTTATACCATCTGATACTTGAAATTTACACATTCTTTGTCAATATTCCTGCAGCTTGTACTCGTGAATCAATGATGCAACTTTTTCCCATGTGGCACATGAAGTGTTTACATCAGAAATGCACATGCGTGCACATGTATGACATGTTATTTCATCATACATTTACACATATAGTTGTAGACACAGAACATACATCAAAATATATGTATTTGCTATATCAAAATATATTTGTGTAATTGACACCACGGTTACCATAGTAGATTTGGGGGTTCCACTGTATTTCAAATTATTATGTATCAAAGCATGTGAATCCTTACAACACATCACTAGATAAACTCTTTAGTGCAGACCTGAGTTGAAGAAGTGACTTCAGGCTGGGGGGCGACTTCAGCTGAGTGACTGTGATTCATTTGCAAAACAAAAGGTGTTAATGGTGCTGGAGAGGGGGCGGGCAGCTTGTGAGGGGAGTAAGAGGGGGGGCTCCTTGTGAGGAGAGCCTCATTTTTCCAGGAATTCTAGTGTTAAACTTGTTATCCTACAGAAATTTTGTTTACTTCTATAAATATTTACTCACTTGCACTATATCTGTTGTCTTTGCACGTTGTCTTTGTTTTACATTGTATGTTTGTATCTCTGCACTTTGCTGCTGAACGCAAGAGAATTTAACCCTGGGATCAACAAATCATCTTATTTTATACTCAGGGGATGAGAACCACTGCAGTGTCACATTAATTATGATCTGAATCAGCAAGTATTTAAACGTCACCTTTGGCAAAGGAACCAATAGTCTTTCTCTTTTTTTGTCTGATGATAGTAGTTTATTGTTTAAGCCACACAGTTTGATTAAACATGTTAAACTGAAGCCTTCGTCTGAGTATGATCTAATATATTCATGAGGGTGAAATTATTTGTTGTCAAAACAAAAACATCCGTCTCACGGGACAACAATCTATTGTCGGGTCATTGGCAGAGCGTGCTCACGGGGAGGACTCAAGAGGCATTCATAGCTCTGTCCGTGTCTGAGCGTAAAAGGTATAGTTGTGTTAAGGAGGCTGTGTTACGTGCTTTTGCCTTGGTTCCTGAGGCGTTCCTCAGGAGCTGGAGGAAAGGTGATCGACCAACGCACATTGAGGTTGCTAGAGAACTGACAAGTTTTTTAATAGATGGCGCACGGCTGAGGCAGTGACCACTTTTCATCATTTGTGTGACCTCATAGTCCTCCAGCAATTTAAAAACATATTCCCAGAACGCGTAGCTACATATAGAAATGAACAGAAGGTAAAAACTGCTGTAGAAGCTGCTATATTCGCAGATGAGTTTATTTTGACGCATAAAAAAAAAAAATTAATATCCATCCATCCATCCATTATCTCCCGCTTAATCCGGAGTCGGGTCGCGGGGGCAGCAGCCTCAGCAGGGAGACCCAGACTTCCCTCTCCCCGGCCACTTCGTCTAGCTCCTCTGGGGGGACCCCGAGGCGTTCCCAGGCCAGCCGAGAGACATAGTCTCTCCAGCGTGTCCTGGGTCTTCCCCGGGGCCTCCTCCCAGTGGGACATGCCCGGAATACCTCCCCAGGGAGGCGTCCCGGAGGCATCCTGATCAGATGCCCGAGCCACCTCATCTGGCTCCTCTCGATGCGGAGGAGCAGCGGCTCTACTCTGAGTCCCTCCCGAATGACTGAGCTCCTCACCCTATCTCTAAGGGAGAGCCCAGCCACCCTGCGGAGGAAACTCATTTCGGCCGCTTGTACCCGCGATCTCGTTCTTTCGGTCACTACCCAAAGCTCATGACCATAGGTGAGGGTAGGAACGTAGATCGACTGGTAAATCGAGAGCTTCGCCTTTTGGCTCAGCTCTCTCTTCACCATGACAGACCGATGCAGCGCCCGCATGACTGCTGACGCCGCACCGATCCGCCTGTCGATCTCCCGCTCCATCGTTCCCCCACTCGTGAACAAGATCCCGAGATACTTAAACTCCTCCACTTGGGGGAGGACCCCATCCCCAACCCGGAGAGAGCACTCTACCCTTTTCCGGCTGAGAACCATGGTCTCGGATTTGGAGGTGCTGATTCTCATCCCAGCCGCTTCGCACTCGGCTGCGAACTGCTCCAGTGAGAGCTGAAGGTCACGGCTCGATGAGGCCAACAGAACCACATCATCCGCAAAAAGCAGAGACCTAATCCTGAGGTCACCGAACCGGACGCCCTCAACGCCCTGGCTGCGCCTAGAAATTCTGTCCATAAAAACTATGAACAGAATCGGTGACAAAGGGCAGCCCTGACGGAGTCCAACCCTCACCGGAAACGAGTCCGACTTATTGCCGCCCATGCGGACCAAACTCTGGCACCGGTCATACAGGGACCGAACCGCCCTTAAAAGGGAGCCCGGTACCTCATACTCCCGGAGCACTCCCCACAGGACCCCACGAGGGACACGGTCGAATGCCTTTTCCAAGTCCACAAAACACATGTAGACTGGTCGGGCAAACTCCCATGAACCCTCCAGAACCCTGCTGAGAGTATAGAGCTGGTCCACTGTTCCACGGCCAGGGCGAAAACCACACTGCTCCTCCTGAATCCGAGGTTCGACAATCCGGCGGACCCTCCTTTCCAGGACCCCCGAATAGACCTTACCAGGGAGGCTGAGGAGTGTGATCCCCCTGTAGTTGGAGCACACCCTCCGGTCCCCCTTCTTAAAGAGGGGGACCACCACCCCGGTCTGCCAGTCCAGAGGTACTGCCCCCGATGTCCACGCGATGCTGCAGATGCGTGTCAACCAGGACAGCCCCGCAGCATCCAGAGCCTTGAGGAACTCTGGGCGAATCTCGTCCACCCCCGGGGCCCGGCCACCGAGGAGCTTTTTGACCACCTCAGCGACCTCCACCCCCGAGATAGGCGAGTCCACCCCCAAGTCCCCACACTCTGCTTCCATATTGGAAGGCGTGTCGGTGGGATTGAGGAGGTCTTCGAAGTACTCCCTCCACCGACCCAAAACGTCCCGAGCTGAGGTCAGCAGCGCACCATCCCCACCATAAATAGTGTCGATGCTGCACCGCTTTCCCGCCCGGAGCCGCCGGATGGTGGACCAGAATCTCCTCGAAGCCGTCCGGAAGTCGTTCTCCATGGCCTCACCAAACTCCTCCCACACCCGAGTTTTTGCCTCAGCGACCGCCAAAGCCGCATTCCGCTTGGCCTGCCGGTAGCCGTCAGCTGCGTCTGGAGTCCCACAGGCCAGAAAGGCCCGATAAGACTCCTTCTTCCGCTTGACGGCATCCCTTACCACCGGTGTCCACCAGCGGGTTCGGGGATTACCGCCGCGACAGGCACCGACCACCTTGCGGCCGCAGCTCCGGTCAGCCGCCTCCACAATGGAGGCACGGAACATGGCCCATTCGGACTCAATGTTCCCCGCCTCCCCCGGGATATGGGAGAAGTTCTGCTGGAGGTAGGAGTTGAAACTCTCCCTGACAGGGGATTCCGCCAGACGTTCCCAGCAGACCCTCACTATACGCTTGGGCCTGCCAGGCCTGGCCGGCTTCCTCCCCCACCAGCGGAGCCAACCCACCACCAGGTAGTGATCGGTTGACAGCTCCGCCCCTCTCTTCACCCGAGTGTCCAAAACATGCGGCCGCAAGTCCGACGACACGACTACAAAGTCGATCATCGAACTGCGGCCTAGGGTGTCCTGGTGCCAAGTGCACATATGGACACCCTTATGCTTGAACATGGTGTTCATTATGGACAGTCCGTGACGAGCACAGAAGTCCAATAACAAAACACCGCTCGGGTTCAGATCGGGGGGGCCGTTCCTCCCAATCACGCCCCTCCAGGTCTCACTGTCGCTGCCCACGTGAGCATTGAAGTCCCCCAGCAGAACAAGGGAGTCCCCAGGAGGAGCGCTCTCCAACACCCCTTCCAAGGACTCCAAAAAGGGTGGGTATTCCGAACTGCTGTTTGGCGCATAAGCGCAAACAACAGTCAGGACCCGTCCCCCCACCCGAAGGCGGAGGGAGGCTACCCTCTCGTCCACTGCGGTAAACCCCAATGTACAGGCGCCCAGCCTGGGGGCAATAAGTATGCCCACGCCCGCTCGGCGCCTCTCCCCTCGGGCAACTCCAGAGTGGAAAAGGGTCCAACCCCCCTCAAGGAGACTGGTTCCAGAGCCCAAGCCGTGCGTCGAGGTGAGTCCGACTATATCTAGCCGGAACTTCACAACCTCGCGCACCAGCTCAGGCTCTTTCCCCATCAGAGAGGTGACATTCCATGTCCCTAGAGCTAGCTTCTGCAGCCGAGGATCGGACCGCCAAGGTCCCCGCCTTTGGCCGCCGCCCAGATCACCTCGCACCCGACCCCTATGGCCCCTCCCATGGGTGGTGAGCCCATTGGAGGGGGGACCCACGTGCCTTGTTCGGGCTGCGCCCGACCAGGCCCCATGGGTGTAGGCCTGGCCGCCAGGCGCTCGCCATCGAGCCCCACCCCCAGGCCTGGCTCCAGGGGGGGGCCCCGGTGACCCGCGTCCGGGCAAGGGAAACCGTGAATCCAAGATTTTTCTCATCATAAGGGGTTTTTGAGCCGTACTTCGTCTGGTTCCTCACCCAGGACCTGTTTGCCTTGGGTGACCCTACCAGGGGCATAAAGCCCCAGACAACATAGCTCCTGGGATCATTGTAACACGCAAACCCCTCCACCACGATAAGGTGTCGGCTCCAGGAGGGGAAAAAATTAATATGGACAGCATAATTACAATGAACATAGACCAACTTGATCCCAACGTGGTAGGGGCGGCCTGCCATCTAAGCTGGATCAGTCAGCTCGTGTTAGAGATACTCAGAATCGATGCAATTATTGCTTAGAGTTTGGGCATTAGAAAAATGAGCCCATGAACTCGAGCGCAGGTGATGCTGCCTCAAACCTTCAGAACGTTCTTATCCCATTAGGATGTGATGGGGATGTGCTGACCAGGGACAGGGGGAAGTGTGAGAGCGGGTGGGAAGGGGAGCGAGCAGTATGAGCGGAGGCAGGCCTCTCAGCTTACACCACCCAGCTGTCGGGGCCCAGCGCCCCCCGGTGTCCATTACCACAGGCGTAACCCAAGGCAAACACAGTATCTGCCGGTGCTATAGCGCCCCCCGGTGTCCATTACCACAGGCGCAACCCAAGACAAACACAGTATCTGCCGGTGCTATAGCGCCCCCCGGTGTCCATTACCACAGGCGCAACACAAGACAAACACAGTATCTGCCGGTGCTATAGCGCCCCCCGGTGTCCGTTACCACAGGCGCAACACAAGACAAACACAGTATCTGCCGGTGCTATAGCGCCCCCCGGTGTCCATTACCACAGGCGCAACACAAGACAAACACAGTATCTGCCGGTGCTATAGTGCCCCCCGGTGTCCATTACCACAGGCACAACCCAAGGCAAACACAGTATCTGCCAGCACTATAGCGCCTCCCGGTGTCCATTACCACAGGCGTAACCCAAGACAAACACAGTATCTGCCGGTGCTATAGCGCCTCCCAGTGTCCATTACCACAGGCGCAACCCAAGGCAAACACAGTATCTGCCGGCGCTATAGCGCCCCCCGGTGTCCATTACCACAGGCGCAACCCAAGACAAACACAGTATCTGCCGGCGCCATAGCGCCCCCCCGGTGTCCATTACCACAGGCGCAACCCAAGACAAACACAGTATCTGCCGGTGCTATAGCGCCCCCCGGTGTCCATTACCACAGGCGCAACCCAAGACAAACACAGTATCTGCCGGCGCCATAGCGCCCCCTGGTGTCCGTTACCACAGGCGCAACCCAAGACAAACACAGTATCTGCCGGCGCAGAGGAACACACCTGACCTCTTATCTGCAGCCGCATAACTGGCCCAGCTGCACATGCAAGGCAGACAGCCTGAGAGCTGACAGGGTCTGGCAGGGCAGAGTCTGGCAGAGGAACACACCTGACCTCTCATCTGCAGCCGCATAACTGGCCCAGCTGCGCATGCAGGGCAGGCAGCCTGAGAGCTGACAGGGCCTGGCAGGGCTGTGCGCTTTAGGAGCTCGATGGCTACCTCCAGGTCAGAGTTCCGACTCTTGCGGCCCCCTCCATCCGCTTGGACAGGATGCTAGTGAGCGGCAGCACAGCCTCAGTCGGAATACTATGGGTCGCCCTCCGCGTCCGTAACATTCCTTTTTATTTAATATTTATTTCTTGAAAAATATTCTATTTTCTAATTATTCTAAGTTTTTTGTGCACTGTGTACTTCTTAAACTTGTTTACCTACAGAAATTTTGTTTACTTCTATAAATATTTACTCACTTGCACTATATCTGCTGCCTTTGCTCGTTGTCTTTGTTTTACATTGTATGTTTGTATCTGTGCATTTTGCTGCTGAACGCAAGAGAATTTAACCCTGGGATCAACAAATCATCTTATTTTATACTCAGGGGATGAGAACCACTACAGTGTCACGTTAATTATGATCTGAATCAGCAAGTATTTAAACGTCACCTTTGGCAGAGAAACCAATAGTCTTTCTCTTTTTTGTCTGATGATAGTTTATTGTTTAAGCCACATACACTGAACAAAAATATAAACGCAACACTTTTGTTTTTGCTCCCATTTTTCATGAGATGGACTTAAAGATCTACAATTCATTCCAGATACACAATATTACCATTTCTCTCAAACATTTCTCACAAATCAGTCTAAATGTGTGATAGTGAGCACTTCTGCTTTGCTGAGATAATCCATCCCACCTCACAGGTGTGCCACATCAAGATGCTGATCTGACATCATGGGTAGTGCACAGGTGTACCTTATACTGCCCACAATAAAAGGCCACCCTGGAATGTGCAGTTTTGTCTCACAGCAAAATGCCACAGATGCCACAAGCATTGAGGGAGCGTGCAATTGGCATGCTGACAGCAGGAATGTCAACCAGATCTGTTGCTCGTGCATTGAATGTTCATTTCTCAACCATAAGCCGTCTCCAAAGGCGTTTCAGAGAATATGGCAGTACATCCAACCGGCCTCACAACCGCAGACCACGTGTAACCACACCAGCCCAGGACCTCCACATCCAGCAGGTTCACCTCCAAGATCGTCTGAGACCAGCCACTCAGACAGATAATGCACGGCCCCATGTTGCAAGGATCTGTAAACAGTTCTTGGAAGCTGAAAATGTCCCAGTTCTTGCATGGCCAGCATACTCACCGGACATGTCACCCGTTGAGCATGTTTGGGATGTGCTTGACCGGCGTATACGACAGCGTGTACCAGTTCCCACTAATATCCAACAACTTCGCACAGCCATTGAAGAGGAGTGGACCAACATTCCACAGGCCACAATTGACAATCTGATAAACTCTATGCGAAGAAGATGTGTTGCATTGCATGAGGCAAATGGTGGTCACACCAGATACTGACCGGTTCTGAGTCCCCAGACCCCCAATAAAGCAAAAAACTGCACATTCCAGGGTGGCCTTTTATTGTGGGCAGTATAAGGTACACCTGTGCACTACCCATGATGTCAGATCAGCATCTTGATGTGGCACACCTGTGAGGTGGGATGGATTATCTCAGCAAAGCAGAAGTGCTCACTATCACACATTTAGACTGATTTGTGAGAAATGTTTGAGAGAAATGGTAATATTGTGTATCTGGAATGAATTGTAGGTCTTTAAGTCCATCTCATGAAAAATGGGAGCAGAAACAAGAGTGTTGCGTTTATATTTTTGTTCAGTATAGTTCGATTAAACATGTTAAACTGAATGAATTCATGAGAGTGAAATTATTTGTTATCAAAACAGAAACATCCGTCTCGCAAGACGACAATCTATTGTCGAGTCTTTATTTAATGGACATACAGGGGGGAAACAGGCAAACCAAAAGGTTTTTTCCAGCTCTGTGCTGAGGACTGAAATTTAAAATCCACTTTGCGATTAAATAACTTCCAATTCCAGCTCACAGAAAGTCAGGTTTTACAGTAATCCTCATCCATTTACCTCAGATGTTATTTACATAGAATACAGACAAAACTTTTGTTTGAATTGCCAAAGGTGGTGAAATTTGTTAAAGGAAAATATTGGTGCATTCATTATAAATATGTTATTTCCTCATAGCTTGTACAGTATGTGTCTCTGTGCCATTTGACTGAGAGTCTGAATGTCATTTACAGTGTTTGTTTAAATGTATATTTACCTTTGATCTGCATGAAAAGGTCCCTCTCTGAAGGTGATTGGGTGATCCATTGACCCGTCACTCTTCAGGGAAACACAGCTGGGTACAGGGGAGCCTGCTCTCTTCATCAGGACACTGTGGGCAGCGAGAGGAAACAAACCCTCATGGTATAAGTATAATTCATACAATGGGGACGGCATCACACTGCTGTTTAGCCTTCTGCTCTGCCTTCATGTACTTTGATATGCTGTGTAGCTCGATGTAAACAGACATATTTACAGTCAGCTTTTAAGGAAATTGTCTTATCTAAAATTTAGATATTATATGAAACTTTTAGCATCACTGTTAAAAACCTCCACAACTAGACTTGGCTGATGTTCCTTTTTACCTGTTTATGTATGTTTTTGTTTGTTAGTTTGGCTTTGTTATGTGGCCATTTTGTATAGGAGGGATGGTCTGTTACTCGCCTCTAGTATAAAAGAACTGGCTGATTGTGGAAGAAGACGGCGAAGACAGAAGATGGCGAGGTCTTTTTATTAAGCTACACATATTAAAGTGCTGCCCACTGACCAGCCCTGGCTAGGAGCCCAGTTTACTTTTATGTTATGGCCTGACTATAGACCCAGAGAGACATGCATGCTAGTGGGCTGTAACACTGTTACCTCTCAGGGCTCTTTCTCTTACACCCCACAGGGGGGCGCTTTTCAGAAGCAGCTCTTCGTTTTCCTCTCTCCTTCTCCATTACTGTGCCAATCAGGGCCAGTTGATTCCTGCTGGGGCCTCTGTGAACATGAAGAGTTAATAGATACATCTTACTTACATAATATTTAAATTGTATTTCGTAATACCATTGTGATTCGCATTAGTCATTATTATGGAATATTATTTCACGTAATGCCAATGTGACTACTTGAATAATTCCAACTGTCCTGCACAATAAAGTATAACTTTCAACACTGATATTATATTGCCAAATTAAATCTTTACCAGTGTTCGGTCGAACAACGCAATCATCAGTGTGCATTACAGTACCACATTTCGACAACGGAGCAGAACCCGTCAGAACATCGGATCCTGCTCTTCCACTCCCATCTTGTCTGCACTCCATGTGCGCATCTATCTAATAATGTTCTTGCAGCGATCATGTGTAACTTATCATGGAATTTACCCCGAAAATACAGATGCTGTTTTCTGATTGGCTGGTAGGTGGCTATTAACTCACATCAGTTATTTCATCAAAAACATTGATAAGTAAATTCAGACATTTTAAAAATATATTACAGGCCAATTTGTTGAAATTAAAAAAAAAATATATATATATTGTAGGAATTATTAGCTCAGGTATATTTTAATATCTCCACCAATATGTTTTGAAATTAATTAACTTTTAATTAATTATTATTTGATGCTGATTAGTAACCAATTGTTATGCCGAATGGTCGGCTCCTCCAAACTCAATTGCGAATCCCCGATATCTGTTAATGTGAGACTTAAATGGGATTCATTAATAACCAGTATCGCTTAATAACCTGGGTTAGTAGGCTCGTCCAGCGAGCTGCGTCACCAGGTAATGTAAACGATCGGTAGCGAAGCTCCCCTCACGGCCGATGAGAGAGAGTCTCGCGATATCTCAGGCGGGTTTAGAGGTTTCAGAGCGTAGTAGCCAGATCGCACAGAGGCAGGGACTATTGTGAACACTCAATGACGGAGGCTGAAGTTGTGTAAAAAGACATGCATTTATTCCTACAACTAACATAAAACAGACATTATACCTAACAAACAATAAACATGAAGTAACGGAAAAGACACAAACGATGTAATCATGAAAATGCAGTGACCAGATTTAAAATGATTAACCTGAAAATGGAAAACTGTTCTGCAAAGCAAGCAGTTTGTAGGAATATAAACCTAAAGGAATATAGCAGGTGAATAGGACAGTTTAGGTTGTTAGAAAGGAAAGGAAGTTGGTTTACTTGGATGCAGGAAAGAGGGAGGTCTTTGCAGTTGGTTGCAGTGGCTGATGAGCTGATGGGTGATGGCTCTCAGGGAGGCGCGGTGTTTGCAGCGGTTGTTGGAGTGGAGTTCCTCCGGTTCTTTCTTCTGGTGAAGCTTGGGCTGAGTTGCAGTTCTTTGGGTCTTCACCGACGGGCTTTAAGAACGCTGCTTGTTTCTCCGTTTTCTTCTCTTTTTCTCCTTTTCTTCTTCCCCTTTGTTCTGAGGTGCCAGGTTTTATAGCATAAGGTTCGTGATTAGGAGTGACCAGGAATTTGAGTCCTGGACCAAAGGCTGACCATCCATTTGGCGGGCTTCGGAAGGGGGTCGGTATCAGTCTTTTTGGGATTTATGACCAGACTGACTTCTCTGGTAATGGTGATTTTCATTAGGCTGGTGTAACTTTTGATACGTCCACTTTTGTGGTAACCACTGACCAGATTTGGAAATTGGAGTGATTTTCCTTCGGTTTGATACCAAACATGCCGTACCAGCCTAGCGGTTCACACCAAATACCATCTGTGATGATTAATTAATGATTACTTATATTATGCTATTATGTTATGTTCTATTACTCACACCAGTATATGGTACAGGTGGTTTAGGTTGTACCTCAACAGATATTACCCTTTATACAGACATTATATGACATATTCTCATGTCATAAGCACATCTTACCCTTAGATAGGCATGGTAGAATACAAAGATCAGATAAGGGTTGCCGAGGAATGTGGCAAAGAAAAAGGGGGGGGGAGAAGGTTTGTCAAACAAAGAAAAAGAATCTCCAAAAGTTAAGACACATTCGAACATAACCTGTACATATCTGTATATTAAGACTAGTAGTCAAGAGTAAATACATATACAGATATACAAAAGCCAAACTTAAAAGAAACTTTCTTTGGGGTGTTGGTCTGTTCGGTGAGTGGTATGTAAGGCAGGATGTCTGGGGAGGGGGTTGTGTGCCAAGTCGAGGGACCCCTGTCCTTGGGGTCCACTCTGTTCTCTGTAGGTCGTTAAAACTTTGAGCAATAAAAGTTGGAGTGCTGGCCTCCCTTGTTATCTGTGTGTGTGGGGTCACAAACCCCCCTTTGGGGCCTAGGTCGATGTGTGCCTTCTCGTACCAGGGTAGGCCTTGTCTCAGGCCACCTGGAATTTAAGCTTTGTGATATGTGCATGTGTGATCCTACATATCCCCCCTTTCGGCTGATGATGGCATTGCCATCATTCAGGCGACGGAAGTTGAAACAGGATCATCCACATGCAACGAGGCACATGAAAGGTCCCGTTTTTCGGCACTCTGGGTGGTACAGTGACTGGATGGACAGGGAGGAGGCGCAAGGGCTGGCCCCTGGCTTCTGGGACAGCAAGGAGTGGTGAACCCTCTGTCGAACAGGGTGCCGCAGTTCCCAGCAAGGCGTCCAGGAACCTCTCGGGCAGTCGATTGGACTCAGCTTGGTTCACGGTCGTTGGGTAACTGCTCCAGCATGTGGGTAGTGTCCACGGCAGCATGATGCATGGCATCGGACACCTGTCCCACTCGTTTGGCGTCTCTCATGGAGGTAATGGGCTCGGTCGACATCGTCAGACGAATACTCGCTGTATGTGGGTACAACAGTTAGTAATCAAGAGACCGGGCTGTTCCCGGAAGACAATGCCTGACGGAGGCCCAGGGGATGCCCTCTTGGACTGGGGCCTCACCCCTCCTGGCTGAGTAATGCTAGTAGCAGGGCAGCGTCATCCTAGTGGTAAGGGGATAGAAAATAAGGACCGGATTAGGAGTGAGGGGGTGAGTCAAGACCGATTCGGAGTGTGGTGCACCCTTGTGCAAAGGGGACAGGAAAAAGATATAGTGGCAACAATTCTCGGCCAGAGGACAATTGTAAAGAAACAAACGTGACAAGAAAATGCAAAACCGGATCCTCTTCAGTAATTTCCCGGGCACGCGTGAGCCACCCCAGGTCCTTACCAAAAACAACAACCAAAGAAAATGAGAAGTTATCAAAACAAACAAACAGATAAACGAAAACATCAAGATCACCCAGATATCAGTAGTCAAGCCCACCACATTGGTCTACCCTATCTGTGACCTTCTCTCCTTCCCTTCCTCTTTGTTCTTCTCTCTTGGGGGTTTTGGGGAGATTTGAACTGGAAAAGTTGTCCTTCTTTTGGTTGGAATTGGCAGCAGACCAGACATCCTTTCACATATTCCGTCACATCCTGTCGCATGTTAGGCCAGTAGGCTACTTGACTAAGTGCCTCATAGGTTGTTTTGGCATTGCGGTGGCCTGCACAGGGTGCGTCGTGGGCGTACAGTAGCATGACCCCCCTTTGTGCCTGAGGGACCACGAGCCGTGGTGAAGTGTGGGCATCAGGGACATGAAGAGGTACGCCCTCGGCAAGATGAAGAGAGGATAAAGCCGTCATCAGGTGATGGAGGTCAGGAAGGGATTCTTGGTCAGTTGTGGAGATCGAGTTCGCAGCGGAGTCGCGGAGGTGATCGCAGACCGTGCTGAGCACAGAATCAGTGGGCTGGAGGGAGACGATGTCAGAGTTGGAAACCTGAGGGGAAAGTTCCAACAGTGAAATCGTTGGCGGTGGGGCAGATGCTCGGCTGTGACTGCGGGTGACGATCTGGACAGCGTGGGTGGGTGGGAGGGGACAAAACTCCCATGAATCACCGTGCAGTGCTCCTGCTTTGGCAAGTGCATCCGTGTGGTCATGGTGTTTGACTGGCTTGTTCCCTGATGTCTTGAAGCCATTCTGTGTCCAGTGAGGGAGATAGCACATGAAGCTGAGACGTGTATAGCTGGAGTCTTTGCAGATCAGCTGGTTCTCTACTCCATGTTTGGAGGCCACCTCCCGGGCGATTAAGATTGTTGCCAGCTTCGCATACTGCGATGTGTGAGGACAGAGCTTGAGCTGTTGTGATGGGACGAGGTCGTCGTTGAGCCCCAGAATGCTTGCTCTAGCTTTCAGGGTCCCCTTTTGTTTGAATGCGCATCCATCTACATAAATGGTGATCATGTCTTGAGAGACATTCTCATCAACGTAGTGGTGTTGCGACGGTTCCATTGGCGTCGGCGTGTCCAAAATGCTGGGTGCTGCTGGTCCCTCCCGAGAATAGTAGTGGCAGCTGGGTGACTGTACTGTGTCAGGCTGGGCAGTTATAGCATGGATTGTCAGGTGTTGGTCACCAGCAAGCTCCATGTCACATACAGTCCCTTTTGTCACTGGATATTTTTCTACCCCCATGGTCATTACCACATCTGTGACTTCCATGCCTTGGAGCCATATGCCTTTCCTGATCTTGGGGCTGAAGGATCCTGAGGTAGGGTCCAGCCTACACAGGAAGGAGTCATGGTGCTGGCATGGGTCTCTCGTGTCACGATTCTGATCTCCAGCTGGGTACTCTCCATGGTGTGGAGTGAGGTCTGAGGATGCAGCCAGGGTTTGACATTCCTGTGTGGCTGCGTCAGGTTTCCACAGTGGCAGTGGTTCTATAACTTGAGCCCAAATTTTCAGACATTGGAAGTCTAACATCGGCTCGAACCGGTTCAGCAAATCTTTCCCAATGAGGAGAGGAATGGACTCAAGTTGGGAAATGTATACTGGGTGCATTACATTCATGGGACCAATGGACCAATTGAGGGGTATCATGTGATCCATCCTGGTGCCCACTGGTGAATACGCCTGCACGTCCAAAGAGCATTTCCTCGGTTGGAGGGTTTTGTTCTTCTGGGCGGATAGGTGCTGCACCTGGCAGAAAAGACTGGCTGACATGAGGGTGATGTCTGCTGCAGTGTCGATGAGGGCCTCCAGGGTGAGAACATCTTCCAGGGTGATGGAGAGGTAGAATTTCTTGGCTACCCCCCTTTCCACCAGATCTCCCAGGAGCTGTGGCACAAGGGCCTGGCCAGGAATTGGTGCGGCATCACCACAGTAGGGGTGGTGCTCTTCTGAGTCACGGCACACAACTAGGACAGCGTTGTCAGGTGCTGGTGGGGGCTCATCCTCTTGATCGAGCTCTGTGTTGGTGACGGCAACATCAGGTGCTCTTACCAAGCCTGAGTCGGCAGCTTTTTCTAGTTGAGGTGGGACTTCTTCAGTTGTTCCAATATCTCTGGTAGGGAAGGCCGATGGCTGTTGAGTGTTACTTAGGGCTGATATCCAAGGGAGTCTGTGGGCATTGTCTGGTTTGGGTCCTGGTGAGGATTGTGGGGTCGTGCATGTTTTGTGCTTCAGTCCTAGTCATTTTGGATCTTTCTTCCGAAAGTCCTCTTGACCCTTGAGGGGATGCTGAGCAAAGAAATCACGCAGCAACTGGAGTAGAACCCACTCATCTTTCTCCGTGGTTTGTCCAGGCTTCGAGTCTGGTTCATAACTTTTCCTCCTGTCTTTCCAGTTCCGCGGTTGATTCCGTCGGGAACTTAGTGGAGAGCTTGGATTAGAGAACTGGCTTCCTAGCCGATCTCCCCGCTTATTCCAAGGCTCTGTGGGTCTTGGTTTCCCTTGGTTAAGAGAGCGCTGTGCCTCCCACCGGTCTGGCCGGGTCTTCAACTGCTGTGGAGGCGGACCAGGGTAACGCTCACTGTGGCTTGCTGCTGTCCAACCTCGGTCATGGATTGGTGGTTGCGGATGAGGGTGGCCACCTTCCAATGCCGGGTTGGAGTCTGTAATGCCAAGATTTAGCACTGCCGTCGCTTTAGTTGCTTTCTCGGCTGCTGCTCTTTGTTTGTGGTATGCCTTGATTGCAAGGTCTCGTAGTTGTTGACTTGTCATGGTGTGGGGACAAGCCATGAGCCCAAGGTAGTGATTTAAGGTTGGGTGGAGATTCCGAAGGAAGAGAGCCTTGAAGGTTGCATCTTCTTCCATGTCTGCCTCATTTTTGGACCCAAAATATGCCCGACGAAGGCGATTGTAGTAGGCTTGGGGAGTCTCTTGTCTGCTCTGTTTGACATCCAAGGCAACACTGATACCTTGTTCCAACTCAGGATCAGCAAACTCTTGAATCAGTGCTTCGTGTAGCAGCTTGGAGTCGGCCTTGATTCGACTGGGCTGTCGATCCAGGAAGCTGCGGACTTCCAGGCTGGATGTGATCCTGATGAGGTAGACTCTGTCCTCATTGGTCACACTGTCCAGTCTTTGGAGGTGGAAGTCAATGTCTTGGAGGTAGGTATGAATGTCGTGGCCCCCCAAGGGGTTAGGCGTAAACATGTCAATATTTCGAGCTACTTTATCAAGCTCCTTTGTGGTAACCCGGTGTTGGTATCGCTTCAGTACACCTGTTTCATCTGGGGTGCCTTCTTTGAGAGAGACCTTCCAGGCGCTTGGTTCCTCAAGGTCCGGTGATGGGCAAGGAGGTAACTTGTCCCGATGAGAGGTCCCTTGAATGCGGTCTGAGTGCCTTGGGGGAAACAGCACTGTCGGAGAGGAAGTCGGTGCCATCACTGAATCGTAGGAGGCTCCAAATTCTGACTTCACCTCATATGCCTGTATTAGTTCTTGTCTCATCCGGTCAATCTCTTCTGTGTCAGCTCGATGTTTCGTTCTGGCATCGGTGAGCTGTTCTTGGGAGCTGATTAGCTGGTGATTCAGCTTGTGCAGGCATCTCTGTGCCTCAGCCAAATGGTTTTCCAGGGCCTGGATCCGAGCATCCTTGTTCTTGAGCTCTGTGTGGGCTCTGTCGAACAGTGTTTCGGCCTGGTCCAGTCTGGCTTCGAGGTTCTCTTTGGTGGCTCTGGCTTGCTGTTCTTGCTGGTCAGCTTCAGCTCTGCGCTCTTCCAAAGCCTGTTGAAGCTTTTTGCTTGTTTGAGGAATCGTGCCTTCTTCTGTATCCTCTTCCTCATGGGATGGAGACCTTCTTTGTTGGAGTTCTTGCTCGAAGTTCTCAATGCGATGTTGAGCTTGGGCCGCATCTCTCTGTGTCTCAGCCAGAAGTTGTTGGGTGTCTCTCTCCTGCTGTTGGAGTGCTTGCACCCTTTGCTGGAGACAGGAAGTTTCCTTTTCATTTATCTTCAGCCTGGCTAGAAGTTTGTGTGTGAGGGAGCCGAGTACTTTGGTTAGCCTTTTACTCCCGCATTTCTGAGTGGGTGGCATGGCCATTAGTTCAGCGATGTCGTCCTCAATTTGGTCAGCTGCTTTGGACCGTATGAGATCGGCATGACTGGGCAGGAAGTCGGAAGTCACAACATCAGGCCAGGTACCCAAATCTTTCCACTGGTTGAGGGGGCTTTCCATGTGGATCATTGTGACTCGGTCAACTGCAGGGTGGCCGCAGAAATCTGTTACACTCAGACTGGGGGTTGTCTAGGTGGGTGACCTGACACCTAAATCTGGGTGAACAAATAAAACCAACAAAATAAAATAAAGTAGAACTGGGGCCTGTCACTGGGTAACTGGAAGGGTGTAGTGAACCACGGGAATAGTTACCCACGACAAAATAAACAAACAAAAATTGCTCCCTGGGAGAAGTTGTTGCAGGTTAGAACAGTGTGAGTTACTCTAGGGCTTGAGAGATGCCCTAGTCAGGGGTAAAAGGTAAAACCTTATCCAGGAAATTGTCGGTCTGTGACTACTGACAGTGTCAGAAGATGACAGGAGAAGTTGGGAATAGAAAGTGGGAAGCAAGAGCTTCAAAAGCAATGGGACTGCATTCAAACTTAGCTTGCTGTTGCAGATCAGATTACCCCTGGGTTGGGCTCTGTTGAACAACTCCGCTTTGACCGGAAGGGGGACCACTAGCAGGTTCTGCTTTACTTGTCCCTATCCGAATTGTTGCGGTGTTAAGCTAGTGATGCAGGTGGAGAGGTTTGAACGCTGTCAGGTGTCCCTCCTGAACGGGGCACGTCCCACAAGCTCAATCCCAGCCAAGCAGGCCTGAGTCCGGCTCCCACTCCCCCGATCCCCAGCAATGTCAACTTGGAAGGGGGTGTTCTGTATGCACAACTGAGACAACCCAGGTGGGGCTCAGCTTATCGGCTGCACTACCTGAGACCTGACTCGACCAAGGCTGGCAAAATAGCCTTCAGGTATCACCCACCCTAGTGAGAGTCCAAGCTAGGGCCGTTCTCAGAACTCACCCTAGACGAGGTCCTGCTCAAAAGTTGCAATGATCGCCTGAGGTACCTGTCAGCCTTGCCCTTAATGAGTCAGTGGGTGCAGCCGGGCTGGCACGCTTTTGGGCGTCCAATTGCTGAGAACTCCCCTTCGGTTCTGACAAACTGTATGATCGCAAGCAGTGACAGCAGAGCCACAGACAAGCTCAACCAACAGAGAGCGAATGGTAGGCACCTAGCACAGGAAGAGCTCAACTGATCAGACCCAAACGACTCTCCGATGTGATTGTGTATGTTGACTGTTGTTAATAATGGTTGAACTTCTATGCAAGTACCCTTGTTGGGGGAGAGGGAGTGAATAAAAGCCTAAAGTGAAATAAGACCTAAAATAAATCAAAAAGATAAAACAGAAATCAAACCCAATGAGTTGTGATTCTTATTCAATTGAAAACATCAATTAGTTATGCAGCAATAACCTAATTAGATGTTAATGTGTTGTAATCAAGTTAATTAAAAAGTTGATTAAGGCTTTCAGGCAAGAACCTGTGTGTCCAATTATGCGTGTTGGTATTACCGCAGATGACCACCAGAGGCCCAACTCAGATGTTAACCTACTATGGCTGACCACTAGAGGTGCAATTTCAATGGAGTGGCACTGCTATGGCTTGCCACTAGAAGCGCAATTTCAAAATTGAGTGGTAATTCTATGCCTGACCACTAGAGGCGCAATTTCGAAATTGAGTGGTAGTTCTATGCCTGACCACTAGAACCGCAATTTCGAAATGGAGTGGTAGTTCTATGACTGACCACTAGAGGCTCAATGGGGCGTTGCTCCCTTTGTGGGGGGTCCCAGGCAAGTGAGCCTAAGGGGTAGGGTCACTGGTGACCAAAAAAAAAAAACGGCGTCAGGCAGGCCTTCAGGGCTCTGATCTCTAAGTGGTTAGAGTGGCGTTCGCAGACTGCACTCGTAACCAAAGAGATAGCTAGGCGGTTGCCGACGATCAATGAGTGTCACACACGTTTAATGCATGCACATGCCGCTTGCGGCCTTCTGCGCCTTGCGCAGTTTAACCCCTTAAAACTATTACTGGAGCGAGGAAGCGCTCGCGTTACGGCGACGGATCTAAATAGTGAGTGCACTATATCACGTCGCAAATGATGCTGAAACCACGGTGGGTATCAAGAACTGGAGACTCCCAATTTCCAAATTACACACACACTTGGCTCGCAGCGCAAAGTGGTGTTAAACTTGCTTTGTCTAAAGCAGGCACACACATATGAGTAAGATCCTGATAGGTAGCTAAGCTATCGGTCTTATCTCAGGGAGTCCAAGCGCAACAGAATTCAGGTTAGAACCTCGTAACAAGAATTCCTGTTCGCTAATAGAGATCTCTGCCAGGATATATGGAAACGGAGAAACTCGTCCGAATCGATCCTGGAAACAACGCGCTATATCTGAGAATCTCGTCAGACATAGGGTTAAGGTTTACTGCAGTTTTAACGAAATAAACTAAAATAAAATAACCAAAAATAAAGCAAAATAATATAACTACTAATAACAGAAATAAAAATAACTATATTAAGCCCGTATGTTCCCGCTTATATGCCTTCAGATTGCCCTGAGTGTGATTGATCCTCAACTTTTTGCAACCAGTTCACAGTAGCGCTTATTCAACTGCACGTTCAGTCATAAAAAGTTTAAATTGTGTGCTCACAATAAGTTTAAACCTTGTGCCCGCGTTCTCCACCAATTATGTAGGAATTATTAGCTCAGGTATATTTTAATATCTCCACCAATATGTTTTGAAATTAATTAACTTTTAATTAATTATTATTTGATGCTGATTAGTAACCAATTGTTATGCCGAATGGTCGGCTCCTCCAAACTCAATTGCGAATCCCCGATATCTGTTAATGTGAGACTTAAATGGGATTCATTAATAACCAGTATCGCTTAATAACCTGGGTTAGTAGGCTCGTCCAGCGAGCTGCGTCACCAGGTAATGTAAACGATCGGTAGCGAAGCTCCCCTCACGGCCGATGAGAGAGAGTCTCGCGATATCTCAGGCGGGTTTAGAGGTTTCAGAGCGTAGTAGCCAGATCGCACAGAGGCAGGGACTATTGTGAACACTCAATGACGGAGGCTGAAGTTGTGTAAAAAGACATGCATTTATTCCTACAACTAACATAAAACAGACATTATACCTAACAAACAATAAACATGAAATAACGGAAAAGACACAAACGATGTAATCATGAAAATGCAGTGACCAGATTTAAAATGATTAACCTGAAAAGGGAAAACTGTTCTGCAAAGCAAGCAGTTTGTAGGAATATAAACCTAAAGGAATATAGCAGGTGAATAGGACAGTTTAGGTTGTTAGAAAGGAAAGGAAGTTGGTTTACTTGGATGCAGGAAAGAGGGAGGTCTTTGCAGTTGGTTGCAGTGGCTGATGAGCTGATGGGTGATGGCTCTCAGGGAGGCGCGGTGTTTGCAGCGGTTGTTGGAGTGGAGTTCCTCCGGTTCTTTCTTCTGGTGAAGCTTGGGCTGAGTTGCAGTTCTTTGGGTCTTCACCGACGGGCTTTAAGAACGCTGCTTGTTTCTCCGTTTTCTTCTCTTTTTCTTTTCTTCTTCCCCGCTGATTTTCTCCCGATTTTTCTCCTCTCTTTGTTCTGAGGTGCCAGGTTTTATAGCATAAGGTTCGTGATTAGGAGTGACCAGGAATTCGAGTCCTAGACCAATGGCTGACCATCCATTTGGCGGGCTTCGGAAGGGGGTCGGTATCAGTCTTTTTGGGATTTATGACCAGACTGACTTCTCTGGTAATGGTGATTTTCATTAGGCTGGTGTAACTTTTGATACGTCCACTTTTGTGGTAACCACTGACCAGATTTGGAAATTGGAGTGATTTTCCTTCGGTTTGATACCAAACATGCCGTACCAGCCTAGCGGTTCACACCAAATACCATCTGTGATGATTAATTAATGATTACTTATATTATGCTATTATGTTATGTTCTATTACTCACACCAGTATATGGTACAGGTGGTTTAGGTTGTACCTCAACAGATATTACCCTTTATACAGACATTATATGACATATTCTCATGTCATAAGCACATCTTACCCTTAGATAGGCATGGTAGAATACAAAGATCAGATAAGGGTTGCCGAGGAATGTGGCAAAGAAAAGGGGGGGGAGAAGGTTTGTCAAACAAAGAAAAAGAATCTCCAAAAGTTAAGACACATTCGAACATAACCTGTACATATCTGTATATTAAGACTAGTAGTCAAGAGTAAATACATATACAGATATACAAAAGCCAAACTTAAAAGAAACTTTCTTTGGGGTGTTGGTCTGTTCGGTGAGTGGTATGTAAGGCAGGATGTCTGGGGAGGGGGTTGTGTGCCAAGTCGAGGGACCCCTGTCCTTGGGGTCCACTCTGTTCTCTGTAGGTCGTTAAAACTTTGAGCAATAAAAGTTGGAGTGCTGGCCTCCCTGGTTATCTATGTGTGTGGGGTCACAAACCCCCCTTTGGGGCCTAGGTCGATGTGTGCCTTCTCGTACCAGGGTAGGCCTTGTCTCAGGCCACCTGGAATTTAAGCTTTGTGATATGTGCATGTGTGATCCTACAATATATATATATATATATATATATATATATATATATATATATATAATATACGGTCACATGAAAAAATTAGGACACCCTATTAAATATTGCATCATAGCACCTGAGACTTAAACAGACCCCGACGGATTAATCACCTACGCAAGTACCGACCCACGATCTTCGTTCAATTAAGAAGGTGCTTCCAGCCTTAGAGCCTCAGTTTACGTAAGTACAACGCCATGTCTACTGTTCCGTGTTCTGAGTGCAATATGTTTAGCTATTCTTCTCCAGTCATTAGCGGTATTTATACATGTGAGAAGTGTCAGTTAGTCGCTAGACTGACGGAGAAGATTGTAGTGTTAGAGGGACGTATCCGGACGTTACATAACATTCAGGAGAATGAGAGTTTTATTGACTCAGTATTAGCGGCTCCGGATATGTCCGCGATAGCCAGTCAGTCTCCCCCCGCTCCAGCAGCAGAGCCTTCGCAGCAAGGCGAGTGGGTGACGACCCGGCGGCATAGTCGTAAATCCAAACCAAACTTACACCGGCACCATTCGCCTATCCGCGTTTCCAACAGGTTCTCCCCACTCAGTGAAACTCCCACTGAGACGCCTGTTGAAAGTGCTCTAATAATTGGTGATTCTATTCTAAGAAACGTGAGAGTAGCGACTCCAGCGACCATTGTAAATTGTGTCCCGGGTGCCAGAGCGACCGACATCTCGGCAAATTTAAAAGTGCTGGCTAAAAGTAAACGTAAATACTCTCAGATAGTTATCCACGTCGGCACTAATGATGTCCGATTGAGGCAATCGGAGATCACAAAGGCAAATTTTAAAGAGGTGTGCAACATTGCGAAGAAGAAGTGTCTGTCAGTAACGTGCTCTGGCCCCATCCCTGCTAGACATGGTGATGAAATGTACAGCAGATTATCGTCGCTACATCGCTGGCTGTCGGAATGGTGCCCGATAAATGGTGTAGGTTATATAGACAACTGGCGGATGTTCTGGGGTAGGCCTGGGCTTTTGAAGAGGGACGGTATTCACCCCTTGCGGGCTGGTGCCGACCTCCTGTCTAAAAGCATAGCTCGTAGTCTACAGGCAAATCGCTGACTAACTAGAGCCAAGTCCAGGCGGCAGGCAAACCGGCATAACCGACCGCCTGCTAGTCGCTTAGAGTCGTCGCCTAGGGTTCATTTCATTGAGACTGTGTCTGCTCCCCGCGTCTTTAATCATGGAGGACTATTCCACCGTGGAGTGTGCCATAATAACTTAATTAAAATCACAATGAATCCGTTACTAGAAAACAGTTGTGATGCAATATTTAAACTTAAACTTGGACTTCTGAATATAAGATCACTGGCCCCTAAAGCACTATTAATAAATGAAATAATTACTGATTTTAGTCTTGGTGCCCTGTGCCTTACTGAGACCTGGCTTAAACCAGATGAATTCATGGCACTAAATGAATCTACTCCAGCGGAATACAGTTATAAGCATAACCCGCGACCAAATCGCAAAGGTGGTGGTGTTGCTGCAATTTTTCAGTCCAACTTAGGAGTGTCTGAGAAATGTGGTGTGAGTTTCAGCACATTTGAAACTCTTGTTCTTAGCCTTGCTGGCTCATCTCTTTCTAGTTCGTCACCCCAAATCACCATGGTTATTGTGTATAGACCGCCTGGGCCGTACAGTGATTTTCTTAAGGAATTTGCTGATTTTTTAATAAACCTGGTGGTCAGTACTGACAAAGCCGTTATTGTGGGTGATTTTAACATTCATATGGAGAAGGATAATGATCCTTTAAAAACAGCGTTTGCAGCTATTCTTGACTCTGTAGGTGTATGTCAGAATGTAGTCGGGCCTACTCATGTCTGTAACCATACCCTTGATTTGATCATTAGTCATGGCATCCTGGTAGAACATGTGTCTATTATACCACAGAGTCCTCTGCTCTCAGATCATTACTTGTTAACATTTGAAATCCAGTATAGCCTCCTGTTGACCACCACTCCAAAGTATAGAATCAGACGTTCTATTAAGGCACTAACTACAACAACATTTATGAAACAACTTCCACAGTCCTTTAGCCTTACATCTGAAGCATCGTGTGTAAATGAACTTGAACAGGCAACTTCAAACATGGAAAAATCCCTTCGCAGCACTCTAGATCTTGTGGCTCCACTTAGGAGTATAAAGCATAGCAATAACAAACCTGCCCCCTGGTACTCTGATAATACACGTGAACTCAAACAGGCATCACGCAAGCTAGAGCGAAAATGGCGCTCAACTAAACTGGAAGTTTTCAAATCTGCCTGGAAAGAGAGCCTCTCTAAATACAGACAAGCACTAGTAACTGCTCGGTCTGTGTATCTCTCCAGATTAATAGACATGAACAAAACCAATCCTAAATTCCTATTTGAATCCGTGGCTAGGATAACACAGAATTCCTCATTAAACTTGCAAATCCCACAAGCTCTTAAGAGTGATGACTTTCTTACATTTTTTAATGGTAAGATAACTACAATTAGACAGACTATACAGTGCACACCTTTACCTACTTACGGCTGCCTGCCTCCTGCTAGTCTTATGCCTACCAATAATGAGACCTTTGAATCATTCATTCCTATTACACACTCAGAAATTTTGAGCTTAATTTTCTCCTGTAAATACTCTACTAGCCTTGTAGACCCAATTCCTACAAAATTCTTCAAGGAAATTGCACCACAGATTGGCACTACCGTGTTAAATGTGTTAAACTCTTCTCTTAGGCTTGGATATGTTCCAAAACCTTTTAAAATGGCTGTTATCAGACCCGTCCTAAAGAAACCAAATCTTGAACCCAGTGTTTTAGGAAACTATAGACCTATCTCAAATCTTCCTTTCATTTCAAAGATCATGGAAAAGGTTGTAGTTCGTCAGTTGTCCTCTTTCCTACAAAAAACTAATGCCAATGAATTATATCAGTCTGGCTTTAGACCAAACCATAGCACAGAAACTGCTCTAGTCAAAGTAATGAATGATCTACTTGTGGCTTCTGACCGTGGCTGTGTATCTCTGTTGGTATTGCTAGATTTAACTGCAGCGTTCGATACTGTGGACCATAATATCCTCTTGGACCGGTTAGAAGGTGTAGTTGGCATTACAGGGACAGCGCTCTCTTGGTTCCGCTCATATTTCTCTGATCGCTATCAGTATGCCCATGTGAACAATGAATCATCCAAGGCCACTAAAGTTGAATATGGTGTCCCACAGGGATCAGTCCTGGGCCCGCTACTGTTTACCCTATACATGCTACCTCTTGGTAACATTATTAGAAATCATGGTATTGGGTTTCATTGTTATGCAGATGATACACAGTTGTACATATCTGTTAACCCTGATGATATATCACTGCTATCTCGGTTAGAAGACTGTCTATTAGATATCCAGTGCTGGATGGCAAAAAATTTCCTTATGTTAAACACAGAAAAAACAGAAGTTCTGGTAATTGGTCCCAAGGCTGCTAGAAATAAGTTCCACCACCTCAACGTTGGTAACCTTCCTACACAACCTAACATGGTAGTTAGAAATCTTGGCGTTCTTGTCGATTCAGATCTATGCTTTGATGCTCACATAAGAAGTATTACTAGAACTGCATTTTATCATCTACGGAACATAGCCAAGCTTCGTAAGATGCTCTCACTTAATGATGCAGAAAAACTAATACATGCCTTCGTAAGTTCCAGACTGGATTACTGTAATGCCCTCCTATCGGGTTGCCCGTCTGGATCCTTGCATAAACTTCAGATGGTACAGAATGCTGCAGCCAGAGTTCTAACAAACACTAAAAAATTTGATCATATTACACCGGTCTTATCCTCTCTTCATTGGCTGCCAGTTAAGTCTCGAATTGACTATAAAATACTGCTATTAACTTATAAAGCACTAAATGGCCTTGCACCAGAATACCTTAGTGAACTGCTGACCACATACAACCCTCCACGCTTGCTTCGCTCTCAAGCCATGGGATATCTGTTAGTGCCTAGGGTAGAAAGAGCTACGGCAGGCTGCAGAGCTTTCTCCTACAAAGCTCCTCTGCTGTGGAATGGTCTTCCACCGGATGTGCGGGTTTCAGGTTCACTCTCAATATTCAAGTCCAGACTAAAAACACACCTGTTTAGTTTAGCGTATAGGGACACTAGTTCTAGCCCTAGCTAACTCTTCACTCCCAGTCAGACCTGTAGTGTGAGGTGTAGAGCTGGGTGGGGATCGGTGCCATTGGCTTTGGATGAACTGGATTGTCAGTGCTGTCACTCTAGCTTTGCAATCTCTTGTGGAACTGGAGTGCTGACATTTCAGGGACTCCCCATGCCGGCATTCCCACTTGCCTCTCCCTCCTACTGATGCTGCCATAGCCATATCTGCCGGAGCTTGCAGATTGCACTTCATATTGTACTCACCTAGCTTTTAGCACTGCCAATAGCCTCCTCTACTATGCCTAATTGTACATTTTATTTCCCCTACTCCTCCTGGGGGTGATGCCTGGAGACCTCAATCTATCAAGATATCCAGCACACCCGACCACCACCAGTGACGTCCCTGCATCCAGCTCGCCGTTCTGTTCTTCCGTGTATGACCCGCTGCCTTACCTCTGGTTGCCTGGCAATTGGAAGAAGACTCGGCTTCGGCATTGGCTTATCTTCCTTGCTCTCCTCTCTCTATTTGACTATCCCTGCCGGCCCCTGGAGGATGGGCTTCCCCTTTGAGTCTGGTCCCTCTCAAGGTTTCTTCCTTCTAGGGAGTTTTTCCTTGCCACTGTCGCCTATGGCTTACTCACTGGGGGCTTTGGGTGAGGATACTGTAAAGCGCTTTGACACAATGTAATGTTGTGATAATGCGCTATATAAAAATAAATTTGTTGTTGTTGTTGTTGGTTTGAGGCCAGCTCAACAAACAAAGAACGTCCAACAGCCCAACAACAGACTCCATTTTACATTTAAATACTCTTGTTTTAATATCATTGTCTTCCTTTAGTTCCCCAAAAGAAATTTTGAATTGGGGGGGAAAAAAAAAAGTTTGGTCCAGAGGAGCAATGCATTTGCAGAATGTCATCACTCTGAGCTTTTAAGCCTGCAAAAGAGGTTCTGAACTTTGGGGGACATCTTGTGCTTGTCAAGCTCCATGATAATTTTCTGAAGCACTTCAAAAGTGAAATGGAGACATTTTGGATAAGCCAGATTGAGTTCATATATCAAACCCAGAAGCAGGGCACAAGCAGAAGCAACTGAATTAAGTTCATTCAAGACCTCCACTCCCTCAATGACGATGCCTATCTTTTCAGCTGGCTCCTGTGGTCCTTCCCCTTCCTTTCGTATCACAAACACTCCCATGGTGAGCTGCTCCAGGTCCTTCTGTGCATTATCTGCAGTCGAGTCCTACAGTACAGTACACAAAACATCAGATACATCAGGTTACAAAGTAAATATTCATGCTTTATGGAACAATAATTTAATCATTCCATTGTTAATGTGAAAACTCACTGATTTCACCTTAAAGAGAATACAAAAATCTAACAGCACAGTTTATGAACTGTTAAGTATTAGGGCTGCTCGATTACGGCAAGAAAAAAAAATCATCATCATGACCATATACATACTATAGACCACGATTACTGAACAGTTTATTTTGGCAAGATTTTTGAACAGGCCCAATGTAATAGTAACATTACAGAACGCAACACTGTGTTAAACATTAGGTAACATTTTTACTTTATTATATCTAAAATAGATCAAGCTAGTGCTGTAAGGGACTGCAGCTGATGTGCAATCTGTTTTGATCACCCTCGATGGTTTGACACATGAACTACAGATGATTTCCTGATTTTAACAATATTATAAACAGTTTTACTGCTACAGTTGCTTTTTTAGAGCAGATCTACTTATTCCCTACATATTCACACAAAACTGCTGTGTGAAGATGCAAAGTAGTTGTCTGCTCATGTGAACAACGCACAAAGCAGTTGACGATGACAGTAGTGGCAGGTGGAGCAGTGTAATATGAATCCAACATCATTTAATATAATATTATAATAGAGCAGTTTATTAGCCCTTGAAAGGACTAGTGAGTGAGATTAGCAGATGTGAAAATACAGTTATGATATTTCTGTTGCAGCCTCTTATCTGTGTCTGTATGACCTCAGCTGCTCCACACAGACAATTTTCTTTTAACATTTTATTGGGGGTAGGGCTGTTCCAAAAAATTATTTGATCTGTAACTTAAAATCTGTGACCATGACTTTTGTGATCCTTTACACCCCTATTACAAACTAGACTAGACTCTAGATAGTAATCTAGAATATTTATGTGTGTCCCTTTTATTAAGATGTGTAGACATACAAATTACTTGAAACTTACAAAATATTCCTTGATCAGATCATCTGGATCTTCCCCCAGAAAGATGATGAGTGCTTTCAGAACCGATTCCCTCCGAAGATGAATGTCCTCTGTCTGAAATGACAATCTTTATAAGTTTCACTTATTTTGACACTTGTTTATATAGACACTCTGAAGGGAAAAAATACATATAGGGACAACATTAATATTTAGGAAAACTTTTTCAAATGAAACATTTGTGTTTTTCTTTTTTAAATTGACAATATTTACCCTAGGTCAAATAAGGGAAGGAATTAACATTTGCTAGTGATAACCTAATTCTATGAATCATTTGCAAGTTGAAGTGCAAAAAAACATGCCTTGTTACCATATCAGTAAGTAACATTAGTATTAGTTTTATGTAAAGGTATGTGTTATAAAGTAAATACCTGACAACACATTTAGTTAGGAAACGAAACAATCACGGGCCCTTAGTGTTAAGCATGTTTACCTGGTCCAAAGTTTCAATAATGTGAGCAGTCTTTTGCCGGGTTGTTCCTCCTTTAGAACGGACGACTCTGATGAGCTGACTTGAGTGCAGGTCTAACTGGGCCATGAATTTTTCTTCAAGAGGGACTGCCATGAGCCTCTGGAACTCTGCATTAATCTGAAATAAAAAAGGGCAGTCCAAAAAAGTGCAAATGATTATCTTAGTCTACATACAATCTCACTGTACAGTAACATGCCCCCAAAAGTATGACAAATGTGTGTATAACTGTTAGTAAGAACAATTTTATACAAATTATGACCAAGTGAATGTAAAAAAAAAATTTTTAAAAAAAAACCACCACCAAAAAACAAGATCACTAAGGTCACTAAATTTCTCATTACCTCTTTTGGACAGAACAATGCAGGCCATCTATCCTTGAAGTCCTTTATGGCGGGTTCTTGGTTGACTACCTCCTGTCGTCGGTAGGCAAATGTAGAAGCCATTTTGACTGCAACTACTCTCTCATTGTTCTTTCTATTAATCTCTGTCAGAAGTTCGAGCCTCTCTTTCTCAAGACTTTCCACAGTCTCACCAACAGGGAAGCCTGGATAAAAGTTTGCTTCTGCTCGTTTTGGCTTTTTCACTTTTTTAGCAGGGAAAGCATCTTTAGGAGCTTTTGCTTTCAGGGAGTTCACTGACAGTTCTGGACAACCCTGTAATTTCAGATGAGTCCTATAATTTCCCATTTTGTATTTGAGTCGCTGTTTCCAACCGTAGCAACCATTGAATGATCCAGGTTCTTTCAAACAAGGGTGCCTTTTGATTAAGGCCTCCGCTACTGAACTAAAATGTACATCCTCTGGGTAAGCCTTGTATTGGTAGATTTCTTCTGCTAGTCTGTTCAAGATATCAGTCTTTATTCGAGAGGTCAGAGTCAACATTTTGTGGTGTACATCATACTCTGAGTTGCCCTTCTCCAACAGTAGTTCTGTATCGTAGGAAAACGGAGGAATTGGATGTAATGCTTAGTTAATGCTTACCATTTTCATATGCATAAACACCGACCACCAGCTGATATAAGTACATTTCCACAGGACACTGTTCATTGCTGTATTTGTACACGTTCCCGAGAACAGAATACAGTATGTCAAAAATTGCCTTTCAATATTGTAACTAACGCACAGCCGTCCTCAAAATCGCGGTAGCAAAAACGTTCCAAATTTAAGTTATGGCTGCCCATGCCGAGAGCGCGTGCACGCACACGCGCGCGCAGTAGAAGTTTCACTAAACTTTTACTGCTATTAAGAAAAACGTTATATTCCGCGAGGACCGACAAAAAAATCAAACGTTTAATTTTTCGCACATAAAGATGGAAACGTACTCACAGCGCCAAAAACTCGCGGTGAATCATGATGGCGGTGAATCATATGGCCACAGCGCGAAACCGCGTGAGTTCGCATAACCTGACGATAGCTGGTCTGATTCAGTTTACTACTTCAACAACAAAATCTCACCAACATAGGAAAACCAATAAATATGTAGCAGGATACATTATTTCACCACACAATACACTTTAAAAACAGTATTATATACTTACTTTTCTTTGGAAGTCACCTTAACGAGATAATGGCGTCTTAACCGCGCAGCAGGAATATTCTGGAAGACTTTGACGTCATGACGTCAGATGCACGACGCACAATAAGTGGAACTTAATTAGAGCTCTTTGGTTTAAATGAGAATAGCAAGTTAAGAGAACAGGTTGTAATTTCAAGTTGAGGGAAACCCAAAACACATATAACCGTGACTAAAGCAGAAAACTGAATAATAATCATTTAAAATATTGCTTTACCTCAACTACAGCTCAAATTCTCTTTTTAGAGTGTATGAATGAACACTGAACAATAACCAATCAAAAACATTGCAAATGCTCTGCACTAGTGTTGTACATGTACATGTGTGTGGTTTGCTGACATAACATATACAAGTAGCACAAAGCCTGGTCGTCTCGCAGACCTTTGTACAGTAATGGCATCTCAGCCTTTTCTCAGGTCGGGGCTTTTGTTCCGGAGCCTGTGCAGCCAAGCTGCCACCAGGACTGGAGGGCTCTGTACCAGGGACCTTGGGAGGCAGCAAGATAAGAGATGAGCTAACGAAAAACATCTGGTGATCCTGTGCAGGGACGTCACTCGCAGAAAATGGATGCTGATTTGTAAGTGGGGGCTTTTCTCCTCTGTATGCGGGGAACCCCTGTTCAAACAAGAGCAATTAACAGGAAACGTCTTCTAACTTAAGGGGTGAACTGCTTCATCTGAGAAAACTAGACTTAGGAAACAGGGAGCATCAGCGACACATCAATAGAGCAGCAAATGTTCCACTGAGGATTAATATATACAGCAGTAAACTGACTGACATCTCATACAGCCATATTGTATCAAATACACAGATACTGAGGATACAACATGAAACGGTCTGGGGGAGGGGAAACATTTCCGCATGTAGGGGGTTGGAGGCATTTAATTATTTACAGAAAATTCCACAGAGCCAATGTAGGAACCTGAGGCCAGTTTAACACAGGTCACTGTCCATGGTGCTGAAACCTCTGCTTGATGGGCTGGTGCTGAACGAATAGGACGACTGACCAAAGTATCTCACTGTCTGATTCCACTGACTGACACCTTCTCAAGTCAGAGCGGCTGTGTGAGAGAGACCCAATACGCGTTTAACTCTTGTTTCACTGACCTCTTCACGATACTCATATATATAGAATCTTACATGTATGTTTGCAATGCAGGTGTAGTAACAGCATTAGAATCGGTGCTTATGAAAAAGGGCAAATAGGCCTAATCTTTGAAATTTCCATAAGAGATACTGACTTTTATTCTCTGGAATGATTGTTATCTTCTGTCAAATTAAGATGAAGGGCATTAAGACAGGACAGCTGTCCAACGTATCTCAGTATGTGTTTCCACTGACTGACACCTTCACATGTAATGTGACTGTTAACAATGAGGAAAATTTTACAAGTTACTACAGGAAGCAATATTTACATGCCTGTAGCTTTCATTTCTCACCACAGAAAACCCAAAAAAAAAGAAATAAGAAATACATTCATGTTATATCCAATATATCACTTCCTCATTTAAAATCATAAAACATATCTGACTGTTAATCTCTATGTTTTAATAATTTCAATAGCATTGCGTGATTTGCTTATTTTTTTCAAAAGCCACTGTGGAAGCGAAATTTAAAGAAGTTTGGTCCCCTTATAACAGCATTGGGTAAGAGAGCCGAGGGCTGCTGGGATTGTTCTCAATGTCTTGTTGGTGCCGTGTGGGTTGTGCTGCACTAACAGCTTCAAGTTATGAGATAACATGAGCAGATGCCATTACGTCATTAGTGCTACACAAGATATTGTCATGACCTGGCTCAAGGCCATAAGAAAAAGTGGACCAGTGTTAAATCACTGTGCCCTCAGACCTCTTCAGATTGCAAGCCCATTTAAATGGCACAGAGGTACACAATGGGTGGCCTGTATCTGCTTCACTTAATGTGCACCAAAGACTTCATATGAGGACCACAAGAGCCACCCCAGATTTACCCACCATCATGAGAAAGACTAAGATCAACATGGATCAAATGGCCTATTTGGGTGTACAACCACCCCCAGACCACTCTGACTGGCTTTGGGTTTTTGAGACAATATGAGAAGGGCAGGTGCCCTTTTACGTGGAATGTCTCCTTCTTCCTCTTTTTGTTTTCTTCAAGTGCCAACAAGAGAAATTAATGACAATGCCAAAGCATCTGTAATTGCAACAATTTTCTAGGAGAAGGGGTGTGTTTTTGACACAAGTGCAGGGGTGCCAATATTTTTGGCCTTGACTGTAATAGTTATTTGTGATTTGTAATAATTATTTAATTTTATCGATCCATCTACTTACCTACACTAAAAAATGTACTGTTGGATGTAATTAATTTTAAGACTAGTAGTTACATGAAATTACTTTCTAAGAGCATTTTATTTTGTAATTCAAATTTTTCTTATTTTTCAAACCAAAAAGTTACAGCACTTCAGCCATTCACATTTATAAAACAATATGACCAATCACTAGTTCAACCTCCCAGCCATTTATCCTTCAAAAACATGGCCCTAGAAACGTTCCCACATTTTCATCATATCTTGTTTCCCATTTAGTCTGTCCAACATTTTTTCATATGAAGCTGCCTTAATCATCTCATCGGTCCATTCCTATATATTGCGGATTATTGAGGATTTAAAATGCCTTAATATTACCCTCATGGCAGTTATGAGTCCCACCATCACAGCCTTAAACTGTTTATTATTCACCTTTGGCAATTCCACTCTATCTCCTAGCAGACAGAGTCGGGTTTGTGGGGTAAAGTAAAGCCTAGCCATTTGTCCAGGAGACCAAGAACTCTACCCCAAAATGGATATACCTGAGAGCACTGCCACAGCATGTGTAAATAAGCCCCCACCTGCCTTCTAAAATTCCAACACTAATCAGTATTAATTAGTCCAGTTCTATTTAGTCTAACTAGTGTCCAGTATTATCTGTGTATAATTTTATACTGAATAAATGTACCTTTTACTTCCCTATAATATTTCCCCACTCTAGAAAGTATTCTTGACCATTCATCTTCTTGCCATTGTTTCCATACTTTTTCCTATTTGTATTTCAGGATTGTGCCAAATTGAGGAATATGGCTGCATGTCATGTGATACTTTAAGCTTCTTATGTATTTTGATCCATATATTCCTCAAAAAAGATATTATCGGGTTTGTGTTTCTTATATTGTCCCCCCATTGTGACAGAATGTGCAGAGGTTGAAATAGTGAAGCCAAATTGCTCTCGATAGCTATCCCAGTCCACATCAGAATTCACATTCTTCCAGTGATAGTAGAGTTTGGCTATTTCAAATGACATGCTATATAATCTAACATCTGGCAATCCTAGACCTCCCTTGTCTCTGGGCGAAGTAATTTTAATCCTATAGGTTTTTTCTTTCCCTACAAAAATCTTTTACTATACTCTCGTACTGTTCAAATATCCTTTCCGGAATATTAAATGGAAGCATCATAGAGAGATAATTAACTTGAGGCACCACAACCATTTTAGTAACATTAACTTTCCCCCCATGAGGATAATTTCAATGCTTTCCATTTGTCCTTATTAGGTTTAATTTTGTTCAATGAGGGTTCAAAATTCTGAATTATTATTTTGTCAATATATAAACAGATTTAAATTTCATGTTTATAGTTCAATTTTATGTTATATAAACAAAATAATTTTAATACAGTGCATTTTTTTATTAATTCAACAGCACCCATGTTCAATCCACTTAAGTTTGGAAGGTGTATTGGAAGGTAACGCAGATATTTCTTAAGTGGGCATCCAGAGATATCGTCCCCCCTCCAAGCACCCCTTTTCTCCACTAGTTCTGTATGGAGCTCGACAGGAGGAATGGAGAGGTAGAGAAAGGGGTTAGTCTCACACATAATGTAATACAAAATAAAGAGTAAATACAAGTGCCATGAAGCAGAATTGAGCTCCAGCAGGCCTCGACTTACAGTAAAGGAATTGTAAGGCAGACATGCTAACAAAACAGCTTTACATTCCCAATTCCAAACCATTAATGGGCAACCTTAGAGTGACGACGGCTAAAAAAAACCTTAGCTATAAGCAGGAATGAAACGTTGTGAAAAGCCAAGACTCCACATGAACATGTTCTCCCCTTGCAGAGTCAGATCACGCATTTGAAGTGTTCCCAAGTGTTTGTGTGTTTTAGGTTCCTGTTAGTGAGGGGTCCTTTGCCGTTCTGTCTGACATCCAACAGAAAGTCCACTGTGTCTCTGCAACTTAAGCTGAGTCAGTGTAAGTGTGTGGCTCAGTAGCTCAAGTATTTGGGCTTGTAATCCAAAGTTTGCTGGTTTAAATCCAGCTTCAGATGGATAACTGTATGTTTATGGGCCATTGAGTTATGAAAAATAATCAATGTAGTGAATCACTATATTCTCAAATTACTTCTTGTACTTTTATGAACAACACCGTTTATTAAACAAACAAATCTGCATTGGCAGAATGAAGAATTAAAAATGAAAATAAACTATCATTTAAGAAACTGTGGAAAACTGAATTTACAATATTTGTAAATTGAAGGAAGAGTCCATTAACGTAACGGAAAATGTGCTGGTAATTTTCTGCCAGTACATTTTCCATTTTTTGGTGGATTTTTTTTTTACAGTGTATGACACGCTTGAATTCACTGAGCTCAAGTGTATGTGAAAATTAATATATTTACATCTAGTATGTTTCATGGCTTCACTGTATTTCCCACTGCAATGATCAGTTTCATCTAACTGGTGATGTTAAAGGCAGAGCTGAAATTTAGTTTAGTCATGACCTCAAAATTTAATTGAGTAGGTATTCTGTACAACCAGACGGAACTGCTGGTTGGGCTGGTCATCACCTGCATTTTCTAAGTGAGGTCTAAATGTAAAGTTTCAAATTGCACAATATATATTAATCTGTTTTTAATGTTTTTACAAAATATTTTTTATGTGTTTGCATGTTATATTTTGTATAATGGGCTTGTACATTTGATTCTTCCTTGATTTCGGTGTAATGAAGTGTAACTAGTGAAAAAGAGAGAAGCTTTTGGGAAGCATTATTGAACTTATTGTCCAGAGTCACTTGGGTGACAATTAAGGTCAATATAAATCACCTATTACCCACTGTAATCCTTTGTATTCCCCCGCACACTCTGTTAACAAAATAAGAGGGTTGAAGTCAAATCAGGTTAAAAAGGAAAATTTGATCCTCCGCCTATCGCGGAAGATGCGTTCCAGACCCATCAGCGATAGGTGAAAATCCACGATACAGAAAGACCATATACATTTTTTTTAGGTTTAAGCCTTAACATACCCCTCCCACATGCTTTAAACACATGTAAACTCATTAAAACAACACATATATCTGTATGTCGGGCTAAGGATATGAGTGACATAATAATAATAATAAAAATAAATAATAATATGTAATATATATATATATATATATATATATATATATATACACACTAGGGGTGAGAGAAAAAATCGATGCATCGATGCATCTTTTTTCTTTCTCTAACGATTCAAAATCGATTCTCAAAGATTCAGAATCGATTCTGTGTTCTATCAAATTGCGACTGCGCGCCGGAAAAATAAACATTACAACGCTCGCCTCTTACATATGCTGCTCTTCATTTGAACAGTGGACAAACTACATCCTGCACCATCAAATTTAAAATCGACTGTGTGGCAACATTTTGGATTTTGTGAAGACAAAGAGAAAGGGGTCGTTGATAAAAGCCATACTGTGTGCAAAGTCTGTCGCGCCAAATTTAAGTATTTCGGGAACACTACTAATATGAAGAAGCATATAACACGGTTCCACTCAGAGCTGCAGGAACGGACTTCGGTCCCGATCGCGCCCAGCACCGGTTTCACTCAAAGGACCCTTGAGCAAGTAGCAAAGCTTCCATCCAATTCTGAAAAAGCAAAACGAATTACACGGTCAGTGGCGGGTTTCATTGCCAAAGATTTGGCTTTACTCTGTAATGAAGAACGAAGGATTTCGCTCAATGTTACAGGTGCTTGAGCCAAGAAATAGTGTGCAGTCACGACGTTATTTCAGTGACACTGCAATACCCGCACTCTACAGGGAGACTAAAGCTCAAATTTTAGAATCAATAAGTAATATGGACAGGATTGCAATAACATGCAATGCATGGACATGAATTTCAACAGACTCGTATGTCACCATTACGGCTCACTACATCACGGATGAGTTTAAGCTCGCGGCTGAAGATAATTCTAAAGGTTCTAAACAAAAATAAATAAAAGACATTCCTTCCTTTGTTAAAAGGTTCTAAACAAACTGAAAACAACACATTTGTTGATTTGTTGTTACAATTGTTCTTAGTAATTGTTCATCCTGATATAATTTTGTTAAAATAAAATCAATAAAAGTCTTTATTTCACTTTGTCATTTAAAAAATTGAAATACTGTCAAACAGAGATTCTAACTATGAACAAAAAACATATAATTTAAATTTTAAATTAAGCATATTTGCAAAAAAAATGTATATGAAGAATCGTTTTGGAATCGGATCGTGGATCCCAGAATCGTAATTGGATCGGATCGCGAAGTACCTAAAGATTCCCACCCCTAACAGCAACGGCTCCTGCGCCCTGCGAGCAGAGAGAGGCCAGGGGCAGCGTCAGCATTCCGCCGAGCAGCAACTCCTGCAACGAATGCACGGACTCATGGGTTATGGCCGGAAACGGAGGACTGACAGAGACATTACTGGTGATGGACTTGTGGGTTATGGCCGGGGACGGAGGGATAATAGAGATGTTGTTTAAGGATTATTATAGATATAAGATAGGATCGGATAAGAGGCTTAGATGAAATAGATTAAGATATGGTAAATTAAAACATAATAAGATTAGTTAACATATGATAAGACAGGCTAAGTTAAAATATCATAAGATTGGCTAAGTTAAAATATAAGATAGATTAACATATGATAAGATAGGCTGTTAACGTATAAGATAGGCTAAGTTAAGATAAGAGATTTACAATAAAACATATATTTACTTTTCAAACTGTGTCTTTGTCATCTCTTCAGTGTTGTGTCTGTCTCTTAAGTGTTTGATAATTTGCATCGTTAATTTATATCTGCCACTCTCCTAAATGTCAATAAGCAGAGACGGAGGAATGGGAGGAAGCTACGGTTAAATTAAAGGAAATGATAAAGTATCAAAATCACAGTGTTACCTTATTTTGACGCAGAGAAAGTAATTTCAGTGTTACTACCACCTATGAGTTAATGGCTGCAAATGTTGGTGTTAGAAGTGCCGGTAAATAACGCAGCGTAAGTTTAACTCCGGTGTGTTTCTGAAAAACGCGCCGCCTTCTGCCTGCTGTCATTCGGCGAACATATAGGAGACGATTCTGGTAAGTAACAAGTAAAGTGGTCATTTAACGTAATGCTAACGTGCATTACCAGTTAGTAAGTGTTTTACTATATCATACCATGCGTACTTTACAGTTTTAGTCCGGTGCACTCTGTATCCATAACTAGCTAGCTAATGTTAACATGACGCAGTACAGTCTTCCAGCTTGGGGATTCCCACCCCGGTCCGCGGCCAGTATTCCGCTGGGGGGTTTGCGAAGGGGTTGGTTGAAAATGCAAACGATCCCTTCATGTTCATGCGTTGTTTTCTAATATGAAAATAAAAGATAACGATCAAATTCAATGTTTATGTCCTATTATACTAGATAAGACTGTAAAATAGTTTGCCCTGTATATGGATGCCATGCAGTCAGAGCATGATCAAGATAGGGTGTGAGTGTGGAATAAAGACAAATGTAACAGTATTTGAGGGATGGAGGGATGAGAAGAGTGGGTTGGAGAGAAATGTAAGGAGAAGGAGGTTCCTCGGAGCTCCGAGATGTGTTTGGCTGTAATAAATCTGGAATATAGCTATATGACATAGTTTTTGATAACACCAGCATTTATTTTTTAGGTTTGTCGAGCTCCGTCAAAACAGTTGAATTAGAACGAGCCCATTATGTAACTGGAACCCCTCTCACATGTAAACACAGTGACGCGCTACAGCGTTGGTTTGTTGTCTGAGGCTATGATACTGACCACAAACACATTCACAAATTTCACTGCACCAATCACAGCATATCCAGGCAGAAAAATGATAGCGAAAACATTCAGCATTAGACTCTAAAACCGTCTGTAATGTCTGTGTTTATCCAGTGGACCATAAACTAAAATAAGCTTTCCTATTTCAGTTTCTTTCAGATGTTATAAGGTAATAAATAAACAACCATAATAATTAAACCATGTATTACTGACTATCAGACAACTTCAACAAGTTTCCAAATGTATGCAAAATGAAAGATATTCATTTGCGCCTGGCACTAACCATGTACTCCTTCACAGTACTAAGCCATAGAAAGGTCCCCAATGAAACCTCTGCATTCCTGCATCGCAGATACTCTAATCTCAGCATTTATAAGATTATATTTGTACTGCCTGCCAATTTTTATATTTGATGAGACTAAAAATTGAGAAATATCTATATGCACAAGTAGTTTTTCCTGATAAGAAGGATAATATCAAGACTGTCAGCATTTACACATCGAATTATGACATATCTGAGTAGCCCAGACTGTCCGGAAAACAAAGCCATACAGTATATGTGGCTGACTAATGTACATACAGTGTAATAAGCTGATAATCAAATGGATAGAAAAACGCTCAATAATGGACAGGAGTCAAAGGGTAAATAAGGTGCATCATGTGGAAGAGAAGTTAGGTGGCGTTGGGGTGCATTGTGAGTTTCATCTGGTAGCTAGAAAGGAACAAACAGGGCTTTGGGGGGGGGGGGGGGGACTTCTCCAGGGGCTACATCGCTCTACCTTTTTGTAAAATTATTTATTTTTTTTAAATCTTTTCTTCTTACACTATAATGGCAGGTTTAGGACTAATACAGTACAGTCATAACCAGTGTCAAGGATTCTATGCATTGCTACACAGAAACAAGTCCAGATATTGAGCCCAAGGCTAAAATTGTGGTTTACTTACAAGTGCACTTTGGTGGGCAGTGGGGGTGTTTGTCCTTCTCTGCTCACATTTTGCCCTCTTATCCTGTCTTCTCCTCCGCAGCCCTTCCTCCTTCTCTCTGTTGCTCCTATATTCCCTCCCCTCCAGTCATCTATGTTCTCCTTCCTCTGCGGTCTCTCCTCTTCTCCCATTCTTCAGTTATACTGTCTTCTCCGCTCTCCCTGTATCCCTCCTGTCTTCTGGTCCTGTCATCTCTTGTCCAGTCATCCCCTGCTTCTCAGTCATCTCTGCATCTTTTCACTCTTTTGTTTGCTTATTCTTTGATTGTTTGTGTTATTCGTTAACCCACCACCCCATGCTGGATGAGTCTTGATGTTTTTTGTTCTTTTTAAAGTTAGGCTTCTTCCTTTGTTTTTGTGCCATATCTTCTGCCCTCTTCTGGTTGCGGCAGTGCATGACACGGGTGGAAAATAGGGTTTATTACAACACACACATCAAAACCAAAAGGATCAGGATGGATCCAAAATAAACAGCAAATGACCAGGAATGAACTAAATGATGGAATAAACACAACTAGAGAACTATATACATACATACATCATACAGCTATAATGAAGCATCAAAGAACAGAAGCAGAACAGGCACTTAAATACACAGCTAACAAGACACAATGCAGGACAGTGAGAATCATAACCAATAACAAGGACTGAGGGCAACCCAGGAACAGGCGTCACAGTTAAACAGCACTGGTGAAATCAAAGTGACCTTTCAGCCACATGGTCAGCTCTGCATCGCCCTCTGCTGTTTGCATTAGAAGCTGCTTGAAATTCCCACTCTCCTTACCAACACCTCGAAAAGCCAGGCCTTGCCGTGCCAAGTACTTAACTTCAGAAGATTTTTCCTCACTTGCTGCTGCTCTTTCCAGCTCATCTGAAGGTTGAATATTAACAGGATTGATCTTCTGAATCCATGTCATCAGTGCTAATCTGTGGCACTGCCTGTCTTTATGTGCACTGAATTTCCCCAGTGCCTTTTCCAGTTTCACATGCCAGTCTTCACAAGAGCTGAATGTGTCTTTCATGCCGGTTTAGACATTTGTGTTACAAATTATTTTGCACAGTAGAAACAAAGAACCCCCCTTAAGACGGGGGGGGGGGGGGGGGGGGGCTGTAATGGAGCCCAGTGTGATCTTTAAACCATTTCTCCTGAAAGCAGGGTCTCCTGTTTGATAGACGTGACATTTACATTTGGCTGATTTGGTGAAGGTCCAAGCTCCTCCCCCCTCCTCCCTAATACACCTTCATCTTCACCTGCCTGTCTGCTCTCTCTCTCTCTCTCTCTCTGTCACTGTCTCAAGCTACTCACTGTGAATAAAAGCTGACTGTAATAAAACTACCTGCATTTAAATCACACATTAATAACGCAAAATACCTTAAGTAAGCAAGTATAGCTTTCTACAGTAATGGAATATAAAATTAATTAAACCTATTACTGTCTACAAAATAACACATTCAGCACTATATCAGACTTTACATCAGCTTTCTGACCATTATAAATATACCTGAGTGAGCACCGTTGTTAGTTTCTAGGAGAATGTGCAGTTAATAACATTTCCAGGTAATTTAACCAGCGTAACTGCACATGAGGCAAATATTATAATTATAATCATAGTAGGGGTAGGGGGCGCTATAGAGCGAAAGGGTGACTACGCCACTCTGTAACTGTTGCTAAGACGGTTATTTTATAATCACCTTTTGCTGGTTTGATTTAATATAGAATGTATACTGTGAAATGTATGCCAGTGCCCTCTGCTGACTATTTAATTGATCCGTGTTAACCCTTGAATACATGGTCATGTGACGGAATAGGGTAGGAGTAAATGCATGCTGGGAGATTCATGGAGTCAACTTGTGGTTTGTCGGCTTATCACGGCAGGATCTGTAATAACTCCTAAGCATTTAGTCAGAAGGCGCACACGGTAATTTATATTTATTGTATTTACTTGTTGTCTTGTATTGAAAAGTGGAATTGCGGTGATGTATGAGCCGCTGTTTAGCGGTAATATCATGGATCTTTTAGAATGTCTTGTAAGATTAAATGTAATGCAGGAATTTAATAATATCTTTATTTTATAGTTTTTCACGGTGTCTAGAAGAATAAAGACGGAATAAACTTCAACATCTGTCAGGCGTATGTTTTCTGTATCAGATGAAGAACTTTGGGAGCTGTTATATCTTCTATAGTAAAGGTAACCTTACAGTAAATGACGTCTGCTGTCATCTGACGCTATATAGAAAATGTAATTAAATAAGATTAAATTTACCTTCTGCGAGGGGCACCCTAATATAATGATATATATAATAATTATAATATAATATAATTATATAAGGGGCGGCATGGTGGTGCAGTGGTTAGCACTGTTGCCTCACACCTCTGGTACCTGGGTACGAATCTCCGCCTGGGTCACATGTGTGTGGAGTTTGCATGTTCTCCCCATGTCGTCGTGGGGTTTCCTCCGGGTACTCCGGTTTCCCCCCACAGTCCAAAAACATGCTGAGGCTAATTGGAGTTGCAAAATTGCCCATAGGTGTGTATGTGTGAGTGAATGGTGTGTGAGTGTGCCCTGCGATGGGCTGGCCCCCCATCCTGGGTTGTTCCCAGCCTCGTGCCCATTGCTTCCAGGATAGGCTCCGGATCCCCCGCGACCCAATAGGATAAGCGGTTTGGAAAATGGATGGATGGATGGATAATTATATAATTATAATATATATAATATAATAATACACTGCTGTCTGTCTCCCATAAAATAAATAAAAGGGGGAATTGGAATTGCATATGACTATGGAGATTTTTACTAATTCACATAAGGGACAGCATAAAGGGTTGTTTAATTCAGTATCAGAGGAATTCATATATTTGTGTGATTATGATAATCACACTATTATAACTTGATAGTACATCTCTTGAATTGAACTAATTACAGTGTCATGTATAACACTGCACTTTTTAATACATTGTTTTGCAGAACAGACTGCAAAACTGTAGTCTCAATGGAAAGCTGGATGAAATTCCTAGGGTGGCGTAGTCAGCTGTCCACTGAGTCTACAGTTTTGTAGTTCGGTCTGTCACAGTCTGGCGCAGTTGGCAGGATCATCGTCCTGAGAGCAGAGACGCGTGTTCAGTGTGAATGACTCTTCAGTTGTTTTTCTATTTTTAATTACTTTTTTATTCCTATCCATGTCTTTTTTTCCTTTTGTATGCTCATTATTTAGCCAGTACAGCTGTTTTTATTGTAGTCGAAAACAACAGTGAGTGCCAGTCACTGGCAAATCCCTTGGTTCCCGGTTCCACTCCATCTGTCCTCTGGTGGTCCCCTTGAGCTGTGGACCCCTTTCCAGTGTTCTGCAGCCTGATCCTCCTGAGCCGCACGGAAGCGGAAGTTGGCAAAGTGAGATGCGGCAGTAGGCCTATGCATGCAATTGACTGGAGTATGGAGAGTAAAGCCTTTCGTTTTCTTTAATAAAAGTTGTCCTTGTATTTTCTCATATGCGAGAACATCACAACTGCCACTGCACTTGTTGATGCGTAAGTGTGCCCTATTCAAACAATAAAGAGAAACTACATGCAGCACTGAAAAACTATTCCACGGCCAAAAAAATGTAAACATTCTTTCTATATCAGAAGCTAGTCTCTGACTGAAATTTCTATAAATCTTTATATAAACTGATAGCAATTAACCTAAGAGTGCATGCTTGGATTTTAGTATCTGCATGTACTGTGGAACTAAAAAGAATCATAATCAACATATATTGTACTGTTGCACCCAATGTGACCTAGTGTCCTATATTGAGATTCACAGCCAGCTAAACTCTCTCTTGCATCACTTCCTCCAAGGAACAGGCACGTGTTGTATTTGGACAGGATTTAATGCAAAAAAGTGTGAAACTGAAATGATACAGAATCCAGCAATGTCACATAAACATTAGCTTTGGTTGAACTTATGTGGACATATAAAACACATCAAACATTTCCAAATCACTTCAAAAAATGTCATATACCTTGTCTTAAAAGTAAATATAATTAATAAACTTACTCATATTGCCACTCAAAGGGATTTAACGGAGTGGATGGCTTTGGATCGGAAGAAACACACCATGTCTTGCTTCACCCATGAGCAACACTTCCTATCACACTTCTCCTAGTAACTAATTGGCTCAACATAGCAAACTGTGCAAACCTGCGCCCCCTATAGGCCTGGAGAAATAACCATACCAACAGTTCCAATTCAAGAGTATTTTGGCTTAGAACAAAAAACACAATTTAACATTACAACGCCTGCAAATTAAGAGTAACACATTAAAAAACTAGTAATAATTTCTTCTGTTTTCTAAAAAGTTACTGATATCTAGCTGGATGGCTAGATGAACACCGCTTCAGTTCCCAATCTTCTCCTCAGGGGCAGCTCAGCTGTTCCATGATTTTGTTAAATTTCACCATTATTTAAATAATTAAATATATTGGTTTAAAAAGTCAGTGAGAGATTGACTAGCTGTATGAGGTCTGCTAGTGGCCAAGTCAAAAAATACATGGCTGCACTGGTTCTGAAATGGCGAAGCTGACACACTTTGACAGGCATCATATCATAGTTTTACACCAACACGAGGATAATCTAAACATCATTTTCTTAGCCTGCCTAAGACTTTTGCACAGTACTGTATATATATAATTAGGTCCTCAATCATGGCCTTACAATGGCTGAGGCTGGTCGGCCGAATGATGGGAGAACAACCATGTCCTCAACCATTCAAACATTTCATAGAGCCATCAGGTATGTAATCCAACAATGTGCCCTGTACTGTAATATTGTCCTCTTACTGCAATGCTTCATATTACAGTATCCATTTGCATTTTATATTACTCAGTGAGTTTTACTTTATACAGTTACATACTGGATGTATACTGTAGCACACATGTCGCGTCACTCATGGTCACACACACAGATTAACCTCCCCTCAAACCACAGGCAATACGCCAGGACAAGCAGTGTAGTACAATCTTTTATTAAACACGCAAAAGCAAACCCACTACTTAACACACAGGGGGGGAAACAGAATATCTAACACCACGAAGGGGGGGGGGAGAGGACATGCCCTACATACACACCTTTCCCACTGAATACACCCCCATAGAATTAGCACTTCAACCTCCCAAATTCCTGTGAAAATGTTACTGCGGCACATGAGCGATTGACTACACACAAAAACATCACAGCAATCCAAAACATACATGGTAAATGGACGGCATTTATACTGAGCTTTTCTACTCTTACGAGAACTGAAAGCGCTTCACAATTCATGCCTCACATTCACCCATCCACACACCGGTGGCGGAGGCTGCCATGCAAGGCTCCAAGCTGCACGCCGGGAGCAATTTGGGGTTCAGTATCTTGCTCAAAGACACTTTGATGGGGTCACGAGAAACCAGGGCTCAAACCTGCAACTCTCTGGTTGCTAAACGATAGCACTACCTCCTGCGCCACCATCTTCCCTAAATGTAAGAAGAAGAGGTTTCTCTGAACTCTGAGATGTGTTTGGCTGTAATAAATCTGGAATATAGCTATATGACATAGTTTTTTATAACACCAGCATTTACTTTTAGGCAAAAATGGCAAGCAGATCAGAACTGGCCGGATTTGATGTTGCAGCTTTTATTGAAAGACAAAACAAAATTAAAAAGTGCTGAAGTTTGAATGACTGTGTGTTTATTTCAGTTATTTTATATTGGACTCAAGGATTGGTTTCATCATACAAATACAGCACAGATAATGTTTACTTGAAATTACTGAAAAGTAAGTGATACCAGAATCATTGGGTCAATAAGCTTTTAAATGTGGATTGTGCTTGGGATAGAAGCTGCAAGTTGTGTTGAAGAAAAGTATAGATTTTCAAAATATGCAAATTAATTCTAATAATAATATTAATGACATTCATCTTTAGATGACATTAATTACATAACTAATAATACATTGAGAATAAATGTTTTGTTATTGTACAGATGGTAAGATATGAAAGTGATGTGGAAAATCTGAAACACTGAAACACATTGGGATGGGTGGTGCTAATGATAGTACTGCAGCCAGCCAGTAGGGGGCGCTTGACATGTTTAGTTTTCACCTTTTAGAAACATTATGGTCTCCATGTTTTTTGCAGTCAATGCTTTGATCACAGATTTGAAAGCAGTATGCATAATGCATCAGGGCTCACGCTGAAATTCCCTATATGTGGATATATTATGCAACATGGTTCTGTAGGAATGCTGGTACCTTGGAAACACACATAAACAAATATACCTTATATGTGAGTTTGGATATGGGTGTGGCTGCAACTGGAGAGGCTTGTAGTACATATTCTGCAAAATTTTCATAATTGTTGCAAATATTATGTACAAACCATGACAGAGGCTTAAATGCAAACATGGGTTTTGTTGGGAAAATATCAGTTCATGAAATACATTACTGAGGAAACTGTAGGTGCTTTTACTTCTATTCAATACTTTAAGGCACACACACATCACAAGGAGAATAAGCTATTATTTATAATAATTTATATAGCATGCAATGATTAAACAAAAAAAAAATAATTTCTCTGTTGCATCGCAAACCTGACAGATACACTACTTGTCAAAAAGAAAAGAACTTACTTCCTCACGCATTTCTAAAAGGATGTTTTTGTCAAATCCCTCCAACTCACTGCAAAACCTCCAACAATTCAAGGTGGTCTATCTTACAATCGTCTTGGGCGCTCGTCCGCTCCTCCCGTGTACCACGCCCCCACAGTCCACAGAACCAATCTGTTGAGGAACATCCTGCGAAATACACAGTTAAAAAAAAAAATCTGAATTTCTGAAAAAAATTCTGAGAAATTCAGGCAGCAGGGGCCAGAAAAAATGTAATAAAACATTGAATTGCTGTAAATTTCATCCATCCATCCATTTTCCAAACCGCTTATCTGACTGGGTCGCGGGGGGTCTGGAGCCTACTTTGGAAGGAGGGCCAGCCCATCACAGGGTACACTCACACACTCCTATGGGCAATTTAGCAAGTCCAATTAGCCTCAGCATGTTGTTGGACTGTGGGGGGAAACCAGAGTACCCGGAGGAAACCCCACGATGACATGAGGAGAACATGCAAACCCAACCCAAGCGGAGACTCGAACCCGGGTCCCAGAGGTGTGAGGCAACAGTGCTAACCACTGCACCACCATCAGCTTGTGACAAATCAAATACTATGAAAAACTGAAATAAAAGAATATTACCATGACAACTCCATTTTTAGAAAATTCTTTCGCCATTACCCATACATTAATCATTTGTGGGTCTTAAGTCAATGATCTGCATGTTTCTACTGCGTTTAATGCAGCACAAAATCACAAACATACATATAAAAACAAGAAAAGGCAAAGCAGTATCATACTATTGCTCCTTCTGACCAGAATTAGGAGACATTACTGCATTATAACATCTCTGTCTTTCAATGCTTTTTTATTTTCTTTTCTTAGCTATTTTTGCAATCTGCTAGCTAACCTCGCCTCCTTTCTGTTGCTCATTATGCTTGGTCATTTGATCACACAAATGTGGCTCTTTCTGCTGAACAGTAGGAGTCACTGTTACCAGAAACACTCTAAATTAAACCTTTTACAAATAATATTGCAAATAATGACATGTTGGAAACAAAATGAAACAAAATACATTTACTGGACGAAATACAAATATTAAATATATGCATAAGCCACCAATTTTCTGGCAACAGCTACACCATCAGCTTGGAGGGAGCCAGTTGCTCAGGGAAGAAGGGACCCACAGAGTGTAAGGACCCATTCTCTGTGCCTGAGTATGAGACCCACCGCTGGTCCGGACAGAAATACTGGTTGTGGCAGCCAATGAAGATGTCTATAAACGAAAACACCATCCTGGGCCTTTGTAATGCCCTGCAGTCTTTTACTCTCTCGTGAGGGGGAGCAATATGGATTTCTAAGAACATCCAAAACTGTATTTAAACGTTTGACATTATGTGAAATGATAAGATACAAAAAATATCAGTTATAATGTTCAGAAGATCAAGTGCACTCACCCTTCCCTTTGTTGGATGGATGACAAGTACTGGGCAGCTTCGAATAAGTGGGATGAGGTGATTGATTGGGGAGATGAAGGGTCTTCACCCACAACACCTCCCTCTGTCCAGGCTGGCACCAGCACTGGAGATGTGGATGTTGGGGTGGAACATCATCAGCAGCCAGTATTCAAATGTGTGTATTTCAGAGCTTTTCTTAACATGAGTTGGAGACAGTCTGATGTTAATTGGAGTTTAAAAAACTGGTCGGCACTATGAAAATGATTCTCACTGACTTAATAACAGCAGAATAGTTGCTGTAATCATATTACAATGTACAATAAAGAGAAATGTTTCTGTGCAACAGGCCAGCAAAATAAACTGGTTTTGAGGATGCGAATTCATCTCAGTGTGCAGCCTCAGCCTCAACATGTGGTACAGAACGTAAATGACAGGGAGGAAGAAGCCCCAGTTCTGTCTAACCTGTCATCTTGGAGGGAACCTGTTACCCAGGAACACAGGGAGTCCAACAGGCATAAGGACCCATTCTGCCTGCCTGGATATGAGACCCACCACTGGCCTAGACAGAGATACTGGTCGCGACAGCCACCAAAGACCTCCATAGACGAAAACATCATCCTGGGCTTCTGTAATGACCTGCAGTCTTTTTCGCTGTCATGACAATTATGGATTTTTAAGACTGTATTTAAACTGTATTTATTATAAAATAAAAATTTCAAGCAAATATTGTCTCAGCCAAATTATGTCCTCTGTGTCCATCAAAAATGCAATGAAAAAGAAAATATATCAATCATCGCAGTAGATATTGACTGTATTGAATTTCACTGGGATAGTGAATCCCTGGGAGAAAGTGAGATGTAGGTAGAATTTCATCTGTTCTGTTATATAATCATTTGTGACATATTGCAGTAATGGAAAATAAATAAACCTATTAGAATCTTACATACCTGGATCATGTCTCCTTTGCTCAAGGCTGAATAGATTCAGCTCAGCTAACTTCTCCTCATAAGACATTCCTCTAAGACCAGGAATCATTCTTGTAGCCCTACGTTGAACCCTTTCAAAGCCAGCAATGTCCTTTTTAAGGTAAGGTGACCAAACCTGCACACAATATTCTAGGTGGGCTCTTACCAAGGAAATGTATAATCTAAAAATCACCTCCCTTGACCTAAACTCCACACACCTAGATGTAACCCAACATCCTACTGGCCTTTTCAATTGCTTACCCACGCTTGTGAGAGTGGGACATGGCAGGATCAACATACACACCAAGGGTAGCCTAGCATTTTGGGTCAGATTATAGCTTCCATTACTTTTCTAGTAATGCAAGATAAACTAATTGCCTATAGTTTGATGGGTTACTTCTATCCTCTTTTGAATTTGGATGTTATATTTGTATACTTCATCTTCCTGTTTTGAAAGCTAATCTTTCTTTGACCTCTGACAGGTTGTTAATCACAGGAACTGGTTGAAATAAAATGATTTCTCCAGCTGTAAAGGGTGGGCACTGTGAAGGTGGTGTGGATCTGCCTGGATGCAGCCCCGGATAGGGTCTTGTCATCTGAAGCTTCCCCTGAAACAGGAGAACACACAGGAGTTTTGACAGCAGAGTTACTCTGGGACAAAACACAGTGTAAATCATCATATAAATGTTTAGGATGACATTCTCAGTGCATCCTTACAGTACATACATAACCCCAATGTTCTGAGATGAACCATGTGATGTTGAGTGCAACTTATGCTGCTTCCTCCACTCAATGTCAGCTATTCTTGAAATAAGAGACAGAATATTCGGATTCACTGCTCGACTTTTTGGTCTTTTCTCCACCTTGGAGCTCCTTTCTGGGTTAATCTAGATAACACATCTATTGTGGGGAAAAAAACATAAAACTTATAAATACATTTTTGTCTTTTGTTCTATGGCGAACACAAGATAACAGTGGACTCGTGTGCCCAACTGTTTTCACTTCAAACTCACAGTGTTGATTTTACTCTCTGAAATATGCAGTTAATATTCCAATATTTAAAAACAAATATGCTACACCAGCAGTAAACACTTATGTAACATACCATAGTAGCATTGGTCACTTAAGGGGCTTTGTGGACCCCTGAAACCGCCTCTGGTGCTGTCCAGTCCAGTGTCACTGAGTGCTCCTTCAGTGTTCTTCATTGCTCTATCTGAATTCCCTGGAATTTAACAAAACAAGTCATGGTAATCAGTTTAGAAATAAGTACAAACATCTCTGCAAAGTCTGACAGGTAAAAATTGGTGTACTTACATGGTGTAATGCGACCAATGAGCTTCCTTGCTTCAACTGGCCTCAGGGCACCAAGAAGATCCATTAATTGTATGCAGGGACGGATTACGGACCGGGCAAGCGGGGCCGCTGCCCAGGGGCCCTTGGGGTGCAGGGGGCCCGTGGGGCCCCAGCCCAAAACAATTTGCAATGCTTATCAACAATGTATTTTCGGTAGCCTATTTTAGAGGGCCTACATTCTTTGATCCTCTGCCTACCAGGGCCCCTGACCCTATAGTTGTGGTGGTTGTGGTGGTGGTGCTGGTGGTGGGGGGGCTCGCGAACGTTTTGCCCAGGGGCCCACACAACCCATAATCCGTCCCTGATTGTATATACTTCATATCTTCAAGGTCTTCAACACCTAATATCTGGAGAGCCTCCACTACTTGTTGATGTCCACTTGGGTTAAGAATAGACTGAATAAAAGAGCCAAACAGTTCCTTCCCTATCTCCCATGATCTCTAAAAAGTAAGTGAGTCTGTGCTTTAATCTCCTCTGTTCTCAGCTGAATCTACAAATATAAATAATATGTATTGGTGTTCAGAAATGTCAGACCTCTTAAATATAGTTCAAGTCTCTCATCATTTAATTTCGACAAAACACTTAGGAAAATATAACAAAAATATACACAACACTGTGCGGCATACATTGTCTTTCATTTTAGTCATACGTTGCTTTTAATTTCGTAATGCATGATTTGCAGCTATAAACAAATATTTCGTAACAGGATAACGGTAGGTCTTACTTTCTTAAATTGAAATATTTAAATAATGTGTTAGATGTTCATGTTAATATTAGAAATGATTCGCTAGTATTACACGTTGGCAAATTTTTTCATTCACAGCCACATATTACCTATATGACTGCAAAATAAAGCAATGCAACCAGCCGGTAGTTATAAAGAATAACTTAACACTTACATTGACCAATTTTCCCCGGTCCCTATCTGACCTATGAGTTTAGTTGTACTTTTATTCTTCGTCGAATTATCAGATTGATAACTTCTACGATTTCCAATGGCCTCTTCCTTTGTCATCTGTGCACACGCAGTTTTAGGACACGGTATCAACTGACAGCAGCACTGTCAAGCAAAGCATAGACCACTAGGTTTTGAAAAGTCTAAATATACATACCTTGATGTTCTTTGGTACTTTTCTGTAGTTGCTTGTATTAGTATTATTTTTCAGATTATCCCATCAGTTCTAAACTGCAAATTTTTATGTCTTTATATAGAAAAAACTTTCCACTGTCTTCTGCGCATGCACAGAATTTGCGAGTTTCGACCGGCGGCGTGCAGTCCAACACAAACTAAACTTTTTGTGAATTTATAAATCACTAGGCGTACACTATAAACGCTCCTGATTGTTCATGTTCAGATATAGACGCTGTCAACTGAGCTATGGCAACTGCTTTATCTACTTACTTCTCCGAATTAGGCATTCTGTAACTAATTATACAATAAAATAATTGTACTTGATATCAATTCGATGACTCGCATATTCCCTATAATATAGGGTCTATATTTTCTAATTTTAAGTCATTTTTTATGTTTATAACCTTAGCTCTATGCAAACCATTTCAAATATATGCAACAACACAGTACAATTATGGTGGATATCTGGTTTATGACAGTAAAACAATGTAGATTTTATGTACACTGAATGTAAAATTAAAGTTAATGAAAGCAAAATTATAGAAAACAACTGTTGCATTTTAGTAAAACGAAGGCACATGTTGGTACAATAAAACCATTAAAATTTTACAGATAAAGCATATGACCATAAGTTTAATTTCTGTAAAAATACAGAAAAGAAATTGACCAGTTTCACTGAAGGGGTTTATCTGTTATTTTACAAACTGTGCGTAAAAATATGTTTATGCAATGTAGTTTTGATAAAACCTTTCTGTCATTTAACATTATGTCAAATAATTATACTGCAGTCAAATTGGCTGATATAAAATGGTTAAAAACTGTGACAGAATTTGCCTTTTTTTACAGTGTATACTTCCAGTCAGAAGGTACCACACCGGCAGATACGGATTTCTGAAATAGCAAAGATAAAGGTCGATGAATAATATCCCTCATCTCTTTTAAAACAATAGGTAAGATGCTGTTTTGATATCCTGTCTAGGGTTGGAGTGTAACAGTATTCACGGGAAAGGGGAATGGGATAAAGGGACAAACGGGGTGAGGGCAACAAGGGAACACCAGTGGACAAAGGGATATTTTTTGTATTTTCATTTTTTTTTCATGTATAATACTGACACTGAACAAATAACCCGGTGCAAAAGACTTTGGGAGTGACCACAGCCAAAATAACAAACAAAATCCCCAACTATCAAGTGCAACCCACAGCTAATCTCACCTAAGTGCAAAAGAAAAGGAAACCAAAAGACAAACACTCCACCTCACTCCCTAACCAAATAAACAGAGTCCAACACACACTTGAAAAACAAAATAGCAGTCACTGCCTACACAGCAATACAATCACACATACATAACTTACACACAAGTCAAAGCAACGAGGGGGCTAGTGAAGACGTAAACCAAAGAAAACCAAGCGGGGAGACAGCAAGCCAAACTGAGGTCGCGGGGGGGACCGGAGCCTGTCCTTGGAACAACAGGCGTAGGCAGGAACCAACCCTGGGCAGGAGTCAACACTCTGCAGGGCGCAAACACTCACAACTCAGATTTGCCAATTAACCTACCCTGCACACTTTTGGACTGTGGGAGGAAACCGGAGCCCCAGGTGGAAGTCTTTCCCCATTCACCAGATTATACTGCCAGAAGACTGAAAATTAGATATCAAATACTAGAGTGACATAAAAACAAAAAACAAGTTTGCTTGTAATGAGACGCAAAACAGAAGATTATCTCTTTTTATATTTTGAGAAAACATTTTAACATTTATCCAACCGGTCAAATGGTCAGCAGCATTTCTAAACTCATTCCTCAGCCCACCAGACAGCTCCACGTTTTTGCTCTGTCCCAGATCCCTGCATGCATGAACCAAACAGTCACCTTTTACTGCTGTGCTGAGAGCTTGGACAGAGCAAAACTGTGGATCTTTGCAGTGGGGTCCAAGGACTGGCTTGAGAAACCCTGGCATAGAGGAGACTGCAGTGAGAGCCAAGAAAAAAAGAGATTAGAGAGGAAGGTAAAATGCTTCCATTAGCATGGCAAATAAGCTGCAAGTACAGACCCTGTGCTTCCATTACAAACAAAAAGCCTGTATGACCCTCCTAAACACACAAGTCAGATTAACTTAACCAGGGGAAATAAGCATAAAACTTGGCAAAGACTAGACTATGAAAAGGGAAGGTGAACATCATACTTACACAAACTTCTGCTAAAGCAAATGGACAAACCCCTTTTAACTGAATCAAGTTACTTTAAAAAATTAATAATTCAAAAATAAATCAATAAAAATTAAGAAAAACACAATCATGCTTTGAACTAATACTGCAGTCAGTCCTAAATGTTCCCATGACATTCTTTTCGTCACGACGCACACTCGGTACATACTGGTTGAAAACCATTTATAATCCTTCATGTACCAGTCTATGATGGAGCACCCCAACCTGGGCCGCCCATCCAACATGGCAGATTTCTGCCCCCTGGCCCCGGAGACTAACAGACCAACCTCTGGAAACAGGGAACCAGGGGACATGGGCCGCTGACTGGATGGGCGACTCCAGAATGAGGTGAAGCAGAAGGTAGACTCCACAGCAGAGGACCGAGGAATGTAGAGCAAAACCAGGGAACCTGAAGGCAAGAACACAAACCAGGACAGACATATAAAACCCAAGCAAAGGCATCAGTGGCACAGCCCACCAGCTTGTGAAAGATGGCTACCTGGCATCATGAATCCCTTAATCAAAAACCTTTGTGATGGCAACTTTTCCACCCAGGACTGATCCCTTCTAAAGACCTCAAGTTTCAATGCAAGGTTTCCAAAATGTTTTGAAACATTAGTCCATGTGACTGCTGTGGTATTGTTCCAGGCAGGGAAAACAACTTAGGAGAAAATTTACGTGCATGTTGGGTATTTGTGGTACTGTTGGGCTGAGGGGGTAATTGAGTGAAAATTAACCTTTGAGATCCAATTATATTATTTAAACAGGTTAGTAGTTAGACAGTGTGATTTAGATGAGGATAAGGATGTTTTATTGTCATTACAAAACGTGTTCTACATGAAGGGAACAAAATGAGGCACTCAGATCCGGTGTATTAGCAATAATAAAATAGAAATAAAATCGAAAGAACAATACAATGAATAATATGATAAAAATTTAAGTAAAATAGAATAAAGACATTAAGATAAATTCCATTAGACCCTCTGGGCCAGGCACTCTGCCACTCTGCATTGTTTTCTTTGCATGTACAACTTTGTACTCCATAATTTTAATATTTTATCACGAAGCCTGAAGAGCAATATGAACTGTATCATGCTTTAAGTAAATTGTCTCATCCTTTATTTGACTAAAGTATATTTAACTTCTACAGAACTTTGCAGGCTCATCTAGGATGGAGAATTTCTGCTGCTGAGCGCATTAGAAGAGATTCTCAGAGGGAGATACGAGTCCTAGGTGCCTGCTGGGTACATATTCAAGACAGAGTTAGGACCGACTCCAATAATTCTGCACTGTCTCCCAGATTAGAGGAAAAAATTGTATTTTACTGAAAATTTCATTTATGAAATTTTACCTTAGACTTGGTCAGCAGCCATGTGGATAAATTTCAGAACTACAGACGGTCTGTGGGTTGTGGGGGAGAAGCAGGTTGGCCGGTGGGGGCACGCGGAATGCTCCTGGGGGTGTGGTGGGTGTGCTTATATGATTTACAGGAGCCGAGGCTAACAAAGGCACTAATCTGCACAAACAGCCTCCTGTAAGAAGTTTTACATGAAAAGGGGCCATGGGCTTGTTGGCGCTATGTTTCTTAGCAGACTGGACCATCTTCTAAGCCAACTGGACCATCTACCTCTTCCAAAACATCAAAATGGGGTCAAAATGGCCCCATCTGTGTTAATTTGCATCATTAATTATGGCATAAATCAATACATTCCAGATGAATTTTAAGGTAATTTCAACAAAAGCCTGTAATATCATTTTCGACCACCATGTGACACCACAAGCCGTTAGAAAACCACTAAGATGTCAATATGAGATTTGGCAGAACTGAAAATATGATGTTAAATGTATCACAGTGCAATAGTTTTAAAAATAAATCAATGACTTTGCATGACAATTTTATGTGTTTTGTCAAATAAAAAACCTGAAGTATTTGAACTTGAACTGATACTGAGCAAAATATTACCTCTTACTTATATGAAGGTTCACATTATCTATGATGTAGAATAAAAGACACAAGTAAACAATCCATTTCTTTGTTTTAAAGAAACAGATTAGCTAAGAAAACCAATTCCCACCCTGTGGGATCAATGTGCATCACCTGTTTGTGGCCACTGGCCCGTGCACAATCTGCCACTGAAGATCCACCATGTGCTTCTCAATGGGGGGCTTGTACAGGGACCTCCAACATCCCCGCGGGGAAGATCCAGGCCTCAACAAACCTGACCACCTAGATTCCGCCAGTCCACTCAGTGCCCGAAAATGCAGCACTTTAACACAAGCCTGGTACAGACCTTTCTTAGACAAATCTCTAAGAGCCACCTGCTGAAGAGACACGAAAGAGAGCAGCAAACCCACCTCCTCCCGATGACCCTCTACAGCAGGAGGGAAAAATGGGGACTACTGCCTCCTCCCAACTCAAGCACATTCTTAGTTGCCTCTGGTAGCGTGCAGACAATGTCCTCCAAAGCTCTCTGAAGAAGTCTGGGGGAGGGGGAAACATTTCCGCATGTAGGGGGCCAGTGGCATTTAATTATTTACAGAAACTTTCATAGAGCCAATGTAGGAACCTGAGGTCAGTTTAACACAGGTCACTGTCCGTGGTGCTGAAACCTTTACTTGATGGGCTGGTCCTGAATGAATACAATGGCTGGCCAGCGTGCCTCACTATGTGTTTCCACTGACTGACACCTTCACATGTAATGTGATTGTTAACAATGAGGAACATTTTACAAGTTACTACAGGAAGCAATATTTACATGCCTGTAGCTTTCATTTCTCACCACAGAAAACCCAAAAAAAAAAGAAATAAGAAATACATTCATGTTATATCAAGTATATCACTTCCTCATTTAAAATCACAAAACATATCTGACTGTTAATCTCTATATTTTAATAATTTCAATAGCATTGCGTGATTTGCTTATTTTTTTCTAAAGCCACTGTGGAAGCGAAATTTAAAGAAGTTTGGTCCGCTTATAACAGCATTGGGTAAGAGAGCCGAGGGCTGCTGGGATTGTTCTCAATGTCTTGTTGGTGCCGTGTGGGTTGTGCTGCACAAACAGCTTCAAGTTATGAGATAACATGAGCAGATGCCATTACGTCATTAGTGCTACACAAGATATTGTCATGACCTGGCTCAAGGCCATAAGAAAAAGTGGACCAGTGTTAAATCACTGTGACCTCACACCTCTTCAGATTGCAAGCCCATTTAAATGGCACAGAGGTACACAATGGGTGGCCTGTATCTGCTTCACTTAATGTGCACCAAAGACCTCATATGAGAACCACAAGAGCCACCCCAGATTTACCCACCATCATGAGAAAGACTAAGACCAACATGGATCAAATGGCCTATTTGGGTGTACAATCACCCCCAGACCACTCTGACTGGCTTTGGGTTTTTGAGACAATATGAGAAGGGCAGGTGCCCTTTTGCGTGGAATGTCTCCCATTCCTGTTTTTCCTTCTTCCTCTTTTTGTTTTCTTCAAGTGCCAACAAGAGAAATTAATGACAATGCCAAAGCATCTGTAATTGCAACAATTGTCTAGGAGAAGGGGTGTGTTTTTTGACACAAGTGCAGGGGTGCCAATATTTTTGGCCATGACTGTAATAGTTATTTGTGATTTGTAATAATTATTTAATTTTATCGATCCATCTACTTACCTACACTAAAAAATGTACTGTTGGATGTAATTAATTTTAAGACTAGTGGTTACATGAAATTACTTTCTAAGAGCATTTTATTTTGTAATTCAAATTTTTCTTATTTTTCAAACCAAAAAGTTACAGCACTCTCATATAATACACTTCAGCCATTCACATTTATAAAACAATATGACCAATCACTAGTTCAACCTCCCAGCCATTTATCCTTCAAAAACATGGCCCTAGAAACATTCCCACATTTTCATTATACCTCGTTTCCCATTTAGTCTGTCCAACATTTTTTCATATGAAGCTGCCTTAATCATCTCATCGGTCCATTCCTTTATATTGGGGATTGTTGAGGATTTCAAATGCCTTAATATTACCCTCATGGCAGTTATGAGTCCCACCATCACAGCCTTAAACTGTTTATTATTCACCTTTGGCAATTCCACTCTATCTCCTAGCAGACAGAGTCGGGTTTGCGGGGTAAAGTAAAGCCTAGCCATTTGTCCAGGAGACCAAGAACTCTACCCCAAAATGGATATACCTGAGAGCACTGCCACAGCATGTGTAAATAAACCCCCACCTGCCTTCTAAAATTCCAACACTGATCAGTATTAATTACTCCAGTTCTATTTAGTCTAACTAGTGTCCAGTACTATCTGTGTATAATTTTATACTGAATAAATTTACCTTTTACTTCCCTATAATATTTCCCCACTCTAGAAAGTATTCTTGACCATTCATCTTCTGCATTTTAACACTTGTGACTCAATGCCTCAGTTGTAAAAACTTCCAAAAACTCCCTCCTCCTCCTACATCATACTTACTCATTACGTCTGATTATGACATAAACATCCCATTTACGAATAAATCCCAAAGAGTTTTCACCCCTTTGGATTGCCATTGTTTCCATACTTTTTCCTATTTGTATTTCAGGATTGTGCCAAATTGAGGAATATGGCTGCATGTCATGTGATACTTTAAGCTTCTTATGTATTTTGATCCATATATTCCTCGAAAAAGATATTATCGGGTTTGTGTTTCTTATATTGTCCCCCCATTGTGACAGAATGTGCAGAGGTTGAAATAGTGAAGCCAAATCGCTCTCGATAGCTATCCAGTCCACATCAGAATTCACATTCTTCCAGTGATAGTAGAGTTCGGCTATTTCAAATGACATGCTATATAATCTAACATCTGGCAATCCTAGACCTCCCTTGTCTCTGGGCGAAGTAATTTTAATCCTAGGTTTATTCTTTCCCAACAAAAATCTTTTACTATACTCTCGTACTGTTCAAATATCCTTTCCAGAATATTAAATGGAAGCATCATAGAGAGATAATTAACTTGAGGCACCACAACCATTTTAGTAACATTAACTTTCCCCCCATAAGGATAATTTCAATGCTTTCCATTTGTCCATATTAGGTTTAATTTTGTTCAATGAAAGTTCAAAATTCTGAATTTTGTCAATATATAAACAGATTTAAATTTCATGTTTATAGTTCAATTTTATGTTATATAAACAAAATAATTTTAATACAGTGCATTTTTTTATTAATTCAACAGCACCCATGTTCAATCCACTTAAGTTTGGAAGGTGTATTGGAAGGTAACGCAGATATTTCTTAAGTGGGCATCCAGAGATACCGTCTCCCCTCCAAGCACCCCTTTTCTCCACTAGTTCTGTATGGAGCTCGACAGGAGGAATGGAGAGGTAGAGAAAGGGGTTAGTCTCACACATAATGTAATAAAAAATAAAGAGTAAATACAAGCGCCATGAAGCAGAATTGAGCTCCAGCAGGCCTTGACTTACAGTAAAGGAATTGTAAGGCAGACATGCTAACAAAACAGCTTTACATTCCCAATTCCAAACCATTAATGGGCAACCTTAGAGTGACAACGGCTAAAAAAAACCTTAGCTATAAGCAGGAATGAAACATTGTGAAAAGCCAAGACTCCACATGAACATGTTCTCCCCTTGCAGAGTCAGATCACGCATTTGAAGTGTTCCCAAGTGTTTGTGTGTTTTAGGTTCCTGTTAGTGAGGGGTCCTTTGCCGTTCTGTCTGACATCCAACAGAAAGTCCACTGTGTCCCTGCAACTTAAGCTGAGTCAGTGTAAGAGTGTGGCTCAGTAGCTCAAGTATTTGGGCTTGTAATCCAAAGTTTGCTGGTTTAAATCCAGCTTCAGATGGATAACTGTATGTTTATGGGTCATTGAGTTATGAAAAATAATCAATGTAGTGAATCACTATATTCTCAAATTACTTGTTGTACTTTTATGAACAACACCATTTATTAAACAAACAAATCTGCATTGGCAGAATGAAGAATTAAAAATGAAAATAAACTATCATTTAAGAAACTGTGGAAAACTGAATTTACAATATTTGTAAATTGAAGGAAGAGTCCATTAACTTAAAACCGTTTCTTGGTGGATTCTTTTTTTTTTATAGTGAATGACGCGCTTGAATTCACTGAGCTCAAGTGTATGTGAAAATTAATATATTTACATCTAGTATGTTTCATGGCTTCACTGTATTTCCCTCTGGAATGATCAGTTTCATCTAACTGCTGATGTTAAAGGCAGAGCTGAAATTTAGTTTAGTCATGACCTCAAAATTTAATTGAGTAGGTATTCTGTACAACCAGACGGAACTGCTGGTTGGGCTGGTCATCACCTGCATTTTCTAAGTGAGGTCTAAATGTAAATTTTCAAATTGCACAATATATATTAATCTGTTTTTAATGTTTTTACAAAATATTTTTTATGTGTTTGCATCTTATATTTTGTATAATGTGCTTGTACATTTGATTCTTCCTTGATTTCGGTGTAATGAAGTGTAACTAGTGAAAAAGAGAGAAACGTTTGGGAAGCATTATTGAGCTGATTGTCCAGAGTCACTTGGGTGATAATTAAGGTCAATATAAATGACGTATTACCCACTGTAATCCTTTGTATTCCACCCGCACACTCTGTTAACAAAATAAGAGGGTTGAAGTTAAATCAGGTTAAAAAGGTAAATTTGATCCTCCCCCTATCGCGGAAGATGCGTTCCAGACCCATCAGCGATAGGTGAAAATCCACGATACAGAAAGACCATATACATTTTTTTTAAGTTTAAGCCTTAACATACCCCTCCCACATGCTTTAAACACATGTAAATTCATTAAAACAACACATATATCTGTTTGTCGGGCTAAGGATAGGAGTGACATAATAATAATAATAATAATAATAATAATTAAAAAAAATATAATAATATGTAATATATATATATACACACACACACAACATACTCTCTATATATGTAATGGAATATATAAAAATAAAAACATATATGGCTCTTACATATTCTTTTCATCCTTCTTCATGTAGCGTACTGTTGATTCATTCAAGCCATAATGGCGAACGCCGTCCGCATAACGCTTTCCTTCCCGAAGCACATCCAGAAGTTTTACCTTCTCCTGAATGGTCAACGTCTTCCATCGTAGGGCTTAGAACAAAACGAAAACAATCGGACCACAAACAATGTACGGGATACGCAGAGAATTGTGAGGCGTCGGAGGAAAATCCGCGATATAGTGGGGAAATCGCTGTAATGTGAAATCTGCCAATCCTGGTTTTCAGCACCATGGACAGAAACCTGTCGTTTGTAGGGACCTATTATGCCCATTTTCACTGTTCATAATTGGATTTTTATGGTCTGCTAGAATAGATTCACCCTTTTAATAGGTGATATCCTAGAATCCAATATATTATTGCAGGGCTGTGTTCATTTGATGTTAACCAAATGTGATATATTTATTTTTACTTTTGATATCTCATCCTTTTCCCCTTATCTGATAAGAGCCGCTGTCCGCTGAGACAAGCTGGTGTATTTTTACTGCTCATTGAAAAGTGGGTGGTGTGGACTTTGTGTATTACATCACACTCTGAGACAGTCACTGATTGGTGGGCTCTGAGGGGGCGGTGTGACCAGAAAATCATCCATCAATCAACCCAGGATGGGGGGCCAGCCTATCGCAGAGCACACTCACACACCATTCACTCACACATGCTCTCCTACGGGCAATTTAGCAAGTCCAATTAGCCTCAGCATGTCTTTGGAATGTGGGGGGAAACCGAAGTACCCAGAGGAAACCCCACGACGACATGGGGATAACATGCAAACTCCGCACACATGTGACCCATGCGGAGACTCAAACCTGGAACCCAGAGGTGTGAGGCAACAGTGCTAACCACTGTACCGCTCCTGAAAATCATGAACTATTTTAAATGTTGAAGTGTTTTTGAAATATTTATTAATTTTAAATATTTATTAAATCAAAACATTGGGCAGTATACATGTTATAGCTACTTATTAATGAATAAGCAATATAATAAGATTCAATTTTGCTTTCACTACTTAAAGCGGCAGAACAACGTATTTGAAAAATTCAACAGCAATATCTCTTACCAGAAATCAGGAACAGGTTAAGAAAATCCACAGACTTCGTCGCGAGCAGTTTAATATACGAACTATTTCCTTCTACCCGACTCCACACACCAATAATATCACTGCGCAGCAGATATCGCCAGGCAGCTCGTGCTTGTGTCTAATGCGCAGAGATACGAGTAGTGTACTTCGATAGAAGCCCGACATTTCTACGGCTGATATTTCCAAACCTGAACAACTCCCAGCACAACTTTGATGAATAGATAACATTAAGGCCCCTCTAAAATATCTTTTTATAGTTTTGGGGTGAACCTCTGTTGGAGAAAGCGTCAGGCTTTCCACTCCAACTCTGCACACAGGACCAAACTACAGTACAGTATATGTTGGAGAAAGCGACAGGCTTTCCACTCCAACTCTGTACACACCATTAATTATGAGACAACACACTTAGAGTTTTACTTGCACAAGGGTAACCACACTCTCTGCATGCTAGGCTACAAAGGAATGTGTTACAAAGGGTGGTTCCCCTTGGCACCTTTATTTATAGTCAATGGGGGGCAGGGGTCTTGGAGTGAGAACAAAGAAAAGACTGTGAGAGTAAGAAGAAGTTCTGGTTTTACTCAGGTGGACAACTACTTAAACACGTGCTCAGGATACGTGTAAACTAATATAATCTAAAGTATGAAGGTAAAGTAAAACAAAATAATGTATATACATATTTACACTCATTGCTGATTATACAGAAATGATAACAAATGATTACTAACAGTTTCTTCAACCTAACAGTCCCTCCTGTTTATCATGACAGTATGATCAGAAGCATCAGTATTGTACAAATTGCAAAAACACTTTCAGCACAACCGTCATTCAGATCACATCATCATCATTATTAAGAGGGCTAGACAAGTTTAGTAAATCCATTCGTTCTTCTGCAGTGTATAGCAGAAAAACAGAACTAAAAGTATGTTGTATCATGGAACGGAGGCAGGGTATAATACAAATGAAACAACAACATACAAATAATAATGTAACAAGAATGGGGAGAGAGAACTTTAGCAGTAACTGCCACCAGGACCCAGTGAGAAACCAGTCCAACCATGAGGGACTGGCATGGGGATCCAGGGACATATGTGTACAGACATAACAGTTAGTTAAATTGTCTTTCTTTGCTGAATCATAAACATAACGATACCAGTAATTTTGTAGGAAAGGATGGGTCTCATTTGTGGAGATAGGTCTCAGGTGGGAGCCGTCATGTGTCCATCTAGGTGGGCGAAACACCTGCTCTGGTGAGTGCAGAAGCAGACCAACAATTCCCATAAAGAGAATTACACCGAGAGTTACCTTACCACATCCCCACCCAATCAGAGTCATTCTAAATGGAGTGCAGATCAGCTGTTTTCTTCACCGGGTTGAGACGTCAGTATCCTATTGATTGCTGCGCCTTTGTAGCGGACTTCCACTGCTACTCCGAAGGTACAGAGGTCTCTGATACGGGCTTGATGGGCTTACAGTGACTCTTATGTATCCAGGAAGGTCGCTCTGCTATTTTCACCGCTGTTGGTGTTGTGAGCAGGACTTGATAGGGTCCGTCCCACCGAGGCGTGCTCCAATCCTTTCGCAACAGGACCTTGACCAGGATCCAATCTCCTGGCTGCAGATTATCCTGTTGAACAGAAACAGAATTTACTGGCAGACTACTGGGGATATGTTTTTGTTGTGATGTTAGTAGTTTACGCATCCAATCGGCTAACGTATTTTCTCTGTCTGCTTTTCCTATATCACTCATTTCGGTTGCTAAGGGAAACGGTCTACCATACACTATTTCAAATGGTGTCAATCCTGCAGGAGTGGGAGTTATTCTCATCCATAATTTTACTAGAGACAAACATTCTGGCCACGGTCTTTTTGTCTCTTCCACTGTCTTTCTGAGCCTTCTTTTAATGGTGCCGTTGGTCCTTTCCACCAAGCCTGCGCTCTGGGGGTGATAAGCACAATGATTTTTGATCGTAAACCCGAGTGCTTGTGAGCAAAGGGACATGGTTTGATTCACAAAATGAGTCCCATTGTCCGATCTTATAATATGAGGTATGCCATAGGTAGGGAAATAATGGCCTACCAAACATTTTGCAACGGTCATTGCATCACAGTGTTTTACAGGGTATATTTCTACCCACTTAGAAAAGGTGTCTATAATGACTAGACAGTACTTCTTCCCTTGTGACCAAGATAATTCAATGAAATCCATATGTACAATTTGAAATGGATACTCAGCTGCGGGAAACTGGCCACGTTTTGGCCTTATGTTGCCTTGTGCATTGTGTTTACAGCAAATTAAGCACGCTCGACAAAATTGTTTTGCATAATCAGAAAAATTTATAGTATAAAAGTATTGTTGAATAATATGTACCATCCCTCCTGTTGAGACATGGGTGTTTCCATGGCTCACTAAGGCAGCTGTCTTGTATAAATTTTTTGGTAGGATGGGCTTGTCATTCATATAATAAGTTTTCCCTTGTTGTATTGCTCCTCTCTTAATCCAGCTCTGTATTTCTGTTTTAGGTGCATGAGTCTGTGCATCACATAGTACATCACTATCTATCAACAAGACATCTGTAACATTTAAGGCAGGTTGTTTTTGTGCAGCACTTTTTGCCGTCATGTCCGCAAAACTGTTTCCTTTAGCTATTGCGGAAGCATCAGTTTGGTGTGCCTTACATTTGCATATCGCAAGGCAATTTGGTAATTGCACAACATCTAACAACCTGAGTAATAGGTTCGTATGAGTTAAAGATGTTCCATGCGATGTCTTGAATCCTCTATTTTTCCACACTCTTGCATGGTGATGAACAGCTCCAAACACATATTGACTATCAGTGTATATTGTAAGTGGCTTGTTTTTGAAGAGCTCACATGCCCTAATTACAGCATAGAGTTCAGCCGCTTGTGCTGAACAAGCAGGGGGGAGTGCATTGGCCTCCAACACTTCAGTAGATGTAACTACAGCATATCCGACCTTGTTCTTCCCCATGTCATTTTTTGATGCTGATCCATCTACAAAAACAACCGTTGAATCTGGTATTGGGGTCTGTAAAATATCTGCTCTTGGTTTGGTTTGTTCTTCCACAACTGCTTTGCACGAATGTGGCTCTCCATATTCCGCTGTCGGAAGAAGGGTGCTAGGGTTGAGAGGACCACATCGCTGTATCGTGATGTTTGACTGTGAAAGCAGGAGTGAGACTAGGGTCAGATGTCTAACATGTGTGAGGAATGGCAGTGGCGTCTGCAGTAAAACTAAGGAAACTGAATGTGGCACCTTCAAAGTGAGTGGGTGACACAACACTAATTCTGCTGATAATTTCACTGCTTCTGCAGCAGCTGCACATGCCTGCAAACACTGCGGAAAACCAGCTGCCACTGCATCTAATCGTTTAGAATAGAACGCTAATGGCCTCTCTTTTGCGCCGAATGGCTGTGTTAATACTGCCTTCATATACCCTTGATTTGCATCAACACATAGGGTAAATGGTTGTTGATAATCTGGCAGAGCAAGTGTCACATTAGTTTGTAACATCATTTTTAAGTTTGTGAATGCCAATTCTCCTTCTTTTGTCCACTGAATTTTATCTTTCAGTGCCATGTCCTTCCCATAAATCAGGGTTTGTAAAGGTTGAACGAGTGCAGCATAATCAGGTAACCATTCCCTGCAATAATTGCAAAGTCCTAAGAAGGACATCATTTGCTGTTTAGTCTTTGGCTTTGGTGCCTCTTGTATTGCCTGTTTTCTAGTTTCTAATAATGATCGACCTTGTTGGGAGAGTTTATGTCCAAGATATATAACTTCCTCTCTGCAATACTGTAATTTTTGTTTTGATGCTTTATGTCCTGTATCATACAAATGCTGTAACACTAACAGTGTGGCTTCTTTGCAATGCTGTTTTGTATCTGAAGCAATTAATATATCATCTACATACAATAGCACTTGACTATGGGATGATATTTTACAGGAACTCATTGAATAGCGTAATGCCATTGTATATACATGTGGACTTTCTGAAAACCCTTGAGGGAGTCTAGTGTATGTGTATTTATGTCCTTTATAAGTGAAACCAAATAAGTGTTGTGAATCAGGATGTAGTGGTACTGAGAAAAAGGCATTACTCAGATCCACTACTGAAAAATACTTCTTGTCAGGGGACAAGGAATTTAACAAAAGGTGTGGATTAGGCACATCTGGTGCAGCATGTTGTACTATTTCATTTACTGGTCTTAAATCCTGCACCATGCGCCATTTCCCTGTATGTCCCTTCTGGACGGGGAATATAGGAGTATTGCAAGTGGCCTCAGGAGCCTCTCGCAATATTCCTGATGCCAACATATCCTGCACTACAGGGGCTATACCTTTCTCTGCTTCAGGTTTTAACGGGTATTGTCTAACTACCGGGCGGTGTTCTGATTTCACAATTACTTTGTAAGGTGGGAACCCCTTTACCAGTCCTACATCAGTGGGGGAGGACGACCACAACCCTTCCGGGAGGCGATCTAGATCTGGACATGATCCCTCCTCCAGGGTTGGAAAAATTTGTCTGGTTGGGTCCTGCAAGTGTGTGGTGAGAGTGGTTTGAACTCTCCATCCCAAAGGAAACCGCCACACATTGTGTTTTTTGTCATAGCTCCAAAAGGAGCCAGGTACGGGTTGGTAGTCATTGTAACTGTGCATGGAATCTCGTAAGAACATCTCTACGTCCCTCCACTGCATCTGAGGTGGTTTTGATAGAGATACGTGTGGTGTTTCCCCTCTGAACACAGCCTGTTGTTTATTAGATAAGATGACTGAAGCAGCAGAAAAGCCAGTAGTGGAGTTAACATATATATGTTGTAAGGTGATACAAGTGTCTTGAAGGGCATGAAACGTTTTGTCATAGGCATAATCTGGTCCTGGGGTGCCTTTGTACCACATAGTGACGTGTAAGGCATCACCAGGCATGAACTGGGTTTGTTTAGGGGACTGCTTTTCTCTAGTTTTTCTCAATATTTCACGTGTCTGTGCTGTCCCCCCCAGATCTAGGGACCAATAATACTGTGGAGCTGACATGCCATGTATCACGAAAGTTTGCTTTTCTACTATAGCCTTCATGCCAGTGGGTGTTGCAATCACACTAATACCCATTTGTATCATAAGATCCCTTCCTAACAGATTGACTGGACATGAAGGGCTTATTAGCACTTGGGCGTGACATTCTAACTCTGTTTCCTCATCTTTTATGCTAACTGGATTTGTCAATTGATGACTTTCAGCTTGGCCTCCTGCAGTTCGGATATTTATGGAGGACGAAGAAAAGGTGACCCTTGGAGGGCTAGTGGTTAACACTGTTCTACAGGCTCCTGTATCGCATAGGCATTCATATATTTTCCCATTTATAATAAGCCTTCGTTTTGGCAGTTCTTCAAGTTGTTTTAGTGCTAGCAGTTGGCAAACTGCTTGCAAATCTATCTCTTCTGTCTCATCCTGTTTTTGCAGCTTATCTGGCTCTTTTGATAGTTCACAGGCTAATTGTCATTGATTCTCTGTGGAATTTGGGTTGTTTATAAACTTGGTTCTACATTGCCTAGCTAAGTGCCCAAGTTTTCCGCATGTCCAGCAAGTGTTATCTTGCTGTAATAAATTTCGCTGATTGCTCCTAAAAGCACCTCTCCCCCTTCCTCGGCCTCGTGACCTTCCTCTGAACCCTCCCCTCCCCGGAGGATTCATATGTATTATTGCAACAGTATCATTAGCAGCAAACACTGCGTCTGATTTCTGTTTTTGTGCTGTATGGGCGTGTTGGGCATATTCTAGGGCTTGCTGTACTGAACCAGTATTCTGATGTACCCAATGTTTATCTATGTATCTCTTCAGTTCAGGTTTTAGCCCTGTGATGAACGCACGTTTTAACTGTTGCTGATAAACTCCTCCATTTTCCTCATTATAAGGAATTCCTGAATTCCCTCTAAACACCACTCTCATCCTATCCATAAAATCCTCTGGCTCTTCTCCATCTTTTTGCTTGCATTGTGCAATTCTGCCATAATCTGCTCATCTCATAAACACTGTCTCTATCCTTCCATGTAATTGCTGCATACTCTGTTGCAGAGCTTGTGAATTATGTGCAAGTGGTTGATTGTCTGGTCCATGACCAGTAAAGTCTCCTGCTACTCTTCCCCATTTATGATTGAACAGCTGTCTTAAACATTGGAACATTTCTCTACCATTCAGGTGGAAACTGCTCTGTAGTTCCAATATTGCTGTCCAAAATTCTGGTACCCCTTCATCAACAGGAGGTATTCCCTTTAATGCTGCCGTTCTATCTTCAGCTGTCCATGGTCTATAGACTAACATTGTTTCAGGTCCTCCATCTGGCTCTCTATTAGGGTTTGCCACCTCCACTAGGGGGCATTGTAATTCTATTTCTTCCTCTTCACTATCAATATCAATGCCTTCATTTCGCGGATGCCATCGAACCTTAGCAGTAGCTAGATCGCGCACAGGGTATAACGTAGGATCTCTACTCCTAGTTATAATGGGGGAAGAAGGAAGAGCTGATGGCTTCTTTGGTATTGTGCCCGTAGCTGATGGTTGTTTTATTTCCCTTCTATCTACGGGTTGCATAGGGGCAGGCAATAGTGGTGGTGTTGGTGGTCTATTTTCTCTATGTTTTATTTTGGCCACCGTCTCATCATCTAAAGTGACTAGAGCGGCTGCAGTTAATTTATCCTTTCTATCATCCTTTTTCTGCTTTCTACGTATATCTCTTAACTTACTTTGTTCCAACCAATTATCTGAATACTTATATTCTTTCTTCCTTTTCTCCAATTTTCCTTTCTTCAAGGTTTGTAACATTTCTAGTCTTAAATTTCCTTGTAATTTTAAGATATCTGGAGTGTGGAGTTTCCCTTCAAACCCATGTTTTTTTCTCCACCTCTGATTACTTATTTGTCCTGAACCTGGTTTATATCCTTCCATAAACTTCTCATCTCCCTCTAGTTCAATCCTCTTACTCTGATTCTTTCCCATTTTTTTTCTTTCCCGTCTCCGCACTACACAGGTCCTGGGTGGAAATTCACTGGTACGAGATATATGGGAGGACACCAATACGGCCTTCTACTACACGCTGTTCGTGCAGCGGTATCGGTTTTCAGGGATGAAACCCGTCCTTGATCCTTCAATCACCAGTACTTCTTTCCCACCAGGCAAAATAAGAAATGGACTGACAGAAGCAACTCTAAGCCTCTATAACAGTCTTAGTCCAGTCATTCACACAATACATGCATGTTCATATTTCGCTTAATTACGGCTAAGCCTAACCCCTTTTCTGCTTAATTACGGCTAAGCCTAACCCCTTTTCTGCTTAATTACGGCTAAGCCTAACCCACGTCAATTGACCCGGTTATTTCGCTGAATAACCTTTGTTGTCTCACCTGTCCTGTGTGCCTGTGTTCCGCCACCGAGGTCCGTCAGACATCACCAGACGTCGAGCGCAGTTCTAACCACCGGCCTGATGACGAATTCACGTCACAGGTCTTTCTTGCACCCGTCTCCGAGTGGCTGCCGGCAGGCTTCAGTGTCGCTCCTCTCGGCGTGCTGGCGATGTCGTCAGGTGTCCTCGTATCCGGCTCGAAGGACCAAATTATATGTTGGAGAAAGCGTCAGGCTTTCCACTCCAACTCTGCACACAGGACCAAACTACAGTACAGTATATGTTGGAGAAAGCGACAGGCTTTCCACTCCAACTCTGTACACACCATTAATTACGAGACAACACACTTAGAGTTTTACTTGCACAAGGGTAACCACACTCTCTGCATGCTAGGCTACAAAGGAATGTGTTACAAAGGGTGGTTCCCCTTGGCACCTTTATTTATAGTCAATGGGGGGCAGGGGTCTTGGAGTGAGAACAAAGAAAAGACTGTGAGAGTAAGAAGAAGTTCTGGTTTTACTTAGGTGGACAACTACTTAAACACGTGCTCAGGATACGTGTAAACTAATATAATCTAAAGTATGAAGGTAAAGTAAAACAAAATAATGTATATACATATTTACACTCATTGCTGATTATACAGAAATGATAACAAATGATTACTAACAGTTTCTTCAACCTAACAACCTCCCATTTAAACGAAGTACATCGTGGTGCTCATGAATTTGAAAGCCTAGATGCCTCACCTCGCTTTTCCACAACGTGTCAGCAGCGCCACCATCTTGGAGCGGTAATTAGACATAAACAAGCAACATGTCAGGGTGTAGATGGAAAGATCTTTTAGCCATAACTTCTTTACTAATTAACGCATTTATATCTTACAATTATGTAGAATAAATAAACAAGCCCACCACTACTGCCCCCCCGCCAAATTTATGTAGTACTGCTCATAGTATTCTCAACAAAAACTAATGCTAGTATCCCGTCAGTGTCACAGGCTAGTAAACATGTTATGTATCTTATTTGACCGTACCGCAGATGTTTTTACCTGTGAAATGTGGTTCCCTGTTTTCTAGTTTTAACATTCCTCATGTTGTTGCAGTTTCGAAAATAGTCGGTTCACTAAGTCATATCTATGAATCCTCTATTTCCTCTATTTCACAATTACCATGCCAACATCGCGTATCGCCCAACGAGGCACACAGGGTTTCAAATCTATGGCGGTGCTGCCTACGCTACTACCAGTCACATGACACAGGAGCTACCGAATACCCACCAATCGGGAGCCGGCTAGATCAACCACGCCCACCCGTCACATAGAGAAGAGTGAGGCGAAAGAAGCGAATCAGTTTAAAAATGTCACCATTAACGCGGTATTTAGTAGTCTGGAGATATTTTACTTTAAGCAAGGCACAAAATAAAGTTGTAGTATTTGTAATAAAATTTGAAGATTAGCCATCCCCAAGGAGCTGACAGGAAAGCCAGGTACAGGTTTAGTCCTCCTTAATCAGCTTGTCGGTTACTAAATGTCAGCAAATAAGCTTGCCTTTTTCTGTGATTTTTTTTCAGTTTAATTAACACTTAACGAAGTAATCTGAGACCTGAGATATAACATTAGCAACGATGGTCATTTTTTACACTCATGGATTTTAACATTGAGGACGTGTGTCACATGTCATTTTAACATAGAGGGAGTTTAATTGTTTTTATCTGTGTCTGTGTGTCAACATATGTCTATTTAGTTATGTCACTGAAATGTATGATTAGTATTGACATTTCCGTAGACTACTATGTTTTAATAAAAATGTATGATCCTTTGGGAGTTGGGCAATAGAACGGAATTGTAAAGTATCAATAAGAAACACTATTAATGAAGTAGCCGCCATAACCTTTTGCTTTGTATGAAGTGTGTATACAAAACACAAATAATGCAGTTGTACTGTTATGTATATAATTTAGAAGGTATACTTGCCAGCAAAAGATTGACTTAATAAAATTAAATGAAAAGTATAAAGACCCCTTGTCATTCATAGTATTATATACTTCTTAATTTTACAAAGAGTTTTTTTCTCTCATAAATTTAAGTTTTTGAAGTTGATAATCTGGAAAACTGCTGCCTGGGATCAACTATCCATTCTTGACTCTTGGAATAGGAATTGAAGTCGAATCAAACAGCCTTACAGCACCCTCTTGTGACATACAGTAATATGGAAAACAGAACAATTACTAACTGAACGCAACATCCCCCCTTTACTTATGTATTCTTCTTCCTGCAGCAGCACTGTATTCTATAAAAGTCACGCTGTCACGATCGCGGTCGGGCGAAGCGGCGATCGTGCGGGCAGGCGTGGAAATAGCAGGCAGACAGGTGAAGTCGGGGCAAAACCAGGGATTTAATGGGCGAACGAGGACTGGAAAACATAGCACACCTACAAACATCAATGACGGACAAGGGAAACCGGGGAGACCAGGACTTAAATACACAGGACTAATCAAAGTAACTAGACAAAGCTGGAGACGATCAGGGAAATACACGCGGGTAATCAGGGGGCGTGGCACACACGAGGAGCGGACGAGCCAGGCATGACACACGCCTTACCTGTAACATTTCTTCCTTTAAGGTCACTACACCCCAGACAAAACAATAATGTAAGTTCAACAAAACACATTGTGCTTGTGCCTTCCTGTAACTGCACAACCTTTTCACTATGAACTGCCTGTTTTGCTTCCAACAAAAATCAATTACAATTAGAAATGTTCCATTCACTGAGGACCACAGTAAGAGGATCTATGAACAACTGTTATATATTTTACACTGAATCTCTCTTTTCCTTTAAGGTATCTCTTTCTAACCAGAAAATCACGCTCAGAACATGCATTTCATTTCTTTGTTTAATTCTGTGAAGTTCCATAGTCTTTGAGCCGATGATGGTTTGTGTGCCCTGGCTGCACAGCTTCCAGTTCCTTAGGCCATTCCAAGCTCAACTGTTCTTTCAGGACCAGTCTTTGGCAGGGCTGGAAATTTGGGAAGTCCACTGGGTACTGAGGCCAAATGGGCAGCATGCCATGCTTTCCCGTCAGCCAGGATGGGTCTCGATGGGTGCAGAGAATTTCTAATGCCCTTTTTGCACATGCGCTGGTTTCCACAGCCGCACTCTGTGCCCTTCTCTGAATGAGGGAGTGCGAGCTCCCTGTCTTGCATCACAGTACTGTTTCATGCGAGATTGGCAAAGAGACACCCAGCAATGCACTTTATTATCATGTCACTTAATTATCACTTATGCCCCTTCAGTATCAGGCCAAGTACAAACACTACACAAGCAGAGTATTCTGTGGGGAAAAATTAATGTCCTCAACTGCTGAGAGCAGCGTGCTGGTGATGCTCTGTGCTCATTACATCTGTGAGCTCATTACTCTCTGTAGTGCTTTTCAATGCTGCATTGAGCAGTTGCCAGGATGTTATGCTGCCTCTGAGGATAACTGTTTGTTTAGAAGTAGAATAATTCAGAATAATTCAGAAGATGGATACAGATTTTCTCTTATTAAACAAGACACTGGCTCACTCATAATTGTCCAATAAAAGGTAAGGAGCATTCCTATTGAACAATCATGACTTCTAGCTTAAGTTAACTCCGCTAACTGAGAAATCCTGCTTAGTGGAACACCTCCCTGGTCAGAAGAGAACAACTACAACAACCAAGAGTCACTACCTGGCTTCTGGTTATTGTGCATTAGCTCACAGCTCAGACTGGGAGTCATTTCATAATGAATTGACTCCTCAAGACCAAGCCTTGCAGTGGACTGCAAAGCATCCAGGGACACTGCGCAGCACGTTAAAGGACAGCTCTTATGGAGTGACCACTAAACGTAAAAGTGGAAAAATAAATCATTTAAAAAATGTTAAATGAATAGTTAAGGAAGATGTGGCATTTGATTATGTCCATGCATTTTATAATCTATTCAGTACAGGATCATAGGGGAGTCACAATAGGACATACTGTAAGGAAGGGGAATATTCTGCCAAGAAGGTCAGTGCATCATAGGACTCACTGACAGACACAGACACACACAGGCACAAGGAAACAAGCAGCAGAACATGCATATCACATGCAGAGCTCAGCCATGATGTTAAGAGCACGACACCCTGAGCCAACAAGCCTGTAGGACCTAAGAACAAACTTAGATTTGGGTTTAAAGTTTTCTATCTGGGATTTTCTTGCTGTTGGTACTACAGCCAGACACACTACAGTCTGTAGTCATGATCCTCGTTCCCCAGTAAAATACTCTTATTTTCTTTCATGCGTACTTTGACAAAGACATCAGCTTAATACAATGCATAAGGCTCACAAGTTGAAACTTCAAGAATAGGCACAGACCATGACATCACCTTAAAACCAGCTTGGAAGGTGATGAAATTGTAACCTGGCTGTCTTCATCGCCTGATTTAATCCCCATCATTAACCACGATCACAAACACAAACTTTCTCTCTGGCTCTCAACGGAGGCGGTCGCACTTCTCTCCCTCTCCCTCCCCTTATCTTCCCTGCTTCGCTCCTCTCGTCTCGTCTAGTCTACTGTCTTATACTTGAGAGACTCTCTCAGCCCTGCTCTCCAAACCACGAAAAATTATGGATTTGATCAGCTGGTCTCTCAACGCAATTGACACCATCTTCTCGACGAGAAGCCTAGGGTCGGGGGAACCTGACTGTCCTGCAGGAACGTACGCAGCTGGCTACACGATGGACGGATGGGAGCGGTGGAGGGTCGTGTGCCTGGCAGCTCTTTCCGTGGAGGACATTGAAGACATCTACTTATTCGGAACCATGATTACAGGTATTATGCTGATTGGCTTAAGCATTGCCCTGGTTTATCAAAGATTGAAGAAGACGGTGACAGCCTCTCAAAGCCCCACTAGGCTGGCCGGAATGATTGATGGAGTGGGCAGAGCTGTTAGCACTCAGACTGTGCAGACTGTGCAAATGGATCGCAAACTGGATAACATCATGGAGAAGCTAACAGCTTTGCAAAAATTATTGGATGGCGGAGATCAGCGTGGACATTAGAGGAGCTGGAAATTTCAGCTCCTCGCATGGAAACCCAAACAACCTTATTCTATCAAGTATTTGGCTCCCCCATATCAGCACTGGCCTTGGCCAAGGCTGCTGCTGGAACTAACAACTCCCCCAGAAGAACAAGGCAGTGAGACTCTCTTGCATTCCTCTCCCCCAATCCCAAGGACTTACCCTCCCCCCATCCCACGCCTTCGCCGCTTCATACCCCCAGCGTGAACAGGCGGGTCTGTGACCAGCGCCGTCTCTATGGCAGCAGGACCGGATGGCTGTCTGTCTCTGCTGGGTCACCTCCACACCCCCTTTCCCCTACCCGTTGCAAGTCGTGTCATTTTTATGTAAGGTGTAGTGCCCATGTGCTTATGTTGCTGAGGTGTTTTTTTCGGTTCCCACAATGTACTCCCTACTGGAGTGCAATCTGGGGGGTGTTTTTTTATTCTCCTCCTCTCCCACCATGTTATCTTGTTTCTATTCTTCTCACTTCCCCTGTCTCCCGGCCGGTCTTCCCCCTACTGTGATGTCTGTGTATATGTAAGGTCGGTTGATGGCCTGCTCTTCACCGGTACTTGTGACTGGTGCCATGGTATATTGCATCAGCAATAAAGGGCTTTTCCAATCCAATCCAATCCAATTACACTTCTCAGAGTGGCATCTGGGAGGTTGTCCTGCCTGCTTGTGAGTGTGTGTGTTTGTGTGTGTGTGTGTGTGTGAACTGATACCAGGCTCATGATGGTCATTGACAAGAAAGGGCATTAAACTTGGCAAAAGGGACCGCAAAGAATGGCAGATTGTTATTCTTTATATAAATTAAAATAAAAGTCTTCTTTTATTATTGCTTCTCTTAAAAGAAATGAGAGAAAAATCCATCAGTTTCTTTTGTTTTCGTTTGTGACTAATTTTCTCTAAAAAAGAATTTACTTTTAGCAAGACAAAACTTCTGAATTCATTTTCTCAGTCTGTCAGTTTGCACGCACACACACACACACACACACACACACACACACAGTCAAATGCATTCATAAATGTATATATATAGTCAGGAGTGGTACTTTCACCACGATATGTTTCTTAGAGCGCTGCATGGGTTTGGACAAACATTAGGTATTGGTAATATTACTGGACAAAAATATATCGTTATTGGTGTCCACCAAAGTTTCCAGCACTAGCTACAAGAAATGAGATTGAATGCATTTGCTCGTTTTTATTTGTATTTATTTTTTAAAAAGTTTCTTACATTATATCCGTGCTTTTTAAAGGTTATATCTCAATTTTTCAAAAGTAAACACAAAAAGGATGACACTTAATGCCCCCACCCTATTTAGAACGTTAGCGTTCCATTACGTAAAAAATGCAGTACTACGTCATGATGCACCGCTTATAAATAATCTGTTTGATAAGGGAGAAGCAAACACAAACGATTCGTGAGTGCATCGTACGTGTTGTAAGAGCAAGTGAAGCTGAAAGACATTGACAGTGAAGATAAGGCCTCCCCTTCAAAATGTATACTTCACTTAGATCAAAGGTCTTAAACTAAAAAAAACGCTGGGAGATGCTAAACTACCGACCGCAAAACGTGCAGACTGGCGGGTGTCAATTGCGCTGGAATGACATTACATGGTTTTAATTTTTCTCTGATATCGGCCGGCCAGATACAGTAATTTGTTTGAGACCCCTGAATTTTTAAATAATAATTAATTTTTATAACTATGGTGGCCTATATAATGTGCCGATTTGCTTGTGAAGTTGTTCAGCTGGTTGGCATGGCATTGATTACTGCTTTTTAAGAAAGTGCATGTAGTCTCACACTGTAGAAGTCCATTGCTCAGTTGTCAGCATGCTCAGCGTGTCGCCTGTGATGTGTCCTGCACAGCAGCAGGCTACATTGCGTTTAATGGACTAATACTTCTTCAACCCATTAAATGATTCCTTTCTCTCTCCCTGCCAGTGATGGCTCCCTCTATCAATCTCTTCACCTTCCTCGTCCTGTCCCTGGTGGGGGGCAGCTCTTCATGGGACGAAGCTTCGCCTTGCGGATCCGGCTCCATCCTGACAAGGCCCTACACGGCCTTGTGTGAGCTGGATGCGGTGTGGGGCTTGGTGGTGGTGGTGGCGGCAGCGGCGGCGGCCCTCGCCTCGCTGATCCTGCTCCTGGTGGTACTGTGTCGCCTGCGGAAGATCACAGAGGCTGAGGAGCGCAGCGGGGTGGCGCCGCTACTCCTGCTGCTCGCTGCCATATTTGGGCTCTGTGGCCTCAGCCTGGGATACATCGCTGAGCACCAAGAGAGCCTCTGCTTCGCCCGGCGTGTCCTGAGGGGGGTGTTGCTTGCTATCTGCAATAGCTGCCTAGTGTTCCAGGGTCTGCGACTGCGCCGGTTGGGACAAGGTGCTCATAGCCCCAGCACAGGTCAACTGATGGGGCTGGCGGTGGCCTTGGCCGTGGTGGATCCGGAGTGGATCCTTCTAGCCACGATGTCCACGTGCCAGCCAGCCTGTGATTACCAGCCGCTGGACTTTGCGCTGGCCACCACTTATGTGCTGGTCCTGCTCCTGGCAGCACTGGTGGGGGCGGCCTGCAGTCTGTGGAGGCAGCAGCCACGGTGGAGGTGCAGGACCACGTGGCTGCTCATCACCTGCCTGGCCTCAGTCCTGCTGTGGGTGGCCTGGATCACCTTCTGCCTGTATGGCAACGCGGCGCTTGGCCTGTCCCCAACATGGGACAACCGGGTACAGGCAGTGGTGCTGCTGGCACAGGCATGGCTGCTCATACTGCTGCACGCTGCTCCTGAGGTCCACGCCACCTTACGGCCCCCGTCCCGCATGAGAGAGGCCAATTTAGAGGAGGGCCTTTCTCACCTGTAGTTTGGAGCAAACCAGGGCTTCGTGTTCAGTGACAACAACTCAGGTATGGTACTTTGTTTTCGCTTCTTTGACCTACTCTGTGACTCTGTGTGTACTTGAGAGAGAGCATAGCCCTCGCTCTTTCCTCACATGGAGCCCCTACTGGAAGTCTGTGGAACAGCAGCATATAAACAAGGCCTATTGACCTTTCCCTGTAACTCAGATCTCACTTGAGCAGAGCTTAGGTACCATGGCTGCATGTGCCCCCCCCCCCCCCCCAACAATCCCAAAAAAAAATGTGAAGTATGACTACTGCACTGCTGAAGGATGTTTACATGATCAATATCTGTCTCTCTCCTGCAGGTGTCCTCCCCAGCCCCCAGGAAACATTACATTTTAAATAAATAATATATATATATCATCATCTCTGGAAGTGGTGTGTTTTTTTAGGGTTAAAAAGTTGAGAAACATTCAATGGTCATCATCATACCATATATCAGTTGCCCAGCCACTGGTCAGTTCCTTCACTCTACTGTTACAGACTTTCATGAAAACATTTTTTAAATGTGGGTGTTTTACCTGTATGATATGCTTGCCTTTTGTACTGGACATAAAATAGAATTAAATTTTTACATTATATTACTCATACAACAGGCAGCATGGTCCTGCAGTGGTTAGCACTGTTGCCTCACACCTCTGGGACCCAGGTTCGAGTCTCCGCCTGGGTCACATGTGTGTGGAGTTTGCATGTTCTCCCCATGTCGTCGTGGGGTTTCCTCCGGGTACTCCGGTTTCCCCCCACAGCCCAAAAACATGCTGAGGCTAATTGGAGTTGGTAAATTGCCCATTGGTGTGCATGTGTGAGTGAATGGTGTGTGAGTGTGCCCTGCGATGGGCTGGTCCCACATCCTGGGTTGTTCCTTGACTCATGCCCATTGCTTCCGGGATAGGCTCCGGACCCCCCGCAACCCAGTAGGATAAGCGGTTTGGAAAATGGATGGATGGATGGATGGATGGATTACTCATACAAACACACACATCTGTAGGTTCTCAACTCTAGGTTTATATCAAACACATTAAAGCCAAACAAATGCAAAAAGTCCATGTATCGTTTGTCCTTGGGTTTTCCAGTCCAAAACGAAATCAGAAAAACTAAACAGCAGCGTTTTTTGGTTTTTCTGTCAGAAGGGGAAAAAGCGAAAAGCAGAAAACAAAAAATCAGGCTTCATATTTTATCCTAAAATGTAGAAAATATTACAAAAATACACCATTCTAAGGGTGGGTGTTTCCAAGCTTATGACTGGGACTGTTAATGTTGTAAAATTAAGATAAAGTTCACATTAGGCTGTATCTTACATCTCTGGTATCTGTTAGATCTGATTTTACTCATAGAAAAGAAACAAAAAAAGGTGATTTTACGGTTTTCCCATTTGGTTTTAAAACAGAAAAACAACAAATTTATTTTTGTATGACGCGTTATCCCAACAATACATTGTCTCAAAGCGCTTTACAGCATCCCCACCCAAAGCCCCCAGTGAGTAAGACATAGGTGACAGTGGCAAGGAAAAACTCTCTAGAAGGAAGAAACCTTGGGAGGGACCAGACTCAAAGGGGGAGCCCAACCTCCAGGGGCCGGCAGGGAGAGTCGAATAGAAGAGATGGCTAAGTGCCAAGTCACATTGTCCAAATCACAGGATTTGAGGCACAACCGGGGAGCAGGGAGGTGATGACAAGCCCGTGCCGACTCTCCTTCCAATCGCCAGGCAACCAGAAGTAATTAGGCAGCGGGTCATACATGGAAGATGGCACAGGCAGAACGCGAGCTGGATGCAAGGACGTCATGGGTACATGTCACATGTAGCAGGGTGTGCTGAAAATCTTGATAGATTGAGGTCTCCAGGCAGCACACCCCAGGAGGAGTTGGGGAAATAAAATGTGCAATTAGTCAAAGTATAGGGGAGACTATAGGCAGTGCTAACAGTTAGGTGAGTGCAATATGAAGTGCAAAGTGCAAGCTCCGGCAGATATGGCAATGGCAGCATAAGTAGGAGGGAGAGGCAAGTGGGAATGCAGGCATGGGGAGTCCCTGAAATGTCAGCACTCCAGTTCCACAAGGGATGGTGAAGCTAGAGTGACAGCGCTGACAGTTCAGTTTATCTAAAGCCAATGGCATCGAACGCCACCCAGCTCTACACCTCACACTGTAGGTCTGACTGGTGGGATCATTTCTTTCCTTTGTGGTTTTTCCGTTTAGAAACCTAGAATTAGCTTTAACATATCGGAGGCGGAGGACAGTGTACAATCTCCTAATTATGAGGGCGCTGATTGTCCTGTTATACGTGTAGAGAGTGTTTTCTCAATCTCCCGGTGGCCCCCCCTGCTCACCCAATATTTATACCGGAAACTTTTAATGGTGTGGGGCGTGAGTGGTCTGACTGGTCGGAACAATTTTATCTGGCGCCTGAGGTAAACAGGTGGGATGAGTCTCTGAAAATTAAGTTTATGTCTTTGCTGTTGTCTGGCCGTGCTAGAGAGATGTATAGTGGGATGCCGAGTGAGGCTAAAAGTAATTATGGGTTGTTAAAAGCGGCTATGGCAAGGTGTTTTGAACCTGGTGATAGTAGTGATTGGAATAGAGCTAGTTTTACCGCCCGTCGCCGCCTGCATAGCGAGACGGCAAGGGAATTTGGTAACGCCTTACGGAGATTAGCCGCTAGGGCTTATCCCACGGCTGATCGTCGGATTTGTGATCTGTAGGCAAGAGACCAGTTTATTACGCATTTTGCTACCGGTGATTTTCGGGTTAGCCTGTGTAGTGCCAAGCCTAATACGCTGGAAGATGTCATTGACCTTGCTTCTGAAATGGAGTTGCTGAGAAGTTTGGAGCAGACTTCTTTGCCACCTGACGTTAAAGTGAGGGGAGTGGTGGAGCATAAATTAGAAAGGGATGAACAAATGGAGGTGTTGTTGGGGGTGGTAGAGGAGTTAAGGCAGGAGGTAAAATCGCTTCGTACCACGGTGTCTAAGATGCAAGAGGGGATGAAAAGCTTTCCAAGTAAATATGGGGTGGTGTTGGATTTTGGTAGGAAGGAGTGTCGGGTTATGGGTCAATTATTACCTCTCCTTGTGCCAGCAGATGTGGACAAGCCTCGGGTCGTCATGGTTCCAGAAGATACTGTAATCCCCCCCCCCCCCTCGAAGTGAGGCAATCATTGCTGGTAAGGTGGAGAATACAGGTGGGGCTGCTTTTGAGGGTATGTTGGAGCCTTTGGATTCGGCATCTAGCCAGTGTAATATAATGATGGGGGGATGAGGGTAGGTACCTTGCATACGGGTATTGAGGTGAGTCGGAAAGCAGAGAATGTAGACCTGGGTGAGGATGAGGAGGATTCTGTTGTGCCCTGGACAGTCGATAGGCTTGTAACATATTTTGATTGCACCAGAAGGGGTTTGCCTCATCCGATATGACTGGTATTTATACCGCGTTGCAGAAGAATTTGTCTGTATTTAGTGCCGGAGAGGGAGATTTGGGGAGAACTCGCCTGATGTTGTATAACATTGATACTGGTGAGGCGAAGCCGGTAAAGTTGCCTCCCCGCCGTGTCCCCCTCCATTTGCAGGAGGAAGTATCTGGTCACTTAAAGCAGATGCTGGAGAATAACATCATTCAGCCCTCGAATAGCCCTTGGGCAGCGCCGGTGGTTCTGCTACGGAAGCGAGATGGTGGCCTTCGGTTTTGCGTTGATTATCGCAAATTGAATGATGTTACCCGTAAAGACACGTACCCCTTACCCCGAATTGATGATGCGTTGGGTAGTTTGAGCAAGGCTTGCTGGTTTTCTACATTGGATTTAGCCAGTGGGTACTGGCAAGTCGAGGTGGATCCAAAAGATAAGCATAAGACGGCGTTTATCACTCGTCAGGCCTTTTCCAATTTAATGTGCTGAGTTTTGGCCTGTGTAACAGTCTGAGAACTTTTCAGCATCTCATGGATTTAGAGTTGGCGAGTCTTCAGTGGACTACTTGTTTGGTGTACTTAGACGATACAATAATATTTGGCCGTACCTTTCAAGAACATCTGGACCATGTGGATGAGGTTATAACGAAATTGCGTCAGGCTAATCTGAAGGTTAAACCGGCGAACTGTAACTTGTTTGCCACAGAAGTGCAGTATTTGGGTCATATAATATCGGCTAGGGGTGTGAAAGCTGATCCGGCTAAAGTGGAAGCTGTGCGCCAGTGGCCGGTGCCTAAAAATCAGACAGAGGGGAGGAGTTTTGTGGGCCTTGCCTCTTATTGTAGGAGGTTTATTCGGGGTTTTGCTGAACTTGCTCGTCCTCTGCTCCAGCTGACCGAGAAAGGCAGACGGTTTACATGGGCAGAAGCTTGTCAGGCAGCATTTGAACAGCTCAAACTTAGTTTGATGTCTGTAGCAGTCCTGTCTTACCCCGACCCTAATAAAACCTTTATATTAGATACAGATGCGAGTGATGCAGGTATTGGGGCAGTATTGTCCCAGGTAGAAGGGGGACGGGAACAGGTGATAGCATATGCTAGTAGGGCTTTGACTAAACAAGAAAGGAAATATGCAACAACCAAGAAGGAGTTAAGTATGGTTACCTTCATAAAACATTTTAAATACTACTTGTTGGGGAAGGAGTTCGTCTTTGGGACAGATCATAACTCCTTAAGATGGTTGCATAATTTCCAAGGTTTAGAGGGGCAGTTGGCTAGGTGGGTGGAGCAGCTGGCCAGCTTCCAATATAAGAGAGTGCATCGGCCGGGTCGGGGACACGCTAATGCGGATGCCCTCTCTAGAGTGCCCGCTTTTCTGCCAGTAACCTCAGACTCACCGCCAGCTACCCAGGAAAAAGGGGGAGAGGTGATATGTGCTGTGAGAGAGGTGTGTCAGGAGGCAGTGGCATGTCAGGAGGAGTGTGATGAGCTGGGGCAGGATCAGCAAGGAGATGCTGAGCTGCGGGAGATTTTTGCTATAAAGGAAGGGAGGGAGGGCAGGTAGTCAGCCTCCAAATGAGTTGTGGAAATATGCATCAGTGTGGGATCAGGTGCAGGGTTCTAGGTTGGTACGATATCCACCTTTGCATTCTGATGCAGCAAACCAAGTCCAGGTTGTTATCGACAAGTCTTTGGTGCCAGAAATTTTGAGGCAGTTGCATGATGCTACCACTAGGGGTCATTTGGGAATACAAAAGTTGCAAGCAAAGGTGAAAGATCGCTATTATTGGCTGGGATGGTTTGGGGATGTTAAGCACTTGTGTCGGGAGTGTGTGGATTGTGGTTCCCGGAAAGTGGTGGGGAAACAGGGAGGTGCCCCGCTGCAGTCTGTTGTAACTGCTAGGCCATATGAACGGGTAGCATTGGACATTTTAGGGCCATTACCGGTAACTCCAGGGATGAATATGTACATTGTGGTCATTGGGGATTATTTCTCAAAATGGACTGAGGCATTCCCTCTTCCTAATCAGGAAGCTTCCACTGTGGCCCAGGTCTTGGCGGAGCAGTGGGTCTGTCGCTTTGGGGCCCCTCGCTCTATCCATACAGATCAGGGCCGAAATTTTGAATCAAATCTATTCAACGAGGTGTGTCAATTGTTGAACATTCAAAAGACTAAGACATCAGCTTATCACCCCCAGTCAGATGGGATGATTGAGAGGTTTAACAGGACATTGCTGGCAATGTTGTCTCTCTTTGTGGAGGAAAATCAGTCCAATTGGGATGTTTTGTTGCCTTGTGTGATGATGGCTTACAGGAGTAGTATTCACTCTAGTACTGGGGTTACACCGTACAAGGTTGTTTTTGGGCAAGAGATAGTGTTGCCAGTGGATGTTATGTTGAATCTCAACGAGGGGGAAAGATTTTCCTTTGTAACGGAATATGTGGCCAGACTAGGGGACATATTGTCCACAGTGGTGGGAGCAGTGAAATGTCATCAGGCAAGAGCTTCGGGTAAGCAGAAGCAAGCGTATGACTTTAGAGCGCAAGTCAAGTACTATTCAGAGGGGGAACTGGTATGGGTTTGGAGGAAGGCTAGAAGACGGGGGTTATGTCCAAAGTTACAGAGGAGGTTTAAGCGTCCATATAAGGTGGTGGAAAGGATAACGGAGGTATTGTATCGAGTGGTACCAGTGGAAGGGGGAAGTGAGGTGGTGGTGCATTTTAATCGACTTAAACCATTTCTCTCTACTGTAACAGAGGCTGCCAATCAGGAGGGCAGACACCAAGTGATGCCTGTTGGTACCCTGCCTGAGCTAAGAGATTCCCCCCCTGGTGGTGGCTATCCGCAACCACGGCCCTTAGTAGAAAAGGGTGGCGAGATGGAGGGGGGGTGCCAGGACTAGAAGTGTGGGCAATGGCAGCGAATCGGCCAGAAGAGGCAAGTGCAATTGGACCAGGGCAGCAGGGGGAAGGGGACCAGCCTACCTGAACCTGGCGGAGCCGAGCCCGTAAGGTCCCTCCAGAGCCACACAGCGATGGGCCTGCTGCTATGCATGGGGCCAAGGAACAAGAACGGAGGGAAGGGGCTCCAGTTCAGAAGTCACGTCTGCGACGTCAGAGGAGGCCACCAACATGGTCCAAGGACTATGAAATGTTGTGACTCAAGGACGAGTCTGCCCTAAGGGTGGGGGAGTGTAATTTTGATGTGTGGGGGGTGAGGGATGGGCGTGGAAGGTAATAGTTAATTAAGTGGCTACACCTGGGTTGTGAGGGATCTGGGGTTAAGAGAGGGAGTGGGAGGCGCGTTAGGGAGATTTGGTCTGGTAGGCACCGTACGGGTGGGGTCCGGGAGGGAGGTGCCGCTCGTATGCCGTTTAGGGCTGCTGGCTGTGAAGCCAGAGAGTGGGCTGTAGGGACAGTTCCCGGTGTGGTAGGGCGAGGACAGTCAGGACAGTGGGGGTAGGAGGCTATGACCACTGCTTAGACGGGGTGGTTGATAGACGGGAGTAGCGGCACCCTCATAGGGACGGATTGGGGGGGGGAGGGAAATTCCCTTTCTGTGGGACGTTCTAGGTGACGGACCGGTGTGATTGTTCCTTCCCCGGGGGAGAGTCCTGATCCTCGGGGGGAGGGGGGTGTTCTTTTTTAACTATGTCTTTATTGTGTGAGTGTTCTGTGTGTTTTAAATGCGCAGTGTAACCGCTTAGGGTCGGGACAGGACTATATACAGTAGGCGGTCCTGGTCCCGTAACACTTGCCTGTGCCCGAAGTGTGGGGATTACTGTGCATTGCAGTGCTATTGGTGAGCCGTGCCCTAATGGGGATGTTGTGTGGTGCGGGATTTACTGTGCGGTAGCGTGGGTTAATAACACACGCTTAAAAAGGGGTGGTGTGCTACGGGGAGAAAGCGGGACCGAACTCTTTGTGAATCCAGATCCGACCCGATGGGTCGCTGCATGAATTGTACTGAATAAAATTATCTTTGTAATTGTAGCTGCAGTCTGGTGGTGATCTGTTCTCCGTTTACAGCCTCTGACGCTACTGTAGTTTGGGTTCGTTACAATATCAATTCGATGACTCGCATATTCCCTATAATATAGGGTCTAAATTTTCTAATTTTAAGTTTTTTTAATGTTTATAACCTTAGATCTATGCAAACCATTTCGTATATATCCAACAACACAGTACAATTATGGTGGTCATCTGGTTTATGACAGTAAAACAATGTACATTTTATGTACACTGAATGTAAAATTAAAGTTAATGAAAGCAAAATTATTGAAAACAGCTGTTGTGCCTTCGATTTACTAAAACACATGTTGGTACAATAAAACCATTAAAATTTTACAGATAAAGCATATGACCATCCATCCATCTATCCATTTTCCAAACCGCTTATCCTATTGGGTCGCGGGGGGTCCGGAGCCTATCCCGGAAGCAATGGGCACGAGGCAGGGAACAACCCAGGATGGGGGGCCAGCCCATCGCAGGGCACACTCACACACCATTCACTCACACATGCACACCTACGGGCAATTTAGCAACTCCAATTAGCCTCAGCATGTTTTTGGACTGTGGGGGGGAAACCAGAGTACCCGGAGGAAACCCCACGACGACATGGGGAGAATATGCAAACTCCACACACATGTGACCCAGGCAGAGACTCGAACCCGGGTCTCAGAGGTGCGAGGCAACAGTGCTAACCACTGCATCACCATGCTGCCCCTGCATATGACCATAAGTTTAATTTCTGTAAAAATACAGAAAAGAAATTGACCAGTTTCACTGAAGGGGTTTCTTTTATTTTACAAACTGTGCGTAAAAATATGTTTATGCAATGTAGTTTTGATAAACCTTTACTGTCATTTAACATAAGAGGAAAAAAATAATTATACCGTAGTCAAAATGGCTGATATAAAATGGTTTAAAACTGTGAAAAAAAATTGCCTTTTATTACAGTGTATACTTCCAGTCAGAAGGTACCACACCGGCAGATACGGATTTCTGAAATAGCAAAGTAAAAGGTCGACGAATAATATCCCTCATCTCTTTTAAAACAATAGGTTAGATGCTGTTATGATATCCTGTCTAGGGTTGGAGTGTAACAGTATTCACGGGAAAGGGGAATGGGATAAAGGGACAAACAGGGTGAGGGCAAGAAGGGAACACCAGTGGGCAAAGGGATATTTTTTGTATTTTTATTTTTTTTCATGTATAATGACACTGAACAAATAACCCGGTGCAAAAGACTTTGGGAGTGACCACAGCCAAAATAACAAACAAAATCCCCAACTATCAAGTGCGACCCACAGCTAATCTCACCTAAGTGCAAAAGAAAAGGAAACCAAAAGACAAACACTCCACCTCACTCCCTAACCAAATAAACAGAGTCCAACACACACTTGCAAAACAAAACAGCAGTCACTCCCTATGCAGCAATACAATCAGACATACATAACTTACACACAAGTCAAAGCAACGAGGGGGCTAGTGAAGACGTAAACCAAAGAAAACCAAGCGGGGAGACAGCAAGCCAAACTGAGGTCGCGGGGGGGACCGGAGCCTGTCCTTGGAACAACAGGCGTAGGCAGGAACCAACCCTGGGCAGGAGTCAACACTCTGCACGGCGCAAACACTCACAACTCAGATTTGCCAATTAACCTACCCTGCGCACTTTTGGACTGTGGGAGGAAACCGGAGCCCCTGCTGGAAGTCTTTCCCCATTCACCAGATTATATTGCCAGAAGACTGAAAATTAGATATCAAATACTAGAGTGACATAAAAACAAAAAACAAGATTGCTTGTAATGAGACGCAAAACAGAAGATTATCTCTTTTTATATTTTGAGAAAACATTTTAACATTTATCCAACCGGTCAAATGGTTTAATAATTCATACAGCAGCATTTCTAAACTCATTCCTCAGCCCAGGTTTCCAAAATGTTTTGAAACATTAGTCCATGTGACTGCTGTGGTTGTCATGCCCTGCTCGTCGGCTCCTCCTGTGTGCCACGCCCCCTGCTTACCCACGTGTGTTTCCCGGATTGTACCCAGCTGTGTCTGCTTATTTTCAATCAGTCCTATGTATTTCAGTCCGTGTCTTACCCGAGTCCTTTGTCCGTCATTGATGTTACCTGATGTCAGTTGCCGTTCAATGTTCCCTGCCCCGGATCACTTAATAAACCCCTTGTCAGCCCTGAATTCGGCTTGTCTGCTCGTTCCTGCCTGCCGATCCCGCTTCGCCCGACCGCGTCCCGTGACAGTGGTATTGTTCCAGGCAGGGAAAACAACTTAGGAGAAAATTTCCGTGCATGTTGGGTGTTTGTGGTACTGTTGGGCTGAGGGGGTAATTGAGTGACTATTAACCTTTGAAATCCAATTATATTATTTAAACAGGTTAGTAATTAGTGTGATTTAGATGAGGATAAGGATGTTTTATTGTCATTACAAAACGTGTTCTACATGAAGGGAACAAAATGAGGCACTCAGATCCGGTGTATTAGCAATAATAAAATAGAAATAAAATCGAAAGAACAATACAATGAATAATATGGTAACAATTAAAATAAAATAGAATAAAGACATTAAGATAAATTCCATTAGGAGAATTTAACCATGGATGTAAAGTGAGCAGGTGTGAGTGTAGCAGAGATTACTGAGGTCTGTGTGTAATAAAGTATATGTGACACTGGCTGAGGAAGCAGCAACGTGTGTGTGTGCAAAGTCACAGTAATAACCTGCAGCACTGAGGGATCTATTGCAGCGAAGCCCTGACATGTAACACTGGTGATGAATAGCAGTGTTAGATATAGGTATAGTGAGGTACTTATAATTATAGTAGGTGTAGGATCACGGCCTGGATTAGATTTAGTTAGAAACATACAGGGCAAATCTAGATAACACATACACACACAGATTACATATAAATATAAATTTGGGGGCAGTGTGTAGCTCAGTGTGCTAAGCCTGTGATCAGAAAATAGCCCACTTTAGCCCAGCCTGGGCACATCTGTGGGTCCTTCAGCAAGGCCCCCAGTTCCCTGGGTGCCACTATGACTGGCTGCCCATCACGGCCAGCTCACTCTGAGCAAGTTGGGGGAGGCAAAACGAAAATATCTTGATTGGGATCAATAAAAAGTATTAATTCTTATCCTACGGTCTGAGCATTCGGTCAATCCAAGTACAGAGAGTGGCAATGTGGACAATGCTGCTTGCATTTCCGGCCCAGTAAGGCCTGCTGCTGCTCCACAGCTATTTATATTCAGCACTGACCTTTTTCCATTCAGTGGTTGTTAAAATAACTTTGTGTAGCCTAGTAATGGTGTAGTGTAATATTCTTTGGTTTGTAATATAAGGGATTAAATAATATCTTCCAAGTGAGATACAGGCCCTCCACATTTTCAGTGAAAGGAGACCAGACAGCATGAAAGCTCTTCCTACAGTTGCCTCTGCTGTATCTCAGATTTTCAAAAGGTAACATAGAAAACACATCTTTAACCTATTGTCTGAAGGCAGGGGGTCTGGAGGACTTCCACTGCGTGAGAGTTGTTCTTCCACCCAGCAGAGGAGAAGGCTGTGGCTCTGGCCTGTGAGGCGGTGTATTGTTTTTCTGCGGGGAGATGTGAGCATCGGGTGAGACTCGACTCAAATGCAGCCACTTTGAGACAGACGTGGACTTTAAGGAAACACAGACTACACATGGAACAGCAATGACTGAGCTGGGGAACGCAGTGAGGGCAGGCATATTTATACACAGCACACTAATCAGCGATAAAACAGGTGTACAGGGTTAGGATGGAGAACTATAATGGGATACAGGAGAATTAGGAGGGTTACAAAGGGCCAGCAGCGACCCCTGCTGGCATGAGTGGGAGGAGACATGAAAAAATAAGAGATTACAGATCATGACAGGAGCACCAAGCACAGCAACAGTGGGGTCATGCCCAATTATCACACCACATATATGAGAAAACATTATGAAAATCTGTTCCCAAAAATTGTTCAAACATCAGCATGACCGAAACATACGACTGGTTGTATCTAGGCTACACTGGCACTGACAGCAGAGTGTAACAAATTACCAGCTACGACATATATCTGATGATTCAGAAGAAAGACAAGTTGAAGAAACAAAGTGGTTAATTGACTATTGTATAATAATCAAATCACTTCATAATCATCCATCCATTTTCCAAACCGCTTATCCTACTGGGTCGCGGGGGGTCCGGAGCCTGTCCCGGAAGCAATGGGCACGAGGCAGGGAACAACCCAGGATGGGGGGCCAGCCCATCGCAGGACTTCATAATCATGTAATACATAATATGTCACGATGGGAAGAGGGACAATCCAAGGGCAGCCTTGTGGGTTTATTGCTAAACCGAAAGACATGAATAGAACCCAAGAGGAGGAGGAGAGCGTAAATAGGAGGGGAGGAGGGAGGAATAAGCAGGAGGAGTCAGGGAGAACCTACTAACACGGGGAGCAGAGAGGGGTCCTCCTCCTTTTTCCGTAAAACTAATAGCTTGTGACATGGTAAGAGGCAACTTCTTTCTTGAGAGAATTTCTTTAAAGGGCAAGACAACCAAAGCTGTAAATCTAACAGGAAAAAATAGCCTTTGTAGAATTCTATGTGAAGACCCTCTGGGCCAGGCGCCCTGCCGCTCTGCATTGTTTTATTTGCATTTACAACTTTGTACTCCATAATTTTAATATTTTATCACGAAGCCTGAAGAGCAATATGAACTATATCATGCTTTAAGTAAATTGTCTCATCCATTATTAGATTTAAACACAGTAAATAATTCACAGCAAACTGTACTTACAGCCTTCATCCTGCTCTTCAGTCTCTGAGGTGCTGCATCTAAATGGGGACTCGTCAAAAAGCCAAGTGGAGCTGTCATGAATGAAAGCCTTGTTCAAGCTTCCCCTGCCTGACAGCAGGTTAGTCTCTCATTAGACTAAAGTATATTTAACTTCTACAGAACTTTGCAGGCTCATCTAGGATGGAGAATTTCTGCTGCTGAGCGCCTTAGAAAAGATTCTCAGAGGGAGATACGAGTCCTAGGTGCCTGCTGGGTACATATTCAAGACAGAGTTAGGACCGACTCCAAAAATTCTGCACTGTCTCCCAGATTAGAGGAAAAAATTGTATTTTACTGAAAATTTCATTTCTAATAGATGGAATCTGATTTACCTTAGACTTGGTCAGCAGTCGTGGATAAATTTCAGAACAACAGACGGCCTGTGGGCTGGGGGGGACAGGCAGGTTGGCAGGTGGGGGCACGCGGAATGCTCCTAGGGGTGTGGTGGGTGTGCTTATATGATTTACAGGAGCCGAGGCTAAGAAAGGCACTAAACTGCACAAACATCCTCATGTACGAAGTTTTACATGAAAAGGGGCCATGGGCTTGTTGGCGCTATAATTCTTAGCACTCTGACTTGCTCTCTGGGGCTTTGGGTTTTTGAGACAATATGAGAAGGGCAGGTGCCCTTTTGCGTGGAATGTCTCCCATCCCTGTTTTTCCTTCTTCCTCTTTTTGTTTTCTTCAAGTGCCAACAAGAGAAATTAATATGACAATAGCAAAGCATCTGTAATCGCAACAATTTTCTGGGAGAAGGTGTGTGTTTTTTGACATAAATGCAGGGGTGCCAATATTTTTGGCCATGACTGTAATAGTTATTTGTGATTTGTAATCATTATTTAATTTTATCGATCCATCTACCTACCTACACTAAAAAATGTACAGTTGGATGTAATTAATTTTAAGACAAATGGTTACATGAAATTACTATCCAAGAACATTTTATTTTGTAATTCAAATTTTTCTTATTTTTCAAACCAAAAAGTTACAGCACTTCAGCCATTCACATTTATAAAACAATATGACCAATCACTAGTTCAACCTCCCAGCCATTTATCCTTCAAAAACATGGCCCTAGAAACGTTCCCACATTTTCATCATATCTTGTTTCCCATTTAGTCTGTCCAACATTTTTTCATATGAAGCTGCCTTAATCATCTCATCGGTCCATTCCTTTATATTGGGGATTGTTGAGGATTTCAAATGCCTTAATATTACCCTCATGGCAGTTATGAGTCCCACCATCACAGCCTTAAACTGTTTATTATTCACCTTTGGCAATTCCACTCTATCTCCTAGCAGACAGAGTCGGGTTTGCGGGGTAAAGTAAAGCCTAGCCATTTGTCCAGGAGACCAAGAACTCTACCCCAAAATGGATATACCTGAGAGCACTGCCACAGCATGTGTAAATAAGCCCCCACCTGCCTTCTAAAATTCCAACACTGATCAGTATTAATTAGTCCAGTTCTATTTAGTCTAACTAGTGTCCAGTACTATCTGTGTATAATTTTATACACTAAATAAATTTACCTTTTACTTCCCTATATTTCCCCACTCTAGAAAGTATTCTTGACCTTCTCTATTTTAACACTCGTGACTCAATGCCTCAGTTGCAAAAACTTCCAAAAACTCCCTCCTCCTTCTACATCATACTTACTCTTTACGTCTGATTATGACATAAACATCCCATTTACGAATAAAGAGTTTTCACTCCTTTGGGTTGCCATTGTTTCCATACTTTTTCCTATTCGTATTTCAGGATTGTGCCAAATTGAGGAATATGGCTGCATGTAATGTGATACTTTAAGCTTCTTATGTATTTTGTGTCACGATCTCGCTGGCAAAGCGGGCGATCGGCGGGCAGGCGAGCGAACAGGAACAAGCGGACAGGCAAATACGGGGCAGAGCGAGGGTTTAATAAGGTTTCGGGGAACAGGGAGCATCGGACACTGACTTACATCAAACGACATTAATGACGGACAAGGGAAACCGGGGAGACGAGGACTTAAATACACAGGACTAATCAAAGTAACTAGACAAAGCTGGAGACGATCAGGGAAATACACGTGGGTAATCAGGGGGCGTGGCACACACGAGGAGCGGACGAGCCGGGCATGACATTTTGATCCATACATTCCTCAAAAAAGATATTATCGGGTTTGTGTTTCTTATATTGTCCCCCCATTGTCACAGAATGTGCAGAGGTTGAAATAGTGAAGCCAAATCGCTCTCGATAGCTATCCAGTCCACATCAGAATTCACATTCTTCCAGTGATAGTAGAGTTTGGCTATTTCAAATGACATGCTATATAATCTAACATCTGGCAATCCTAGACCTCCCTTGTCTCTGGGCAAAGTAATTTTAATCCTAGGTTTTTTCTTTCCCAACAAAAATCTTTTACTATACTCTCGTACTGCTTAAATATCCTTTGCGGAATATTAAATGGAAGCATCATAGAGAGATAATTAACTTGAGGCACCACAACCATTTTAGTAACATTAACTTTCCCCCCATAAGGATAATTTCAATGCTTTCCATTTGTCCATATTAAGTTTAATTTTGTTCAATGAGGGTTCAAAATTCTGAATTATTATTTTGTCAATATATAAACTCAACAGATTTAAATTTCATGTTTATAGTTCAATTTTATGTTATATAAACAAAATAATTTTTAATACAGTGCATTTTTTTATTAATTCAATAGCACCCATGTTCAATCCACTTAAGTTTGGAAGGTGTATTGGAAGGTAACGCAGATATTTCTTAAGTGGGCATCCAGAGATATCGTCCCCCCTCCAAGTACCCCTTTTCTCCACCAGTTCTGTACGGAGCTCGACAGGAGGAATGGAGAGGTAGAGAAAGGGGTTAGTCTCACACAAAATGTAATGCAAAATAAAGAGTAAATACAAGTGCCATGAAGCAGAATTGAGCTCCAGCAGGCCTCGACTTACAGTAAAGGAATTGTAAGGCAGACATGCTAACAAAACAGCTTTACATTCCCAATTCCAAACCATTAATGGGCAACCTTAGAGTGACAACGGCTAAAAAAAACCTTAGCTATAAGTTGGAATGAAACATTGTGAAAAGCCAAGACTCCACATGAACATGTTCTCCCCTTGCAGAGTCAGATCACGCATTTGAAGTGTTCCCAAGTGTTTGTGTGTTTTAGGTTCCTGTTAGTGAGGGGTCCTTTGCCGTTCTGTCTGACATCCAACAGAAAGTCCACTGTGTCTCTGCAACTTAAGCTGAGTCAGTGTAAGTGTGTGGCTCAGTAGCTCAAGTATTTGGGCTTGTAATCCAAAGTTTGCTGGTTTAAATCCAGCTTCAGATGGATAACTGTATGTTTATGGGCCATTGAGTTATGAAAAATAATCAATGTAGTGAATCACTATATTCTCAAATTACTTGTTGTACTTTTACGAACAACACCATTTATTAAAGAAACAAATTTGCATTGGCAGAATGAAGAATTAAAAATGAAAATAAACTATCATTTAAGAAATTGTGGAAAACTGAATTTACAATATTTGTAAATTGAAGGAAGAGTCCATTAACTTAACGGAAAATGTGCTGGTAATTTTCTGCCAGTACATTTTCCGTTTTTTGGTGGATTTTTTTTTACAGTGTATGACACGCTTGAATTCACTGAGCTCAAGTGTATGTGAAAATTAATATATTTACATCTAGTATGTTTCATGGCTTCACTGTATTTCCCACTGCAATGATCAGTTTCATCTAACTGCTGATGTTAAAGGCAGAGCTGAAATTTAGTTTAGTCATGACCTCAAAATTTAATTGAAGTAGGTATTCTGTACAACCAGACGGAACTGCTGGTTGGGCTGGTCATCACCTGCATTTTCTAAGTGATGTCTAAATGTAAAGTTTCAAATTGCACAATATATATTAATCTGTTTTTAATGTTTTTACAAAATATTTTTTATGTGTTTGCATCTTATATTTTGTATAATGGGCTTGTACATTTGATTCTTCCTTGATTTCGGTGTAATGAAGTGTAACTAGTGAAAAAGAGAGAAACGTTTGGGAAGCATTATTGAGCTGATTGTCCAGAGTCACTTGGGTGATAATTAAGGTCAATATAAATGACGTATTACCCACTGTAATCCTTTGTATTCCACCCGCACACTCTGTTAACAAAATAAGAGGGTTGAAGTTAAATCAGGTTAAAAAGGTAAATTTGATCCTCCGCCTATCGCGGAAGATGCGTTCCAGACCCATCAGCGATAGGTGAAAATCCACGATACAGAAAGACCATATAAATTATTTTTTAAGTTTAAGCCTTAAAATACCCCTCCCACATGCTTTAAACACATGTAAACTCATTAAAACAACACATATATCTGTTTGTCGGGCTAAGGATATGAGTGACATAATAATAATAATAAAAATAAATAATAATATGTAATATATATATATATAGACACACACACAACTTTCTCTCTATATATGTAATGGAATATATAAAAATAAAAACATATATGGCTCTTACACATTCTTTTCATCCTTCTTCATGTAGCGTACTGTTGATTCATTCAAGCCATAATGGCGAACGCCGTCCGCATAACGCTTTCCTTCCCGAAGCACATCCAGAAGTTTTACCTTCTCCTGAATGGTCAACGTCTTCCATCGTAGGGCTTAGAACAAAACGAAAACAATCGGACCACAAACAATGTACGGGATACGCAGAGAATCGTGAGGCGTCGGAGAAAAATCCGTGATATAGTGGGGGAAATCGCTGTAATGTGAAATCTGCCAATCCTGGTTTTCAGCACCATGGACAAAAACCTGTCATTTATAGGGACCTATTATGCCCATTTTCACTGTTCATAATTGGATTTTTATCTTCTGCTAGAATAGATTCACCCTTTTAATAGGTGATATCCTAGAATCCAACATATTATTGCAGGGCTATTTTCATTTGATGTTAACCAAATGTGATATATTTATTTTTACTTTTGATATCTCATCCTTTTCCCCTTATCTGATAAGAGCCGCTGTCCGATGAGACAAGCTGGTGTATTTTTACTGCTCATTGAAAAGTGGGTGGTGCTGACTTTGTGTATTACATCACACTCTGAGACAGTCACTGATTGGTGGGATCTGAGGGGGCGGTGTGACCTGAAAATCATCTATCAATCAACCCAGGATGGGGGGACAGGCAAGTGTAAGGCAACAGTGCTAACCACTGCACCGCTCCTGAAAATCATGAACCATTTTAAATGTTGAAGTATTTTTGAAATATTTATTAAATTTAAATATTTATTAAATCAAAACATTGAGCAGTATACATGATATAGCGACTCATTAATGAATAAGCAATATAATAAGATTCAATTTTGCTTTCACTACTTAAAGCGCCAGAACAAAGCATTTGAAAAAATCAACAGCTATATCTCTTACCAGAAATCAGGAACAGGTTAAGAAAATCCACAGACTTCGTCGCGAGCAGTTTAATATACGATCTATTTCCTTCTACCCAACTCCACACATCAATAATATCACTGCGCAGCAGATATCGCCAGGGAGCTCGTGCTTGTGTCTAATGCGCAGTGATACGAGTAGTGTACTTCGATAGAAGCACGACATTTCTACGGCTGATATTTCCAAACCTGAACAACTCCCAGCACAACTTTGATGGATAGATAGCATTAAGGCCCCTCTAAAATATCTTTTTATAGTTTTGGGGTGAACCTCCCATTTAAACGAAGTACATCGTGGTGCTCATGAATTTGAAAGCCTAGATGCCTCATCTCGCTTTTCCACAACGTGTCAGCAGCGCCACCATCTTGGAGCGGTAATTAGGCATAAACAAGCAACATGTCAGGGTGTAGATGGAAAGATCTTTTGGCCATAACTTCTTTACTAATTAACGCATTTATATCTTACAATTATGTAGAATAAATAAAAAAGCCAACCACTCCCAATTTATGTAGTACTCCTGATAGTACTCTCAACGAAAACTAATCATGCTAGTATCCCGTCAGTGTCACAGGCTAGTAAACATTTTATGTATTTTATTTGACCGTACCGCAGATTTTTTTACCTGTGAAATGTGGTTCCCTGTTTTCTAGTTTTAACATTCCTCATGTTGTTGCAGTTTCGAAAATAGTCGGTTCACTAAGAGATATCACTCTTCTATTTCACAATTGCCGCGCCAATATGGCGTATCGCCCAACGAGGCATCCAGGCTTTCAAATCTATGGCGATGCTGCCTACGCTACTACCCGTCACATGACACAGGAGCTACCGAATACCCGCCAATCGGGAGCCGGCTAGATCAACCACGCCCACCCGTCACATAGAGAAGAGTGAGGCGAAAGAAGCCAATCAGTTTAAAAATGTCACCATTAACGCGGTATTTAGTAGTCCGGAGATATTTTACTTTAAGCAAGGCACAAAATAAAGTTGTAGTATTTGTAATAAAATTTGAAGATTAGCCATCCTCAAGGAGCTGACAGGAAAGTCAGGTACAGATATAGTCCTCATTAACCAGCTAGTCGGTTACTAAACGTCGCCAAATAAGGTTGCCTTTTTCTATGATGTTTTTTTTCAGTTAAATTGACATTAAACAAAGTAATCTGAGACCTGAGATATAACATTGGCAACTATGGTCATTTTTTACAATCATGGATATTTTAACATTGAGGACGTGTGTCTCATGTCATTTTCACATAGCGGGAGTTTAATTGTTTTTATCTATGTCTATGTGTCAACATATATCTATTTCGTTATGTCACTCAAATGTATGATTAGTATCGACATTTCGGTAGACTACTATGTTGTAATAAAACTGTATGGTCCTCTGGGAGTTGGGCAGTAGAAAGGAAATGTAAAGTATCAATAAGAAATACTATTAATGAAGTAGCCGCCCTATCCTTTTACTTTGTATGGAGTGTGCATACAAGACACAACTAATGCAGTTGTACTGTTATGTATATAATTTAAAAGGTATACTTGCCAGCAAAAGATTGAGTTAATAAAATTAAATGAAAAGTATTAAGACCCCTTGTCATTCATAGTATTATATACTTCTTAATTTTACAAAGACTTTTTTCCTATCATATTTTTAAGTTTTTGAAGTTGATAATCTGGAAAACTGCTGCCTGGGATCAACTATCCATTCTTGACTCTTGGAATAGGATTTGAAGTTGAATAAAACAGCCTTACAGCACCCTCTTGTGACATACAGTAATATGGAAAACAGAACAATTACTAACAGAACGCAACATCCCCCCTTATGTATTCTTCTTCCTGCAGCAGCACTGTATTCTATAAAAGACACGCCTTACCTGTAACATTTCTTCCTTTAAGGTCACTACACCCCAGACAAAACAATAATGTAAGTTCAACAAAAAACATTGTGCTTGTGCCTTCCTGTAAGTGCACAACCTTTCACTATGAACTGCCTGTTTTGCTTCCAACAGAAATCAATTACAATTAGAAATGTTCCATTCACTGAGGACCACAGTAAGAGGATCTATGAACAACTGTTATATATTTTACACTGAATCTCTCTTTTCCTTAAAGGTATCTCTTTCTAACCAGAAAATCACGCTCAGAACATGCATTTCATTTCTTTGTTTAACTCTGTGAAGTTCCATAGTCCTTGAGCCGATGACGGTTTGTGTGCCCTGGCTGCACAGCTTCCAGTTCCTTAGGCCATTCCAAGCTCAACTGTTCTTTGGCAGGGCTGGAAATTTGGGAAGTCCACTGGGTACTGAGGCCAAATGGGCAGCATGCCATGCTTTCCCGTCAGCCAGGATGGGTCTCGATGGGTGCAGAGAATTTCTAATGCCCTTTTTGCACATGCGCTGGTTTCCACAGCCGCACTCTGTGCCCATCTCTGAATGACGGAGTGCGAGCTCCCTGTCTTGCATCACAGTACTGTTTCATGCGAGATTGGCAAAGAGACACCCAGCAATGCACTTTATTATCATGTTACTTAATTATCACTTATGCCCCTTCAGTATCAGGCCAAGTACAAACACTACACAAGCAGAGTATTCTGTGGGGAAAGATTAATGTCCTCAACTGCTGAGAGCAGCGTGCTGGTGATGCTCTGTGCTCATTACATCTGTGAGCTCATTACTCTCTGTAGTGCTTTTCAATGCTGCATTGAGCAGTTGCCAGGATGTTATGCTGCCTCTGAGGATAACTGTTTGTTTTGAAGTAGAATAATTCAGAATAATTCAGAAGATGGATACAGATTTTCTCTTATTAAACAAGACACGGGCTCACTCATAATTGTCCAATAAGAGATAAGGAGCATTCCTATTGAACAATCATGACTTCTAGCTTAAGTTAACTCCGCTAACTGAGAAATCCTGCTTAGTGGAACACCTCCCAGGTCAGAAGAGAACAACTACAACAACCAAGAGTCACTACCTGGCTTCTGGTTATTGTGCATTAGCTCACAGCTCAGACTGGGAGTCATTTCATAATGAATCGACTCCTCAAGTCCAAGCCTTGCAGTGGACTGCAAAGCATCCAGGGACACTGCGCAGCACGTGAAAAGATAGCTCTTATGGAGTGACCACTAAACGTAAAAGTGGAAAAATAAATCATTTTAAAAATGTTAAATGAATAGTTAAGGAAGATGTGGCATTTGATTATGTCCATGCATTTTATAATCTATTCAGTACAGGATCATAGGGGAGTCACAATAGGACATACTGTAAGGAAGGGGAATATTCTGCCAAGAAGGTCAGTGCATCATAGGACTCACTGACAGACACAGACACACACAGGCACAAGGAAACAAGCAGCAGAACATGCATATTACATGCAGAGCCAACAAGCCTGTAGGACCTAAGAACAAACTTAGATTTGGGTTTAAAGTGTTCTATCTGGGATTTTCTTGCTGTTGGTACTACAGCCAGACACACAACAGTCTGTAGTCATGATCCTCGTTCCCCAGTAAAATACTATTATTTTCTTTCATGCGTACTTTGACAAAGACATCAGCTTAATACAATGCACAAGGCTCACAAGTTGAAACTTCAAGAATAGGCACAGACCATGACATCACCTTAAAACCAGCTTGGAAGGTGATGAAACTGTAACCTGGCTGTCTTCATCGCCTGATTTAATCCCCATCGTTAACTATGGGGCCTTAATGTAGCATAAGATTAACCACGATCACAAACATTACACTTCTCAGAGCGGCGTCTAGGAGGTTGTCCTAGTTGCTTGTGTGTGTGTGTGTGTGTGTGTGTGTGTGCGTGTGTGAAGTGATACCAGGCTCATGATGGTCATTGACAAGAAAGGGCATTAAACTTGGCAAAAGGGACCGCAAAGAATGGCAGATTGTTATTCTTTATATAAATTCAATAACTAACTAAGTCTTCTTTTATTATTGCTTCTCTTAAAAGAAAAGAGAGAAAAATCCATCAGTTTCTTTTGTTTTCGTTTGTAACTAATTTTCTCTAAAAAAGAATTTACTTTTAGCAAGACAAAACTTCTGAATTCATTTTCTCAGTCTGTCAGTTTGCACGCACACACACACACACACACACACGCACAAACACACACACACATACACACACACACACACACACACACACAGTCAAATGCATTCATAAATGTATATATATAGTCAGGAGTGGTCCTTTCACCACGATATGTCACCCATGTGCACTGTCTTCGAGTAGTGAACCAGTTTTCAATACAATGGTTAAAAAGGCTGTTACGATCCTCAGTCTAGGGTTGAGGACCGCCAGAAAGGTAAAGGGAAAGGAGAGGGGAAAACGAGACAACCAGGGTATGGGAAAAGGGAACATGGGACACAAAGGGATCTATTTTTGTATTTTTTTTATGTTTATTCACAAAGACTTTCACACACAATAGGGCAGCAGACTTCGGGAGTGACACCGCCAAAACAATAAACAAAACACCACTAACGAACACGTCCCAAACTAAGCTAACTCTAAACGAAAAGAAAATGACACAGACTAATCCTAACTCCCTAACCAAAACACAGAATAAGCAACACGTACGCAAAACAAAACAGCCGTCACTCCCTACGCACTTAACAGAAACCAACATACAGAACACCAAAGCCGAAACACAGTATCCGAGGGGCGAAGCAAGAGAGGAGTCAGGAGGAAGGCAAGAGATCACAAACCAGAAAGCAGTCAAAACCAAAGGCAAAGGTACAGAGGGATAAGGCAAGAGACGAAAATCAGAAAACCAAAACTGTCATACACGATCAATCAAAAGAACACAAGCAAATCAATAACGCAACAACCAACTGTGAGCAGAGCTGCCGCTACTCTCCCGCCACGGCCTTTTAAATCATAAATGCGGAAGTAGCGTATAGCTCGGGGCGTGGCCAGGTCCGGGAGGCGGAGACGAAGGCAGCCGGACAACGATCAGGACAATCCCCCCCCAAACCTTACGGCACGTAACAAGGCTCAAACCTTCAGTGCCTCGTTGTGCCATCTCTACCAGTGTTTTTTTCAACAGGGAAAATACAACTTGTATGCTGGCCTTAGAAGCACAACTTAAAAGAATAGCTGCCATGCTTCTGCCTAGCATGGCAGAGGGAGTAAAATGGTATGGGACTGCATTGGTGCTGGTAAGGTGGGTGATTTACACAGAGTACAAGGTGCAATGAACCAGCAAGGTTACCGCTCTGTTTTACAACTCATGCCACCCCCTGTGGTCAGCACTTCTATCAAGCAGCAAGGCTGATTCAAAGCACACTGGTGAAAGATGAGGAATCCAGAGAACTGTCCTGCTTGACTGGCCTACAGAATCATCACATCTCCAGCCTATCAAGCTCATGTGAGACCAGCTTCACCGTGAGGTCAGAGAAAATACCAAGCCAGTCCCACCTCTGGGAATAGCAGGATTGAAATTTCCCCTAATATTGTCATAAACGGACAGCTCTAATGGCAAAGGACTGCAAAGCTGTAATTGCTGCAAATATAGTTTTCATACAGTTTGATTAATTGAAAATGAAGATGAAACTTATTGCAATATTTATTATATCACAAAGCAGAAGGCAGCAGGGAAAAGTAAAAAAAGAATCACCCCAGATGGGACTTAAAACCACGATATCCAGCTCAGAAAGTCAGAGCCGTGGGCGTTTGGCCAGTGGGGCAACCGGCAGACCTGAGCTTATGACCGGGACACTTGACTCACAATGGAAGCTCAGCAAATTATAAGCAAGCCTGCAAAAGTGACATGAATGGATCTGTGTAATCTATGGTAAAATGCATCTTGGGGCTGAGACATTAACACTCACAGTCCATGAGAAGATGACATCCATCACTGGATCTCAGTCAAATGCGCTCATCGAATTTCCGCTATGCCTTTGGCATTTAATGTTTGTACTTAGCTGAAGAGCTAACTGCAAACATTACTTGAATGGGATATAAAAAAAAAAAACATTTGCATTACAGCAATACGTCACACATGACTATGTAAGTGAATAGATGAAACCCTGAAATGCCGAACCTGAACAAGGTTTTCTGGATTACATTCATAATCCTTTGGATCATCGACGACTGTTCAGCAATAAAACCAATAGGTAATGGACACAATCCACTCACCTACAGTAGAGGGGAGCTTCTCCAACTGCAGTCGGCTATCACCTCAAGGCCGGCAGTTGCTCTTCCTCTGGAGTTTCGCCTGAGTAAAAGAGGTAGGTGAGGAGGTGTATGCTCCAAGCTGAGGAGGAGACCCTTCAGACCACCGCTACTGCCCATCATACTGGCCAATGTATGTTCACTCCAGAATAAAATGGACTTATTGCATGCCAATTGTCGGGTGGAGCGGTATCACCTATGTTATTGTCCTGACTGAAACCTGGCTTGATGACACCATCTCTGAGGTTAGTCTCTCTAATTTTATGATCTGGCGGACTGACAGGATGTCTCAGTCAGGTAATAAGTGGGGTGGTAGGGTCGGCATATTTGTCAACGAGCGGTGGTTACACGAATATTAAAGTACACCGCATTGTTTTGGACACCTGACATGGAGATGCTGATTCTATCTGTACGCCCCTTCTACCTTCCGTGGGAATTCCCTACTGTAGTAATTAGCTGTGTCTACATTCCACCAAGCGCCAACACCAAGGCAGCGGCGGAGCTAGTGTGTGAGGACGCCAGCTCCATGACGGCAAGATATCGCGACGCCCCGGAGTTTACTGCGAGTGATTTTAACAACTGTAATGTCAACGCTGTTTTGCCATCTTTTTATCAGTATGTGGATATTCCCACTAGGAAGCTTAATACTCTGGACTTATGTTACAGTAACATCTCTGACGCCTTCATCGCGTGTGTACATCCTCCACTTGGCCACTCTGACCGCAATGTTGTCTTCCTGCTACCTCACTGCAAACCAGAACTGAAGCGCATTAAACCGCATGTGCACCTGGCCACCCTCTGGTCGGAGGAGGCAATTGAACGACTATAAGGTTCACTTGCATGTACAGATTGGGACATTTTCCAGGGTGATCAAAACCATAAAGTTTCTGTAATTACAGACTACATCAAGTTTTGTATTTATTCCACTATTCCCACCAGAACTGTCTGGGGATATCCTACCTACAGACCCAGTATCACTTCCCATGTTAAGCACAGCTTGAAGGAAAAACACAAAGCATTTCTATGCAAGGATTGGTCTTCTGTCCAGTCACTCAGTAGACAAGTAAAGAATGAGATAATCAATGCCAAACTCAAATATAAGAATAGACTGGAGCAAGAGTTCAGTACAATGAACACCAAACAGGCCTTTTGGTTACTCACTGGTCAAATACCCTACCATGACCTTCATCCCATAGGCACTGATCTTACAACTTTTGCTGACTCCTTAAACTCCTTCTATACAATGTTCGATAACTAGGAGTACTCTGCTATCTGTGAGGAGCTGCTCAATGGCTTTCCCTCTGACGATCCTACAAACCCTCCCTTTACTGTAGAGGACATGAGGCAGCAGCTAAGCAGATGCAAAGCTGGCCAGGCCGCCGGGCCTGATTGTGTACCAGCTAAAGTTTTGAAGCTATTCGCCACAGAACAAGCTCCCATCCTTCATTCCATCTTCTGAAACTCATATAGATTGGTGACCATTCCTACAATTTGGAAAACTTCTACCATCGTCCCGGGTGCTAAGAAACCTCGTCCCTCTGAGCTAAATCATTACCGGCCAGTAGCACTCACATCGATAATAATGAAATGCCTAAAGAAAATTATACTCCATATCATCCAGCCAGCTGTCAGACCGCAGCTGGACTCATACCAGTTTGCCTCCTGGGTGAAGAGCAGAACAGAGGATACTGTAGTATGTCTCCTCCACTCCCTTCTCCAACACCTTGAATCTCCAGGCACCTTCGCTACTGTCCTCTTCATTAACTCCAGTTCCGCTTTTATTATCATTCAACGCCACCAGATGATCAAGAAGCTTCTTCAATTGAACATATCCCCATCTCTCATCCGTTGGGTCCATAATTTCCTCAGCAATAGACCACAGATTGTAAGGATAGGCACAGCCAAATCAGCAACTGTGATCAACAACACTGGACCCCCTCAAGGGTGTGTCCTCAGCCCCTTCCTCTTTACACTCTATACCAATGACTGCATTATTTTTCTAACTTTTTCAGTGTAAGATGAAGTTACTTCAGAAAATGTACATTTTTTCTAACCCTTTTCACAAATATTTACAAGGGCTGCCAATAATTGTGGAGGGCGCTGTAGCTTCTCTAGCTATATTTTTATCAGTGAGCTCCCTTGCCTGCAAGTTTTCTTTTACATATTCTGCAGCACCACCTCCCTTCCTGCTTATCTGCTCCCTACTATGTAAATGATTCTCACTGACTGAACAACATTGAAATAATTGCTGTAATCATGTTACAGTTTACTATGAAATGTTTCTGTGCAACAGGTCAGCAAAAGAAATGGGTGTGCAGAGGCCTAACAGTGAGGATACGTAAAGACCACCATCCTCAGCCTCAGCAAGTGGTCCATCAACGTCAAGCGGATGACAGTGAACAGCAAACCCCAGTTCTGCCAACCATAGTTACCCCATCAGCTTGGAGGGAATCTGTGGCTGAGGGGATGAGGAAATCCACGGGGCGGAAGGACCCATTCTCTGTGCCTGAGTACGAGATCCACCACTGGTCCGGAGTGAGATACTGGTCACGAGAGGCAAAGAAGACATCTGTAAATGAAAAATCCATTCTGGACCTTTGTAATGCCCTGCAGTCGTTTACTCTCTCTTGAGGGGGAGCATTATAGATTTCTAAGGCTAACAGGATGTCCAACACCCAGAATTGTATTTAAACCTTTAAAATTATAAAATAAGTTCAGTCTGATATTGTGTCAGCCAAATAGTGTCATCAATGTGCATCATAAATAAAACACATAGCTTACGGTGGACCTAAATTTTCCAAACAAACCAGAAATCATATGAATCATGTCAGTGCACTTTGTACTGAATTGCTCAGGTATAGTGATGTATGCAGGGTTTCATCTATTCCCTTACATAGTCATGTGTGACGTATTGCTGTAATGCAAATGTTTTTTTTTTTTTAAACTCCCCATTCATTTGTGTTCCTGCCACTCTATAGCTAAGTACAAACATTAAATGCCAAAGGCATAGCGGAAACTCGATGAGCGCATTTGAGTGAGATCCAGTGATGGATGTCATCTTCTCATGGACTGTGAGTGTTAATGTCTCGGCCCCAAGATGCATTTTACCATAGATTACACAGATCCATTCATGTCACTTTTGCAGGCTTGCTTATAATTTGCTGAGCTTCCATTGTGAGTCAAGTGTCCCGGTCATAAGCTCAGGTCTGCCGGTTGCCCTACTGGCCAAACGCCCACGGCCCTGACTTTCTGAGCTGGATATCGTGGTTTTAAGTCCCATCTGGGGTGATTCTTTTTTTACTTTTCCCTGCTGCCTTCTGCTTTGTGATATAATAAATATTGCAATAAGTTTCATCTTCATTTTCAATTAATCAAACTGTATGAAAACTATATTTGCAGCAATTACAGCTTTGCAGTCCTTTGCCATTAGAGCTGTCCGTTTATGACAATATTAGGGGAAATTTCAATCCTGCTATTCCCAGAGGTGGGACTGGCTTGGTATTTTCTCTGACCTCACGGTGAAGCTGGTCTCACATGAGCTTGATAGGCTGGAGATGTGATGATTCTGTAGACCAGTCAAGCAGGACAGTTCTCTGGATTCCTCATCTTTCACCAGTGTGCTTTGAATCAGCCTTGCTGCTTGATAGAAGTGCTGACCACAGGGGGTGGCATGAGTTGTAAAACAGAGCGGTAACCTTAATGGTTCATTGCACCTTGTACTCTGGTTCACTACTTGAAGACACAGTGCACATGGGTGACATATCGTGGTGAAAGTATCACTCCTGACTATATATATATATACATTTATGAATGCATTTGACTGTGTGTGTGTGTGTGTGTGTGTGTGTGTGTGCAAAGTGACAGACTGAGAAAATGAATTCAGAAGTTTTGTCTTGCTAATAGTAAATTCATTTTTAGAGAAAATTAGTCACAAACGAAAACAAAAGAAACTGATGGATTTTTCTCTCTTTCCTATCAATAGAAACAATAATAAAAGCAGACTTAGTTATTGAATTTATATAAAGAATAACAAACTATCTGCCATTCTTTACGGTCCCCTTTGCCAAGTTTAATGCCCTATCTTGTCAATGACCATCATGAGCCTGCAAGTATATAAGAGTCTAACAGGTCGAGATGCTGTTCAGCCAAATGGCTGCTTCAATATTAGTTTAAATACTAGAACTCATGGCCATAGGTGGAAATTAATGGGAGAACATTTTAAACTGAACTTGAGAAAACACTTTTACACAGCGTGTAGTTAGAGTATGGAACAGTCTTCCTGTTCATGTAGTGCAAGCTAAACCCCTGGGTTCCTTTAAATCAGAGCTATAGATAAGATTTTAAAAATTCTGAACTATTAGTCAAGTTCTCCCCAAACGTGCTTGATGAGCTGAATGGCCTCCTCTCGTTTGTAAATTTCTTATGCTCTTATTATTTTTCAGTCCAAACTTGGTACCTATTTGGAATAATAGATATATTACCCACCGAAATCAGTCCCCGTACCATGAACGTTGGGTAGAGAAAAACATCTGGTCAGCTTTGCATCTATTGGACATCACAGGAAATGTTCTGTTTTTTGAAAACTTTTGTTTAAAACATAATAGTTTATTAAAAAAGAATTTGATATTGTTCTAAAAGCTATTCCAGCTGCACATTTAATGTTGGTCAGGAACCTTTTAAACAATTCTCCCCTTGACCTATTTCATAGGCTCCCTCCTCTCCAATACAATGGTATTATTTTTAAGGAGGGTAAATTCCTAAATAAAATTATTAGACATAATATTATTAGACATTACTTATGAACTATTTTGTCACCTTTCCAATAAAAGTTCAAATTAACCAGTAAACACATTTGCACTAAATATATTTATTATCCAATACCCCTCAAAGTCAGAGTTACACTTTAAAATATTCAATGTTATATATCCCTGTAATGAATTTCTTCATGCTAAGTTTAACTTTGATAATATATTTGCACCTTTTAAAATAATGACATAGAAACTTTGGACCACTTGTTCTTCTCTTGTTGCTTCTCAACAAGTACAAAATTTCATTTCTTGACTTCCTTTACTTGTAATGATATTATCTTTGGTGTTGTCCTAAATGATGATACGCTTTATCTTTTACTCAATAAAATTATATTGTTGGGAAAATCTATATTCATAAAACAAGATTCGTCATCATGGCTTATAAATGCTTATTATAGTTCATCATTGTTTGTTTCAGTAACGATAACATAAACAGGGGTAGGCACCAGGAGAACATCATTGGCTCTTGCATCGATTACTTTTCCTGTAACACCCTTTAGATTGTTTCCCTGAAGGGCAGCAAACCGACAATTTCGGTGTGATTGAGCTGATCACGTGTGCATAGGGAGGGAATGCGGACCACATGACCTTCCCGGCGAGCTCAGCGCATCCAGCATCACTTCGCAAATACAATCAAAATGTTTTATCTTTATTCACACTTTCTATCTTTATTCATTATCTCTACGATCTCACTGCTGGACGAATGCCTGGCATTCAGAGCATTCTTTATTAGCCATTTGCCTTTGGATGCAGTTTATTAGCATGCCCCAAAGCGTCCAGGCACCAGTAATTGCTTCCCACGTTACTCCGGTCCTGGGGTCTTCTGTAACTGCCCTTTGGGATTACATATATTCAGCATATGCTTTTGTCCGAAGTGAGGAGAGTTTGGGGTCAGAGCACTTGGGTCTAAGGGACTTGCTCAAGGGCTTAACAATGTTACGATTACTCTGCCATGGGAGTTGAACCAACAACCAAACTGGCAGAGATGGCCAACCTGCTGAGCTCCACACCCGCTGACGATCTCCTTTTCCTGTCTGCTGCAGTCTCCATGGACCTGAGTCCAGAGAAGCACTCTGAACTTGAGGAAAGGAGCCCTTCTGCTGGAGATCCAGAGGCTGCGGGAGGCGCTGAGAGAGGCCCTCATGGAAGTGGAGGGCCTTGAATCCAGCACCAAACGCAGCCAAATCTTAGAAAAGAATAGGCATGTCGCCATGGGAAGAAAGAAATTCAACATGGACCCTAAGAAGGGTATCCTGTTCATGGTACAAAACAATCTTCTCCGGCACACGTCTGAGGACATCGCCCAGCTCCTATACAAGGGAGAGGGGCTGAACAAAACAGCCATTGGGGATTACCTGGGTGAGAGAGACAACTTCAATATCCAAGTCCTCCAAACATTTCTTGGGCTTCATGAATTCGCAGGGTTCAACCTGGTACAGGCTCTCAGGCAGTTCCTCTGGAGTTTCCGTCTGCCAGGAGAAGCACAAAAGATTGACAGGATGATGGAGGCCTTTGCACAGAGGTACTGTCAATGTAATCCTGGAGTCTTCCAGAACATTGACACCTGCTATGTACTTTCATTTTCCATAATCATGCTAAACACTAGCCTTCATAATCCAAATGTGAGAGACAAGCCCAGTGTGGACAGGTTCATCTCCATGAATCGAGGAATCAATGATGGAGGCAACCTGCCAGATGAACTCCTCCGAAATCTTTATAAGAGCATAAAGAATGAGCCATTCAAGATTCCTGAAGACAATGGGAACAATGCCTTCTTCAACCCTGACAGAGAGGGTTGGTTCTTCAAACTGGGAGGAGGACGGGTGAAAACATGGAAAAGGCGGTGGTTCATCCTGATGGACAACTGCCTTTACTACTTTAAACATACTACGGATAAGAAACCCAGGGTGATCATTCCGCTGGAGAATCTGAGCATCCGTGAGGTGAAGGATCTCAGGAAGCCTAACTGCTTTGAACTGTACATCCCTAACAACAGCAGACAGCTGATGAAAGCCTGCAAAACGGAGGCGGACGGCCGCCTGGTAGAGGGCAATCATGTGGTGTACCGCATCTCGGCGCCAACCCCTGAGGAGAAGGACAAGTGGATACAGAGCATCACTGCTGCTGTGAGCACTGACCCTTTTTATGAGATGCTGGCAGTAAGAAAAAAACGGCTGAATAAATAAATAACGATAAAGACTGTGTGAATATGGTTGGATGTGCTATTGCAGAAAGTATTTATTTCAGAACAAGGAACTTTGCACAAAGTAATGTTTAACCTTAAGGTAGCATGACCGAATTCCAGGTTTTGTTTTGATGCGACTTATTGTTCACTACAGATTTTATCATCGAAATGCCCTGTCCTTTTTTTGTATAAATGTGAAATTAAATGTTATTTGCACTGTATTGCTGATCTTTATGTCAGAGTACCTTTTTTTCTGAGAATCCACACTGCTGTAAATTTGCATTAACATGATTAGGATTGGGATGGAAAAATTATTTTCCATCTTAACCCATATTCTAAGCATATTGATTTCTGTTTTTTTTAACTTTTTTTTTTTTAATTTTACTTTTACAGCAGTATGATTTAAGACACTAACAGCAATTCATTTTTCAACCAGTAATTGTTAATGTGATAGGAATTGCATTCAACAGCAAATGCGTTCAGCTTAACCAAATGTATAAATCTTACATATTCTGATGATTCGACATTCCCCCGACGTCTGTGTGATGTATTTCAGCAACAACACGCAGTTAATGAGATCACTATGCGGAATTTAGCCGACTGTTATTTTACTGATTAGGATATATCACCCAAGATTGGGGTATACTATATATCAAGGGTCAGCAACCTTTTTGAAACTGAGAGCTACTTCACGGGTACTGAGCCATACAAAGGCTACCAGAACAGACTTTACCTAAACTTATCTAAACTTCATGTAGAATAAACACGTTTTAAATGCTTTTTTGGATATTGTCATTTTCAAATCTATATAAATACAAATGTGATTAAAGAAGAATAGCAACAAGATAAAATGAAATTTTAGTCGCTGCCCACTGGTGAGTTGTGGTATTTTTAGAACAGGTCCGTGGGTGACTCATGTGGTGCTTGGGGGCATCCTGGTGCCAGTGGGCACCATGTTGGTGACCCCTGTTCTAAATGGTATGTAGGATTTGCAAACTACACCAACGCTTCTGATGTAGCTACATTTAGGCATATAGTGGAATAATATAGTGGAAGATTCCTTGGTGAGTGTCTGAGAGCGTGAAAGTCATGCCAGATGCATGGTAGTCGGCAGCCCTGCTTTCCGTCTGCATCTGTCTCTTACTTTAGGTGGCTAGAGATCCAGCATTACTCAGGATTCGGAGCCACTTGCACTGATAATAATTAGTTTCTTTTTCCCCTTGCAGTCTGCTGCTGTATAACATTATGAAATCAGCCCAAAAATCCGCAACCCATGACCTCCTAATATTTACCCGAAACTATGTTTTCAAAATAGCACAACTGGGCATGAACACCGCGGACCTGGAAACTCTGCTGAGCACTGACAATCAGCGTGCAAAGGCTCTTAATTTGGATATGTTTGTGAAACGTTCTGCTGCACAGCACAACAAAGAAAAACAACTGGTCAGTGATAATGAAAAGTACAATCAGCATTGTTTTAACCATGAGAGTCCAAATGCTTAGATAAATTGTCAGTTTTTCAGTGTAAGTATGCTCCTGAGCGCCACGATTCTGAATGATAGTCGGTTTCTCATTGAACCTCCATGCCACTCTGTTAAAATCTCTTGCCACCCCATGTAAAATTTTCTAGATCCACCACTGTGCCAGAGCTAAGACTTAAGAATCTTGAGTATTATTTCAACATAAACTTTGCTTGGGTGCTTCATACTTTAAATTAAATATAAATTATGGCAACGTGCAAAACTATTAAGGAAAATGCAACATATTTGTTTTTCATTTACATAATTATATATGTTGATTATGATTCTTTTTAGTTCCACAGTACATGCAGATACTAAAATTCAAGCATGCACTCTTAGGTTAATTGCTATCAGTTTATATAAAGATTTATAGAAATTTCAGTCAGAGACTAGCTTCTGATATAGAAAGAATGTTTACATTTTTTTGGCTGTGGAATAGTTTTTCAGTGCTGCATGTAGTTTCTCTTTATTGTTTGAATAGGGCACACTTACACATCAACAAGTGCAGTGGCAGTTGTGATGTTCTCGCATATAAGAAAATACAAGAACAACTTTTATTAAAGAAAACGAAAGGCTTTACTCTCCATACTCCAGTGAATTGCATGCATAGGCCTACTGCCACATCTCACTTTGCCAACTTCCGCTTCCGTGCGGCTCAGGAGGATCTGGCTGCAGAACACTGGAAAGGGGTCCACAGCTCAAGGGGACCACCAGAGGACAGATGGAGTGGAACCGGGAACCAAGGGATTTGCCAGTGACTGGCACTCACTGTTGTTTTCGACTACAATAAAAACAGCTGTACTGGCTAAATAATGAGCATACAAAAAGAAAAAAAGACATGGATAGGAATAAAAAAGTAATTAAAAATAGAAAAACAACTGAAGAGTCATTCACACTGAACACGCGTCTCTGCTCTCAGGACGACGATCCTGCCAACTGCGCCAGACTGCGACAGACCGAACTACAAAACTGTAGATTCAGTGGACAGCTGACTACGCCACCCTAGGAATTTCATCCAGCTTTCCATTGAGACTACAGTTTTGCAGTCTGTTCTGCCAAACAATGTATTAAAAAGTGCAGTGTTATACATGACACTGTAATTAGTTCAATTCAAGAGATGTACTATCAAGTAATAATAGTGTGATTATCATAATCACACAAATATATGAATTCCTCTGATACTGAATTAAACAACCCTTTATGCTGTCCCTTATGTGAATTAGTAAACATTTCCACACCTCTTTCACCATAGACAACCATTCTCTCCATAGTCATATGCAATTCCAATTCCCCCTTTTATTTATTTTATGGCAGACAGACAGCAGTGTATTATTATATTATAATTATATTATATTTATTATAATTATATAATTATATTATATTATAATTATTATATATATATCATTATATTAGGGTGCCCCTCGCAGAAGGTAAATTTAATCTTATTTAATTACATTTTCTATATAGCGTCAGATGACAGCAGACGTCATTTACTGTAAGGTTACCTTTACTATATAAGATATAACAGCTCCCAAAGTTCTTCATCTGGTACAGAAAACATACGCCTGACAGATGTTGAAGTTTATTCCGTCTTTATTCTTCTAGACACCGTGAAAAACTATAAAATAAACATATTATTAAATTCCTGCATTACATTTAATCTTACAAGACATTCTAAAAGATCCATGATATTACCGCTAAACAGCGGCTCATACATCACCGCAATTCCACTTTTCAATACAAGACAACAAGTAAATACAATAAATATAAATTACCGTGTGCGCCTTCTGACCAAATGCTTAGGAGTTATTACAGATCCTGCCGTGACAAGCCGACAAACCACAAGTTGACTCCATGAATCTCCCAGCATGCATTTACACCTAACCTATTCCGTCACCTGACCATGTATTCAAGGGTTAACACGGATCAATTAAATAGTCAGCAGAGGGCACTGGCATACATTTCACAGCATACATTCTATATTAAATCAAACCAGCAAAAGGTGATTATAAAATAACCGTCTTAGCGACAGTTACAGAGTGGCGTAGTCACCCTTTCGCTCTATAGCGCCCCCTACCCCTACTATGTTTATAATTATAATAATTGCCTCATGTGCAGTTACGCTGGTTAAATTACCTGGAAATGTTATTAACTGCACATTCTCCTAGAAACTAACAACGGTGCTCACTCAGGTATATTTATAATGGTCAGAAAGCTGATGTAAAGTCTGATATAGTGCTGAATGTGTTATTTTGTAGACAGTAATAGGTTTGATTAATTTTATATTCCATTACTGTAGAAAGCTATACTTGCTTACTTAAGGTATTTTGCGTTATTAATGTGTGATTTAAATGCAAATAGTTTTATTACAGTCAGCATTTATTCACAGTGAGTAGCTTGTCATCATGAAGAGGAAGTGTGAGTTTTTGGGCAACCACAGAAAAGCAGGAAAGTAAGTACAGACAGTGAGATAATTAGTGCCAGTCAGATGATAGACGTATACAGTATGTGAGTCAAAGGTTCTTCATATATTAATCATCCCATTCAGGTAACAAATCCTGAGAGATCCATTCCTGAGCATCATGCCAAGAAGCACCACTTGTTTACTGATAACTGCTTTCATGTAAACTCTGCTGTGCTGAGAGTAAAGATGAAGAGGGAGAGACAGCAAGAGGCTGCTGACGGCAGCGAATGCAGGCGACATGGAGGGGAGTGAGAAAAGGAGCAAATATTGATGTTTAAGAGTGAATAATGACGTCACAGCAGCCTGATCCTGATGTTAGTTTAATATGCTTCTTAGTTTGGCCTGTGGTGTGTATTTCAGATACAGCATTTAATCAGGGAGACTGAGTGTGAGTCAATGGCAGAGAGAGAGAGAGAGAGAGAGAGAGCAGACAGGCAGGTGAAGATGAAGGTGTATTAGGGAGGAGGGGGGAGGAGCTTGGACCTTCACCAAATCAGCCAAATGTAAATGTCACGTCTATCAAACAGGAGACCCTGCTTTCAGGAGAAATGGTTTAAAGATCACAATGGGCTCCCTTACAGCCCCCCCTCGTCTTAAGGGGGGTTCTTTGTTTCTACTGTGCAAAATAATTTGTAACACAAATGTCTAAACTGGCATGAAAGACACATTCAGCTCTTGTGAAGACTGGCATGTGAAACTGGAAAAGGCACTGTGGAAATTCAGTGCACATAAAGACAGGCAGTGCCACAGATTAGCACTGATGACATGGATTCAGAAGATCAATCCTGTTAATATTCAACCTTCAGATGAGCTGGAAAGAGCAGCAGCAAGTGAGGAAAAATCTTCTGAAGTTAAGTACTTGGCACGGCAAGGCCTGGCTTTTCGAGGTGTTGGTAAGGAGAGTGGGAATTTCAAGCAGCTTCTAATGCAAACAGCAGAGGGCGATGCAGAGCTGACCATGTGGCTGAAAGGTCACTTTGATTTCACCAGTGCTGTTTAACTGTAACACCTGTTCCTGGGTTGCCCTCAGTCCTTGTTATTGGTTATTATTCTCACTGTCCTGCATTGTGTCTTGTTAGCTGTGTATTTAAGTGCCTGTTCTGCTTCTGTTCTTTGATGGTTCATTATAGCTGTATGTTGTATGTATGTATATAGTTCTCTAGTTGTGTTTATTCCATCATTTAGTTCATTCCTGGTCATTTGCTGTTTATTTTGGATCCATCCTGATCCTTTTGGTTTTGATGTGTGTGTTGTAAAAAACCCTATTTTTCCAGCCGTGTCATGCACTGCCGCAACCAGAAGAGGGCAGAAGATATGGCACAAAAACAAAGGAAGAAGCCTAACTTTAAAAAGGACAAAAAACATCAAGACTCATCCAGCATTGGGTGGTGGGTTAACGAATAACACAAACAATCAAAGAATAAGCAAACAAATGAGAGAAAAGATGCAGAGATGACTGAGAAGCAGGGGATGACTGGAGAAAAGACGACAGGACCAGAAGACAGGAGGGATACAGGGAGAGCGGAGAAGACAGTATAACTGAAGAATGGGAGAAGAGGAGAGACCGCAGAGGAAGGAGAACATAGATGACTGGAGGGGAGGGAATATAGGAGCAACAGAGAGAAGGAGGAAGGGCTGCGGAGGAGAAGACAGGATAAGAGGGGAAATGTGAGCAGAGAAGGACAAACACCCCCACTGCCCAGCAAAGTGCACTTGTAAGTAAACCACAATTTTAGCCTTGGGCTCAATATCTGGACTTGTCTCTGTGTAGCAATGCATAGAATCCTTGACACTGGTTATGACTGTACTGTATTAGTCCTAAACCTGCCATTATAGTGTAAGGAGAAAAGATTTTTTTTTAAATAAATCATTTAAAAAAAAAGGTAGAGCGATGTAGCCGCCGGAGAAGTCCCCCCCCCCCCCCAAAGCCCTGTTTATTCCCTTCTAGCTACCAGATGAAACTCACAATGCACCCCAACGCCACCTAACTTCTCTTCCACATGATGCACCTTATTTACCCTCTGAATCCTGTCTATTATTGAGCGTTTTTCTATCCATTTGATTATAAGCTTATTACACTGTATGTACATTAGTCAGCCACATATGCTGTACGGCTTTGTTTTCCGGACAGTCTGGGCTACTCAGATATGTAATAATTCGATTTGTAAATGCTGACAGTCTTGATATTATCCTTCTTATCAGGAAAAACTACTTCTGCATATAGATATTTCTCAATTTTTAGTCTCATCTAATATAAAAATTGGCAGGTAGTACAAATATAACCTTATAAATGCTGAGATTAGAGTATCTGCGATGCAGGAATGCAGGGGTTTCATTGGGGACCTTTCTATGGCTTAGTACTGTGAAGGAATACATGGTTAGTGCCAGGCGCAAATGAATATCTTTGATTTTGCATCCATGTGGTAACTTGCTGAAGTTGTCTGATAGTCAGTAATACATGGTTTAATTATTATGATTGTTTATTTATTACTTTATAACATCTAAAAGAAACTGAAATAGGAAAGCTTATTTTAATTTATGGTCCACTGGATAAACACAGACATTACAGACGGTTTTAGAGTCTAATGCTGAATGTTTTTTGCGATCATTTTTCTGCCTGCATATGCTGTGATTGGTGCAGTGAAATTTGAGAATGTGTTTGTGGTCAGTATCATAGCCTCAGACAACAAACCAATGCTGTAGCGTGTCACTGTGTTTACATGTGAGAGGGGTTCCAGTTACATAATGGACTCGTTCTAATTGTTTTGACGGAGCTCGACAAACCTAAAAAATAAATGCTGGTTTTATCAAAAACTATGTCATATAGCTATATTCCAGATTTATTACAGCCAAACACATCTCGGAGCTCCGAGGAACCTCCTTCTCCCTACATTTCCCTCCTTCACACTCTTCCCTCAAATACTGTTACATTTGTCTTTTTTCCACACTCACACCCTATCTTGATCATACTCTGACTGCATGGCATCCATATGCAGGGCAAACTATTTTACAGTCTTATCTAGTATAATAGGACATAAACATTGAATTTGATAGTTATCTTTTATTTACACATTAGAACACAACGCATGAACATGAAGGGATCGTTTGCATTTGCAACCAACACCTCCGCAAACCCCCCTGCGGAATACTGGCCGCGGACAGGGGTGGGAATCCCCAAGCTGGAAGACTGTACTGCGTCACGTTAACATTAGCTAGCTAGTTAGCATGGATACAGAGTGCACCGGGCTAAAACTATAAAGGACGTAAGGTGTGTGATATAGTAAAACACTTACTAACTGGTAATGCACGTTAGCATTACGTTAAATGACAACTTTACCTGTTACTTACCAGAATAGCCTCCTACACGTGCGACGAATGACAGCAGGCAGAAGGCTGCGCGTTTTTCAGAAACACACCGGAGTTAAACTTACGCCGCATTATTTACCGGCACTTCTATCACCAACATTTGCAGCCGTTAACTCATATGTGGTAGTAACACTGAAATTACTTTCTCTGCGTCAAAATAAGGCAACACTGTGATTTTGATACTTTATCATTTATACTTAACTGTACCTTCCTCCCATTCCTCCGTCTCTGCTTATTGACATTTAGGAGAGTGTCAGATATAAATTAACAATTCAAAATTATCAAACAAAGACAGACACAACACTGAAAAGATGACAAAGACACAGTTTGAAAAGTAAATATGTTTTATTGCAAATCTCTTATCTTAACATAGCCTACCTTATCATATGTTAACTTAACCCATCTTATATTTTAACTTAGCCTATCATCATATTTTAACTTAGCCTATCTTATCATATGTTAACTTAGCCTATCATATTTTATCTTAGCCTATCTTGTCATATCTTAACTAAACCTATCTTATTATATTTTAACTTAGCCTATCTTATCATATAACTTAACCTATCTTATCTTATCAACTTAGCTTATATTAATATATTTCGTCTTAGCCTATCTTATATTTTAACTCAGCATATCTTATCCTATCGTATCTTATAGCTACATTAACACTTAAACAGTATCACTTTCCGTTGGGTCCCGCGGGATCCCAGTCCCAATGCAGGGCTCTAACACGGGTATTCTAAGAAAAAGAAAATAAACACTTTACTTAACTTTACTTAAAGCAGTCATATAACTAATAAATAAATAAATAAATACCCAATTAATGCCTTATAAATCATTTATAAAAGTATAAAAAACACGGCTGTAAATACTTATACAAAGGCATAACACATTATAGCTATCTTGATAATACATTATGAATGCTCTGATGTATATATACACAATAAATATCTTCATAATACATTATATCGGCCATTAATCCATAATAAACATGGCTATAATGTGTTATGCTTTTTTTTCTTCAATATTTATACCCATGTCTATAATATATTTATGGATGCATTACAGTGCATTGTGAAGGTGTCAATAATGCAGTTATATTACTGCTTTAAGTCATTTGTAAACCTGAATTCACAACCTTATAATTACTGCCTCTTGCTACTTCTTCTGAAGGGCAGGGGACAGCAGAAGAAGCACCACTTCATCTTCTTCTTCTTCTTGTGGCTCTTCTCAGTATCATCTTCAGAAAGATCTTCGGCATTCACATGGAATGATACTTCTTCTTCACTGTAGATCTTCTCGGCAGCATCAGCATCTTCTTTTGTTTTATCTGTCTTCATCACTTCAGTCTCGTCCTCTTCCTCAGGTCCTTCTTCTGGTATAGTCAGTAGCTGTGATCTGTCTTCAGATGCCACCATACACTGAAACCTGACCAGTGTGGTAGCATCAGCATCTTCTGCCTGCTGGAATACCACATCAGCTTCTTCATTTTCCTCAGGTCCATCTTCCTGTAAAGTCTGCAGCCATATTCTGGCTACATATGCCGCCATGCACTGCCAACTGTCCACTGTGGCAGCATCAGTGTCTTCTGCTTCCTGAAGCTCCTCATCTGTTTCTTCATCTTCCTCAAGGTCTTCCTCCTGGATGGGTTCTAGCCAAGTTCTGCCTACTTGTGACACCACATATTCCACAGCATTCCCTGTACTTTTCCCTCCTCCTCCCTTAACCTCCTCCACATTCACTCCCACCTCACATACATTCTCCTCACCTCCATTTAGCATATCCATCATACTAATACCAGCCTCTGTCCCCTCCATCACAACCCTGGAGGCCTTCCCCTCAAATGTTCCCCACTCTGGTACATCCACATATTCCTCACTACTCTGCCCCCTTACCTCACCCTCCCCCCGGCTTGTCCGGTCCTTCCTGACTTTCTTTTTTTTGTTAAGGTAGCAAGTTTTATAAATTTCCCAGTCTTCAGATGAAAGGCCGTAATTACTCTGAAGACTTTGAGATGAAATACTAGTGCTGGCTAGCAGTCCATCCTTTCCCACACTCTCCCCTCCCTTACCCAAATCAGTAGACCCCCCCAATCCCCCCTTAACCCCCCCAGCCTGGACAGTGGGGAGTGTCACTGGTGAGAACTCCTCCACACCTTCTCCCCAGTTGATCACTTCATCCCACAGGTTCCAGGCTTCCCAGTGTTGGGTGTTGGTCCATCGATCAGCTCTCTCAATTCGCTCTCTGGGGAATAAATGAGAGATTAACCAGCACTTAAGAGAGATAATAAAATAAATAAAGAGCTGGAAATTCTTCAACCATACAGAAAATACAATTGTTATAATTATTATAATAAATAATTACAGGGTTCACATATATAAAAAAGAAAGAATAAAAGAAACAGCGAGCAAGATTGCAAAAAAAATCTACTGTAAAATGCACGATACTGTAAGTGCAATAGCATATTAAACAGTAATGTCACCAAATTATAACTAGAATCAAATACGAAACAACTGTGTTCCACATCAAATGAATACCCAGATGAATACTACCAAGAACTGAGTTAACACTAACCAAGCTAAGAATATTTGAAAGTGTTAATCCTGTGTAACAATGTAAATAGATGTAATGATAAACTTAGAAGCATCTAGCCTACTCCGAAAGTAATGGCCCAATTTTTTTTAACAATTTACCTACCACCCTGTACAGTAGGGGGTCCCAACTTCCGGTCGGTGTTCCGGTACCGTCCGCGCGGAGTATTGCACCGGGCGGCAGACAACCGGGGGTAGAGGAGCCAGCCGTCCCGTTTATTAGGGGATCACGCCGTTTTGGAAAGAAAGCTGCCCGTATTGATGTACGGAAATACGCCATTAGCCCCGCATGTCCGTATACACCGTCAATCTCCCGCCGCTCGGCGTGAGAACCCCCAAATTATACCGCCGTCTTACCCATCCGTGACACTTTTCTACGACGGAAACCGATCCGCGGACATCGAAAGGTTGGGAAGCCCTACTAAACTAGCATGTTTGAGATGAATTTACTAACCAAATAGTCTGTCATTATTTAAATATTAGCAACCACAGTAGCAATAAAAACCACTGCACTTTAAATGACGTTAAAAAATATGTAATATTAAAAAAATATGTAATGTTTTTTATTGTATTATAGACATTTACTATGTCATTATAGTATAAAAGGCTAAATAATCAAAGTAGCACAACATCAGTTGAAGAATTCAAAGACATTTTGGAGAGCTAACAAGCTACTCACCTCTGCGCCATTTTCACTCAGAGTTTGTTGTGCTTCAAACGGTAAAGTTTGTTTACGTTGTTTCTATGGAAACTGCTCTGACTCTCCGCTTGACCGTAATATAAAGGCATGTATGCAGTAATTTTCTGATTGCAGATTTGATCCCTATGCAGTAATTGACCTCTTGGACCCTCTGGGCTGCCTTCACCTGCATTGAGGCAGCTGTTACGTTTGCTGTCATTACATTCAGCCCAAAATATCAAAGTACAGGATTTAAGATTTGAATTAATAACAGGACCATGGGAAACAAAACATATATGTTATTGATCCCTCGAAGAAAGTTTTCAATTTTCTCCTTCTTTCAGTTCTTAAATAACGTGTCAGTTTTTGCTCTGTTTGGTTGGGATTTACCATTTTAACATTGTAGCAGTTCCTAGGCAATACACAGACAAATTCTTTTTTTTAGGATGGAATTATGCTGTAAACGATTACCTTCACGTTTCAACAAAGGTACTTGCTTTTGATATATAATTTTTTGTACATGTGTACTCTGGTCATACCCCTTGTACATATGGATGGCATGGAAGGACAGTCACTGCTGTCACCTATACTGTCCCTGTCTGCTTTTCTCATTTAAGTGTTGATATGGCAAAAGAAGATGGACCTTTTGTAGAAATTTCCAGCCAGAGACTTGGTTCCTATATGAAGAGAATATTTTATTTTAATTCAGGCTAAGAAACTACAGAAAACCAGCTCTGCATGTGATCTCCCCTTTACTGCACAAGGAGGGCACACACATCAACAATTAGCAATGCAGCAAAATACAGATGAACAATTTCTCACAGTTTCAGAATAAATCAGATTTCTCTGTAATTCAGAGATTGTCTAAGACTAGATCATTTTCTGCACTTGAACCTAATTTCAAGATAAATGACACCTGGGTCTATTAAAAGAAGGTGATGCTGCCTGACCCACCAACCAAGGCTGGGAGGAAAGGGAGGAATACTAGTCAAAGGAAGGAAGAAAAGCAGCCCACCCTGTCTCATGGTCATGGATACAAAAGTCAGGGAGTGTTACGAAGAAGACACCACACTTAAGACCATTGGTTTTATGCACTGAATTACACCAGATAGAGTTTTTGCATTCTAGCTGTGTTACGTAACATTCCTCAGCCTTCATTTGTTTCCACAGAATGCAGGACATAATTTAGGGTCCCAAACAAGACAGCGGAACTGCAGTATAGCCAATTATTTGTTTCAGTAGTTTTATAACAACTCGAACATAAAATGTTTGTTTTTCTTAGATAAAAGTCCAGTTGAAACAGACTTTATTTTTAAATGTTAGATTGGATTTAAGAGATGGAATATGTTGCTTGTGTTAATACTGCTTTGATTTTGAGGATGAAGTCTGAAGTGTAGGTGACGTGTAACAGGTTGTTATTTTACTTTTAATTTATAATTATACAAGATTCTGTTTTCCTTCTTCTGTCTAACCTGATGGGTACAATATCCTTTAAACTTTCCCATGATGCTTTTGTCCTGCATCGCCCCTCCCTCTGTCTTTTCCCCTTTATAAGGGTCCCGACCTCATTTCCTCTTCCCTTTGGTGTATTGCACACGTGGGAAGAGGTGAGGATCTAGTGGCAGGGTCCCCCGAGTTAGTAAATCAATTGTATAATTATGACCCATATATATTATATTTGATTTATTATTCATCATAAGCAGGGGATAGAAAACACGTCTATACATAAGTATATACATTGTTTTACTTTGTGCAGAGAGAGCGAGAGGGCCAGAGCATATGAAGTTTACCCCTTTCCTTATTTGTTGGGGAAAGCGCCCGGCGTTTCCACCCCAACTCCACATTTATGAGACACACACAGGTTGCAGTTTTACTTGCAAGGGTACCCACACTCTCTGCAATGCAAACTACAGCAGAATGTGTTACAAAGGGTGGTTCCCCTTGACTCCTTTATTTATAGTCAGTGGGAGGCGCAAGAGTCATGCAGAATAGGGAGGTGAGAGAAAGTTCTGGTTTTGCTAAGGTGGGAATGCTATTATTAATATAATCTAAAGTATGAGGCTAGGGGAAAACAAAATAATATATATACATATTTACATTCATTGCTGATCATACAGGAGTGATAACAAAATGATTAATAACAGTTTCTTCAACCTAACAGTCCCTCCTGTTTATCATGACAGTATGATCAAAAACATCAGTATTGTACAAGTTGCAAAAGCATTTCCAGTACAACTGTCATTTAGATCACATCATCATCATCCTAACTGTGGAGTACAGAAAACCATCAGGAGTCGTTCCTCCTGTTTATCATAGAAAAACATCTAATTCCGTTACTTCAGGTCCGAGCCCTGCACGGGTGCTTTCGGCTCAGCCGTCATTTTGAATTACATGTCTTCTTCATCGCTATCGCTGGAAACAGGCTCTGTCTCCATATTCTGAGTAAGGGAGAGAAACATTGTACTGTGTGTCCGAAAAGCAGCATTAAGAGCTTGATTAATAAACATTTTCAAACATGGTATAACAGTTATAAAACAACAGAAAAACAAAATAAAAAACAAAACAAAAGAAAATATAAGTGAAACAATACTTTGGTACCCTATACCTGCAAAAGATGCGGCACATTTGGCCTGGGACATATTCATGGGTTTTCCATATACAGTGGGTCCTTCACTCTGAGTAGGCATCACAGAACAAACATAGCAATTCGTCACATTTTTTGCTGTTACAGTGTCATGTACATATCGATACCAGTAGTTCTTCATGAACGGGTGTGAGTGGTCAGCAGGCAACGGGCGCAGATGGAAGTCATCATGGGTCCATCGCCGTAGGTGCTGCAATGGAGCTAGTGGGAGCAAGGACAACCATACAAGTCCAACAACAAGAATGACCCCTAGAGTCACCTTACCACATCCCCACCCCGTCAGAGCCATCCTAATAGAGTGCAGTTCAGTTGTTTTCTTCACCGGGTTGAGACAGCAGCACCCTATTGGTTACTGTGCCTTTGTAGCGGACTTCCACTGCTACTCTGTCGCTGAGGCCTCTGATAAGGGCTTGATGGGTTTAAAGTGACTTTTGTGTATCCAGGAAGGTCGTTCTGCTATTTTCACAGCTGTTGGTGTTGTGAGGAGGACTTGATAAGGACCGTCCCACCGGGGTGTGCTCCACTCCTTCCGCAACAGGACCTTGACCAGGATCCAATCCCCTGGCTGCAAGTTATCCTGTTGGTTAGAAACAGAATTTACTGGCAGACTACTGGGGCTATGTTTTTGTTGTGATGATAGCAACTTTCGCATCCAATTAGCCAATGTATTTTCTCTGTCCGCTTTCCCTATATCACTCATTTCAGTTGCTAGAGGAAACGGCCTTCCGTACACTATCTCAAAAGGTGTTAATCCTGCAGGAATGGGAGTTATTCTCATCCACAATTTTACTAGAGACAAACATTCTGGCCACGGCCTTTTTGTCTCTTCCATTGTTTTTCTGAGCCTTGTTTTAATAGTGCCGTTAGTTCTCTCCACTAAGCCTGCACTCTGAGGGTGATAAGCACAATGATTCTTAAGCGTAAAACCTAATGCTTGTGAACAAAGGGACATGGTCTGATTTACAAAATGAGTCCCATTGTCTGATCTTATAATATGAGGTATGCCATAAGTAGGGAAATAATGGCCTACCAAACATTTTGCAACAGTCATTGCATCACAGTGCTTTACAGGGTATATTTCTACCCACTTAGAAAAGGTGTCTATAATGACTAGACAGTACTTCTTCCCTTGTGACCAAGATAATTCAATAAAATCCATATGTACAACTTGAAACGGGTACTCAGCTACAGGGAACTGGCCACGTTTTGGTCTCATGTTACCCTGTGCATTATGTTTACAGCAAATTAAGCATGTTCTACAAAATTGCTTTGCATAATCAGAAAAATTTATAGCATAAAAGTATTGCTGGATAATATGTACCATCCCTCCTGTTGAGACATGAGTATTTCCATGGCTCACTAAGGCAGCTGTTTTGTATAAGTTTTTTGGTAGGATGGGCTTGTCATTCATATAGTAAACTTTCCCTTGCTGTATTGCTCCTCTCTTGATCCAACTCTGTATTTCTGTTTTAGGAGCATGAATCTGTGCATCACACAGCACATCACTATCTATGAAAAGAATGTCTGCCACTGATAAGGTGGGCTGTTTCAGGGCCGCTTCTTTGGCAGTTTTATCTGCAAAGTTGTTTCCTTTAGCTATTGTGGAAGCATCGGTTTGGTGTGCTTTACATTTGCACAGTGCAAGGCGAGTCGGTAATTGTACAACATCTAATAATCTAAGTAGTAAGTTTGTGTGAGTTAGAGACGTTCCCTGCGATGTTTTAAAACCTCTATTTTTCCACACTCTTGCATGGTGATGAACAGCTCCAAACACATATTGACTATCAGTGTATATAGTAAGTGACTTATTTTTGAATAGCTCGCATGCCCTAATTACAGCATAGAGTTCAGCCGCTTGTGCTGAACAAGCAGGTGGGAGTGCATTGGCCTCTAACACTTCAGTGGACGTAACTACAGCATACCCGACCTTATTTTTTCCCATATCATTTTTTGATGCTGATCCATCTACATAAACAACCATTGAATCTGATATTGGGGTCTGTAAAATATCTGCTCTGGGTTTTGTTTGCTCTTCCACAACTGCTTTGCACGAATGTGGCTCTCCATCTTCCGTTGTCGGAAGAAGGGTGCTAGGGTTAAGAGGACCACATCGCTGTATAGTAATGTTTGACTGTGAAAGCAGGAGTGAGACTAAGGTCAGATGTCTAGCATGTGTGAGGAACGGAAGCGGCGTCTGCAGTAAAACTAATGAAACTGAATGTGGCACCTTCAGGGTGAGTGGGTGACACAACACTAATTCTGCTGATAATTTTACTGCTTCTGCAGCAGCTGCACATGCTTGCAAACATTGTGGAAAACCAGCTGCTACTGCATCTAATCATTTAGAATAGAATGCTAGTGGTCTTTCCTTTGTCCCGAACGGCTGTGTTAATACCGCTTTCATATAACCTTGATTAGCATCAACACATAAGGTAAATGGTTGTTGATAATCTGGTAAGGCAAGTATCACATTTGTTTGTAGTATCATTTTTAAGTTTGTGAATGCCAATTCTCCTTCTTTTGTCCACTGAATTTTATCTTTTAAGGCCATGTCTTTCCCATAAATTAAGGTTTGCAGAGGTTGAACGAGTGCAGCATAATCAGGTAGCCATTCTCTGCAATAATTACAAAGTCCTAAGAAGGACATCATTTGCTGTTTAGTCTTTGGCTTTGGTGCCTCTTGTATTGCCTGTTTTCTAGTTTCTAATAATGATCGACCTTGTTGGGAGAGTTTATGTCCAAGATATATAACTTCCTCCCTGCAATATTGTAATTTTTGTTTTGATGCTTTATGTCCTGTATCATATAAATGCTGTAACACCAACAGTGTGGCTTCCTTACAATGCTGTTTTGTATCTGAAGCAATTAATATATCATCTACATACAGTAGCACTTGACTATGGGATGGTATTTTACAGGTACTCATAGAATATCTAAGGGCCATGGTATATACATGTGGACTTTCTGAAAACCCTTGAGGGAGTCTAGTATATGTGTATTTTTTTCCCTTATAGGTGAAACCAAATAAATGTTGAGAATCAGAGTGCAATGATACTGAGAAAAATGCATTACTGAGATCAACTACTGAGAAGTAACTTTTATCAGGGGTTAATGAGTTGAGCAATAAGTGCGGGTTGGGCACGTCTGGTGCTGCGTGTTGCACTATGTTATTAACTGGTCTTAAATCCTGCACCATGCGCCATTTCCCTGTATGTCCCTTCTGGACAGGGAAGATAGGAGTATTGCAAGTGGCCTCAGGAGCCTCTCGCAATATTCCTGATGCCAACATATCCTGCACTACAGGGGCTATACCTTTCTCTGCCTCAGGTTTTAACGGGTATTGTCTAACTACCGGGCGGTGTTCTGATTTCACAATTACTTTGTATGGTGGGAACCCCTTTACCAGTCCTACATCAGTGGGGGAGGACGACCACAACCCTTCCGGGAGGCGATCTAGATCTGGACATGATCCCCCCTCCAGAACAGAAAAAATTTGTCAGGTTGGGTCCTGCAAGTGTGTGGTGAGAGTGGTTTGAACTCTCCATCCCAAAGGGAACCGCCACACATTGTGTTTTTTGTCATAGCTCCAACAGGAGCCAGGTACGGGTTGGTAGTCATTGTAACTGTGCATGGAATCTCGTAAGAACATCTCTACATCCCTCCACTGCATCTGAGGTGGTTTTGATAGAGATACGTGTGGTGTTTCCCCTCTGAACACAGCCTGTTGTTTATTAGATAAGATGACTGAGGCAGCAGAAAAGCCAGTAGTGGAGTTAACATACAAATGTTGTAAGGTAATACAAGTGTCTTGGAGGGCATGAAACGTTTTGTCATAGGCATAATCTGGTCCTGGGGTGCCTTTGTACCACATAGTGACGTGTAAGGCATCGTCAGGCATGAACTGGGTTTGTTTAGGGGACTGCTTTTCTCTAGTTTTTCGCAACAATTCTCGTGTCTGTGCAGTTCCCCCTAGGTCCAGTGACCAGTAATATTGTGGTGCTCCGGTTCCTTGCACAACATAGGCTTCCTCATTTATGATTGCTTTCATGCCAGAGTTTGTGGCAACTACACTAATGCCCATCTGTACCATAAGGTCACGGCCTAACAGATTGACAGGGCAAGAAGGGCTTATTAACACTTGTGCTTGACATTCAATCCCAGTTTCCTTATCTTTTACTGCAACTGGGTTTGTTAGCTGATGACTGTCTGTTTGGCCTCCTGCTGTTTTTATATTTATGACAGATGAGGAGTATGTGACTTCAGGAGGACTGGAGGTTAGGACAGTCCTACAGGCTCCAGTATCACACAGGCATTCGTATACTTTGCCATTTATGATTAATTTCCGACTTGGCAAAGTTCCCCACTGCCTTTCTGCTAATAGCTGACATACTGCTTGCAAATCTATTTCCTCATCCAGGAGGTCTTGTAAGGTAACCTCCGTTTCTTCCCTTAAAATGACCTCTGTTTCACCTCGGATAGTGTCGGCAACAGGGGTCTCCGAGGAGGGTCATTGGTCATTTTCGGTGGAGTTTGGATTAAATGGTCGCTTCCCTGACCTGCAGTCCCTGCTTAAATGTCCAGGTTTCCCGCATGTCCAACACTCTGTTTCCTGTGAAAACCCTCCTGTTTGTTTATTTCTAAATCTTCCTCAGCCTCTAAATCTTCCTCTTCCTCTACCTCTGAATCCCCCGCGTCCCCGAGGGTTCGTTTGCACTAGCGCTACCACGTCAGAGGCGCTGAATATTGTATCTGTCTTTTGCTGTTTCTGCGCTTTCTGTGCGTGTTGGGCATATTCTAAGGCTTGTTGGACTGAGCCAGTATTCTGATGTACCCAATGTTTGTCGAGATATTTTCGCAATTCAGGCTTTAGGCCTGCGACAAAAGCTCGTTTTAATTGTTGCTGATACACTCCTCCATCTTCCTCGTCGTGAGGAATTCCTGAATTTCCCCTGAACACCACTCGCATCCTATCCATAAAATCCTCAGGTTCCTCTCCATCTTTTTGTTTGCACTGCGCTATTCGCCCATAATCTGCACGTCTTACGAAGGCTGTCTCTACCCTGTTTCGCAAGTCTCGTAATGCTTGTATGAGTTCCTGCGAGTCATGTGCTAAGACTTCATCATTATTACCATGTCCTGTGAAGTCTCCCGCTACACGTCCCCATTTATGGGTAAACAACTGTCTTAGGCATCGGTACATTTCCCTGCCGTTCAAATGAAAACTACTTTGTAATTCTAGGATGGCAGTCCAAAACTCGGGTACCCCTTCTTCAACCGGGGGTATTCCTTTTAAAGCCGCTGTTCTATCCTCAGCGGTCCAGGGTCTATATACTAACATAGTTTCGGGTCCTGCATTATTTGGGCCTCGATTTGGATTTGCCACTTCTACGAGGGGACACTGCCATTCCACCTCCTCTTGGATGCCATTGTACTTTAGCTGTGGCCAAATCTTTTACAGGATATAGAGAGGGATCAGACCCTCGAGTTAACATGCGAGATGGTTCCACCCCCCCCCCCTTGCTTCTTGTCTATCTGTGGCTGGAACCAGCGCCGGTGCAGGCACCGGAATTTGTGGGGGCGGTGGAGGAGCTGGAGGGGCAGAAGGTCTTGCTGCCGTTTCTTCGTCTAGTGTGATTAAAGCCACCTGCAGTTTTTTCTCCTTATTTCTCTTTTTCTGTTGTCTCTTATTATCTCTTAGTTTACTCTGTTCTAACCATGCATCAGAGAGAACGTATTCCTTTTTTCTATCTTGGCCTTTTTTATTATTGGTAGTCTGTAACATCTCCAGTTTTAAGTTTCCCTGTAACTTTAATATATCTGGAGTGTGGAGTTTTCCTTCAAACCCATGTTTTTTCCTCCATCTCTGACTACTTATTTGTCCTGATCCTGGTTTATATCCTTCCATAAACTTCTCATCTCCCTCTAGTTTGATTTGTTTACTCAGATTTTTTCCCATTGTTACCTTTTATTGAATACACTACAAAACATAAAAAATCCTAAAAGCAAGTCCCTGGCATGAGACCTCAGGAGGACACCAACACGGCCTTCTACTGCTCACTATTAGAGCAGCGGTGTTAGTTTTCAGGGATGAAACCCGTCCTTGATCCTTCAGTCACCAGTATGTTGTTGCTTTTAGGGTGGATCGTGTAGGTTAATCTAAAACCTATAAAAACACATCCACATACATCAATATATATATTTCCAATAACGCCTACTTTCTCTCCCGGTTAATTTCGGCTAACCTCAACCACATGCATGTCTTGGCCACCTACTTATTTAGGTGCCGTATGTCTCACTTGGCCACCTACTCACTTAGGTGCCATATCTCTCACCTGTATAGTGTGCTCTCTGTTCCGTCACCGAGGTCCTTCAGACATCACCAGACGTCGAGCGCAGTTCTAACCACCGGCCTGATGACGAATTCACATCACAGGTCTTTCTTGCACCCGTCTTCGAGTGACTGCCGGCAGTTTTCGGTGTCGCTTCTCTCGGCGTACTGGAGACGTCTTCGGGATTCCTCGGATCCGGCTCGAAGGACCAAATTCTATGTTGGGGAAAGCGCCCGGCGTTTCCACCCCAACTCCACATTTATGAGACACACACAGGTTACAGTTTTACTTGCAAGGGTACCCACACTCTCTGCAATGCAAACTACAGCAGAATGTGTTACAAAGGGTGGTTCCCCTTGACTCCTTTATTTATAGTCAGTGGGAGGCGCAAGAGTCATGCAGAATAGGGAGGTGAGAGAAAGTTCTGGTTTTGCTAAGGTGGGAATGCTATTATTAATATAATCTAAAGTATGAGGCTAGGGGAAAACAAAATAATATATATACATATTTACATTCATTGCTGATCATACAGGAGTGATAACAAAATGATTAATAACAGTTTCTTCAACCTAACATTATTGTTCCCAACAGTTTCAATAAAATCCAGGAACGACAACGGCGTCTGTAATATCCCTTCCTCCTGCACCCCACACACACCTGATAACACCCCAAAACACAATGCAGAGTATAGGCAGGGAATGACCGGTTACATAGGTACACTAGTGCGGCTTGTAAATATGCCCTTAATTTATGCCTGAATATCCCTCCCATATAGTGGCTGACCACATATCATGTGAAAGACCTGGAGAGAGTGAGTGTATATATATATATATGTATGATGTACATGTGAGAGACACCATCGGAAGTCCAGTTCAGTTCCTCAGAGGCACTGCTATGGAGGCACTTACAGTAATAAACTTGCTGACCGCAAAAACTGGCACTATGATGGAAGTTATGCAGAAGTGCAGAGTAGATGGAATAATTTTTGTACCTCAATAAGATTGTATGCCTTTTGCCTGTGTCTCCAGCCAGTGCCGGGGGTGAAACGCGCCTGCAATTATCAGCGGGATAACATTATCGTTTTTTTTATTCTGTGGAAAATGAAAGACCGATTTGCTGGCCAGATTTATTCATGAATCATAAACATGTTGTGGGCTATATAAGTAAAGTCAGGGCTCTCAAGTCTTATGCATTGACTGTGAGACACTTGCATTTCAACCAGTACACATGTTCACACAACGCACCTTATGTTTGTCAAGCTGAGAAGTAAGGGTTAGGGTTATAATTATCAATAAATAATGTACTTCCCTGTGAAACAATGATGCTGGATGTTTATTTGCATATCATGATATGGTGCAGCCTTTTAATAGGTTTCTGTTTTTCTGTTAATCCATTCATGGTGTTGAATAAGTCAGCAAGCATAAGTGTAAGGCTAGTGAGTGACTGGTGTTTTCGGGGGAGACTCCCTAGAGCTGGAGAGAAATACCTTAAGGCACGGGATGAAAAATCCCAAATCTTCCAGGAAAAATGTCAGCATTATATGTATTTGCCACACAGAACAGAACAAAAAATTCCTTAGGGAATCACACGCCTACCATAGTCACTATACTACTCAGAACGCCTGGCAGCCACCAAATCAAACATAGGAAAAGGTCCGGATTCATAGCGTTAGAATGTGGTAGAGACTAATATCCATAACGTACCATCCTAGAACACACTGTGCTCTAAAATTTAAACCCAATTAAAATCTGAATATTAAATGAGGAAAATAATTTGATTTGTTCTTCTATCCCAAGTTGTGGTCTAAAAGCAATAAGACCACCATCCATTATACCTGCTTTGGGGAAAATGCACTCCTGTAGCCACTAGGGGAGCTCTCACCTCTTCTGGGCCCAGCTAAATAATTATGTTACGCATTCTAACAAGCTTTATTATCTGTGTCAATAAGCCCTGCTTTTACACTAACACTCCTGCTGAGAGGCTAGTTTGATTACCAGTCTTGCCCTTGTCATTAGGAACACATGAGAATTTGCGCAGTGCTGTTTCACAGTGGATTCTCACTGGTTTTCCTGGTACGATACATTTTATTTAGTTTCATACCACAGGTTATTGTAAGAGGGATCAATTGGTTTACTTTTATACTGGTGCAAGGAAACTATTATTATGATGGTGGGTTACCAAACACGGTAGCTGGCTACCTCAGACATAAGACGCCCATTATGTACCTGTGTGTCACCTATATGGGCTTGGAATCTGTATATCAATTGAAATAATTATTCATAGCCCAGATAGCATCATATTATTGTTTCAGCGTTGAAGTATAGTTAAATGCATTGAATTATGGTCAGTGTTAAATTATCAGCATTGAAACTGAATAGATTTTTGGTAATTTTTTCAATATTGAAAAATTAATGGTGGCGAAACCTTGATATAAAGCGACTTTTTCAACATTGAAAATAAGATGCTGAGTTAACATCAATATTATTGAAAATAAAAATGGAAAAATGAATTTATGGGGGGCGGCATGATGGTGCAGTGGTTAGCACTGTTGCCTCACACCTCTGGGACCCGGGTTTGAGTCTCCGCCTGGGTCACATGTGTGGAGTTTGCATGTTCTCCCTATGTCGTCGTGAGGTTTCCTCCGGGTACTCTGGTTTCCCCCCACAGTCCAAAAACACGGTGAGGCTAATTGGAGTTGCTAAATTGCCCGTAGGTGTGTGTGTGAGAGTGACTGGTGTGTGAGTGTGCCCTGCAATGGGCTGGCCCCCCATCCTGGGTTGTTCCCTGCCTCGTGCCCATTGCTTCCGGGATAGGCTCCGGACCCCCCCGCGACCCAGTAGGATAAGCGGTTTGGAAAATGGATGGATGGATGATGATATAACTGGTCTGTGAACATTAGTGAGCATATGATGTAGGCTGTCCAGGAATGTAATAATGTGTGCAGTGTTACATGGGCCCAGGGTTGCATGATGGTGAACAGCACCGTTCTGACTTATAGCTGCGCACATAGTTATGTTACCACCACGCTGTCCTGGGACATTGATTATGGCACCGTGTACAATAATGTTCCTGCCATGCTAACGCGTTCACTGTTTCTTTCAAAAGGGACTCTGTAAATGTGCTTCATCCTGATTCTGTTGCATGCCAGTACACGAGATAATGCAGAGATGCTCACATTGTTCATGGTTTGGGAGATGGTGTCATCCTCTGTTATACGCTGCTGTATTTCTCGTAGCCTAATGGAATTATTTGTGATCACCATATTAACTATATGGGTCTCTCGTTCTTCAGTGAACATTCTTCCTCTGCCCCCAGATTCTGGATGTCTAGCAGGTCTGTAGAGTACCCTTTTCAGTTTTTACCTGTACAGCATTGTTGTGTTTCTCATTAGAGTATAGTACTATTACAAAACGTACTGTGAAGTAACTGTACTAACCGATTCTCATTTGGAACCGTCCTTATGATGCCTGCTACAGCGTAGCGGCTCAGGTCAGACTGAACCCATTGGCCAGCTTCCCTCAGGGTCATTCCATGGTTGATCACATGATCCACTGTTGTAGCTCTGATGACATCAGTTGTTCTATTTCTTCTTACCCTTCCTCCTTCCTCTTCACCTCCTCATCCTCTAAATTCACCTCCTAGTCTTCATTCTCTTCCTCGCCCTTCTCTAATTCTCACTCTTCTCAGTCTTCCTTCTCCCTCCATTGTTCTCCACACTGAAAGCTTACTGTACCTGTGGCTTATTTATAGCGCTCATGCTGATTGCAAAGTGAACTAATTATCTAAAACCGTTTTCACATGTGACAGTGTGGCCAGACAGCTGGCAAAGTAGTGTAATCAATAGCTATAAATGTGTATAGTTTTACTAGGAGTGTGTTGATCATTTAGAAATTGTGTGTAAAACAGTGAGTTGTGTTTACAGTTCCGCAAAAAGAGTGCTGTGCAGTGGATTGTATTTACACATTTGCAAATTGTGTGTTACAAAAGTGCAAACTGAGTGCAAAACAGTGAGTAATTTTGCTATAACTATTAATAGTTTTATAAGAATCATTGTTAGTGTTTAAGTATTCAGAAAAACTGTAAAAAAATTAAACGGGGGTGACTGTCCATTAAGCTAATCTGCAATCCTATTACACATAGCATGACACAGTACTGTTTTTGACTTTTTCTTTAAATCCACCGCGATTGTGGTCATCTGGGTCGTGGGGGGTCCGGAGCCTATCCCGGAAACAATGGGCACGAGGCAGGGAACAACCCAGGATGTGGGACCAGCCCATCGCAGGGCACACTCACATACCATGCATTCACACATGCACACCTACAGGCAATTTAGCAAGTCCAATTAGGCTCAGCATGTATTTGGACTGTGGGGGGAAACCAGAGTACCCGGAGGAAACCCCACAACGACATGGGGAGAACATGCAAACTCTGCACACATGTGACCCAGGCGGAGACTCGAACCCGGGTCCCAGAGGTGTGAGGCAACACTGCACCACCATGCCGCCCCACTCTCAAGACCACATCATCTAATATTATCTCAATATGTGACTGTGTATATTTCTCACACAAGGATAACTGAGAGGTTATCTGATAATGCTCCAGTCCAGTGTCCATAATATACACTTCTTCATTACGCTAATCGTTATCAATCGCATTTTCAGATGCAGAACTATGGGGACAGAAGCAAAAAAGTTACTCATTGATGCCTTTAGTGTAACTGAGCTACAAAAAATTACATCTGCTCAATTTTTGCTCCACTTCTCTTTTCCTGCATTTCCATGAAACTTTCAAGTTGGCGCTGGGGCTTGTGGTCAACCAATAGGAAAAGTTTATCACTATAAGCCCCACCCAGTAAGTCTTGGTCGAGAAAAAAGTATGTTCTTTTTGGAACTAAAAAATGGTTCAGGAACTACCTCCTAAGACCTTCAATTGGGCCAAGTTCGTGCAGTAGGAAATCGCCTTATGACCTGCACCCACAATGGCTTGTTTAGAGACAACGGTTCAGCTGCCTGTATGCTTTTTCACCTGCGGCAGAAACAGCAGGCAAACCAGCACAAACAAGGTACAAACATGCAGTAATGGGGGTTCAAATCCCCAGACAGCGCCACCCACTGGGCCACATAGCATTTCATTTATCTGCAAATGTATATTTAAACCTTTGAGGTCCATCTCAGGCTCTTTGCAAGCAGAGATCAGGTCACTGAAATCTGAAGCACTGTGTTACTAATCTTACTAAAGCATGACAGAAGTGCTCACTTCTTTAACATTTATTCTGTGATCAAAGCATTGACTGCAAAAAACAAGGAGACCATAACATCTCTAATAGGTGAAAACCCTAAATGTTAAGCGCCCCCTACTGGCTGGCTGCAGTACCATTATTAGCACCACCCATCCCCATGTCTTTCAGTGGTAAGAGGCGATTTTCCACATCACTTTCACTTTGCCCCCCCCCCCCCCCCCCCCAACAAATCCTGAGAGATCCATTCCTGAGCATCATGCCAAGAAACACCACTTGTTTACTGATAACTGCTTTCATGTAAACTCTGCTGTGCTGAGAGTAAAGATGAAGAGGGAGAGACAGCAAGAGGCTGCTGACGGCAGAGAATGCAGGCGACATGGAGGGGAGTGAGAAAAGGAGCAAATGTTGATGGTTAAGAGTGAATAATGACGTCACAGCAGCCTGATCCTGATGTTAGTTTAATATGTTTCTTAGTTTGGCCTGTGGTGTGTATTTCAGATACAGCATTTAATCAGGGAGACTGAGTGTGAGTCAATGACAGAGAGAGAGAGAGAGAGCAGACAGGCAGGTGAAGATGAAGGTGTATTAGGGAGGAGGGGGGAGGAGCTTGGACCTTCACCAAATCAGCCAAATGTAAATGTCACGTCTATCAAACAGGAGACCCTGCTTTCAGGAGAAATGGTTTAAAGATCACACTGGGCTCCATTACAGCCCCCCCTCGTCTTAAGGGGGGTTCTTTGTTTCTACTGTGCAAAATAATTTGTAACACAAATGTCTAAACTGGCATGAAAGACACATTCAGCTCTTGTGAAGACTGGCATGTGAAACTGGAAAAGGCACTGGGGAAATTCAGTGCACATAAAGACAGGCAGTGCCACAGATTAGCACTGATGACATGGATTCAGAAGATCAATCCTGTTAATATTCAACCTTCAGATGAGCTGGAAAGAGCAGCAGCAAGTGAGGAAAAATCTTCTGAAGTTAAGTACTTGGCACGGCAAGGCCTGGCTTTTCGAGGTGTTGGTAAGGAGAGTGGGAATTCTGATCCTTCCTGATCCTTTTGGTTTTGATGTGTGTGTTGTAAAAAACCCTATTTTTCCAGCCGTGTCATGCACTGCCGCAACCAGAAGAGGGCAGAAGATATGGCACAAAAACAAAGGAAGAAGCCTAACTTTAAAAAAACTTCAAAAAACATCAAGACTCATCCAGCATGGGGTGGTGGGTTAACGAATAACACAAACAATCAAAGAATAAGCAAACAAATGAGAGAAAAGATGCAGAGATGACTGAGAAGCAGGGGATGACTGGAGAAGAGACGACAGGACCAGAAGACAGGAGGGATACAGGGAGAGCGGAGAAGAGAGTATAACTGAAGAATGGGAGAAGAGGAGAGACTACAGAGAACATAGATGACTGGAGGGGAGGGAATATAGGAGCAACAGAGAGAAGGAGGAAGGGCTGCGGAGGAGAAGACAGGATAAGAGGGGAAAATGTGAGCAGAGAAGGACAAACACCCCCACTGCCCAGCAAAGTGCACTTGTAAGTAAACCACAATTTTAGCCTTGGGCTCAATATCTGGACTTGTCTCTGTGTAGCAATGCATAGAATCCCTGACACTGGTTATGACTGTACTGTATTAGTCCTAAACCTGCCATTATAGTGTAAGGAGAAAAGATTTTTTTTTTAAATAAATCATTTTAAAAAAAGGTAGAGCGATGTAGCCCCCGGAGAAGTCCCCCCCCCCCAAGCCCTGTTTGTTCCCTTCTAGCTACCAGATGAAACTCACAATGCACCCCAACGCCACCTAACTTCTCTTCCACATGATGCACCTTATTTACCCTCTGAATCCTGTCTATTATTGAGCGTTTTTCTATCCATTTGATTATCAGCTTATTACACTGTATGTACATTAGTCAGCCACATATGCTGTACGGCTTTGTTTTCCGGACAGTCTGGGCTACTCAGATATGTCATAATTCGATTTGTAAATGCTGACAGTCTTGATATTATCCTTCTTATCAGGAAAAACTACTTCTGCATATAGATATTTCTCAATATTTAGTCTAATCTAATATAAAAATTGGCAGGTAGTACAAATATAATCTTATAAATGCTGAGATTAGAGTATCTGTGATGCAGGAATGCAGGGGTTTCATTGGGGCCCTTTCTATGGCTTAGTACTGTGAAGGAGTACATGGTTAGTGCCAGGCGCAAATGAATATCTTTGATTTTGCATCCATTTGGTAACTTGTTGAAGTTGTCTGATAGTCAGTAATACATGGTTTAATTAATATGATTCTTTATTTACTACTTTATAACATCTGAAAGAAACTGAAATAGGAAAGCTTATTTTAATTTATGGTCCACTGGATAAACACAGACATTACAGACGGTTTTAGAGTCTAATGCTGAATGTTTTTTGCTATCATTTTTCTGCCTGCATATGCTATGATTGGTGCAGTGAAATTTGAGAATGTGTTTGTAATCAGTATCATAGCCTCAGACAACAAACCAACGCTGTAGCGTGTCACTGTGTTTACATGTGAGAGGGGTTCCAGTTACATAATGGACTCGTTCTAATTGTTTTGACGGAGCTCGACAAACCTAAAAAATAAATGCTGGTTTTATCAAAAACTATGTCATATAGTTATATTCCAGATTTATTACAGCCAAACACATCTCGGAGCTCCGAGGAACCTCCTTCTCCCTACATTTCCCTCCTTCTCACTCTTCCCTCAAATACTGTTACATTTGTCTTTTTTCCACACTCACACCCTGTCTTGATCATACTCTGACTGCATGGCATCCATATGCAGGGCAAACTATTTTACAGTCTTATCTAGTATAATAGGACATAAACATTGAATTTGATAGTTATCTTTTATTTACACATTAGAACACAACACATGAACATGAAGGGATCGTTAGCATTTGCAACCAACACCTCCGCAAACCCCCCTGCGGAATACTGGCCGCGGACAGGGGTGGGAATCCCCAAGCTGGAAGACTGTACTGCGTCATGTTAACATTAGCTAGCTAGTTAGCATGGATACAGAGTGCACCGGACTAAAACTATAAAGGACGTAAGGTGTGTGATATAGTAAAACACTTACTAACTGGTAATGCACGTTAGCATTACGTTAAATGACAACTTTACCTGTTACCAGAACAGCCTCCTACACGTTCGCCGAATGACAGCAGGCAGAAGGCGGTGCGTTTTTCAGAAACACACCGGAGTTAAACTTACGCCGCGTTATTTACCAGCACTTGTAACACCAACATTTGCAGCCATTAACTCATATGTGGTAGTAACACTGAAATTACTTTCTCTGCGTCAAAATAAGGTAGCACTGTGATTTTAATACTTTATCATTTATACTTAACCGTACCTTCCTCCCATTCCTCCGTCTCTGCTTATTGACATTTAGGAGAGTCTCAGATATAAATTGACGATTCGAAATTATCAAACAAAGACAGACACAACACTGAAAAGATGACAAAGACACAGTTTGAAAAGTAAATATGTTTTATTGCAAATCTCTTATCTTAACATAGCCTACCTTATCATATGTTAACTTAGCCTATCATATTTTATCTTAGCCTATCTTGTCATATCTTAACTTAACCTATCTTATTATATTTCAACTTAGCTTATATTAATATATTTCGTCTTAGCCTATCTTATATTTTAACTCAGCATATCTTATCCTATCGTATCTTATAGCTACATTAACACTTAAACAGTATCACTTTCCATTGGGTCCCGCGGGATCCCAGTCCCAATGCAGGGCTCTAACACGGGTATTCTAAGAAAAAGAAAATAAACACTTTACTTAACTTTACTTAAAGCAGTCATATAACTGCATTATACATACTCAATTAATGCCTTATAAATCATTTATAAAAGTATTAAAAACACGGCTGTAAATACTTACACAAAGGCATAACACATTATACCTATCTTGATAATGCATTATGAATGCTCTGATCTATATATACACAATAAATATCTTCATAATACATTATATCGGCCATTAATCCATAATAAACATGGCTATAATGTGTTATGCTTTTTTTTCTTCAATATTTATACCCATGTCTATAATATATTTATGGATGCATTACAGTGCATTTTGAAGGTGTCAATAATGCAGTTATATTACTGCTTTAAGTCATTTGTAAACCTGAATTCACAACCTTATAATTACTGCCTCTTGCTACTTCTTCTGAAGGGCAGGGGACAGCAGAAGAAGCACCACTTCATCTTCTTCTTCTTCTTCTTCTGGCTCTTCTCAGTATCATCTTCAGAAAGATCTTCGGCATTCACATGGAATGATACTTCTTCTTCACTGTAGATCTTCTCAGCAGCATCAGCATCTTCTTTTGTTTTATCTGTCTTCATCACTTCAGTCTCGTCCTCTTCCTCAGGTCCTTCTTCTGGTATAGTCAGTAGCTGTGATCTGTCTTCAGATGCCACCATACACTGAACCCTGACCAGTGTGGTAGCATCAGCATCTTCTGCCTGCTGGAATACCACATCAGCTTCTTCATTTTCCTCAGGTCCATCTTCCTGTAAAGTCTGCAGCCATATTCTGGCTACATATGCCGCCATGCACTGCCAACTGTCCACTGTGGCAGCATCAGTGTCTTCTGCTTCCTGAAGCTCCTCATCTGTTTCTTCATCTTCCTCAAGGTCTTCCTCCTGGATGGGTTCTAGCCAAGTTCTGCCTACTTGTGACACCACATATTCCACAGCATTCCCTGTACTTCTCCCTCCTCCTCCCTTAACCTCCTCCACATTCACTCCCACCTCACATACATTCTCCTCACCTCCATTTAGCATATCCATTATACTAATACCAGCCTCTGTCCCCTCCATCACAACCCTGGAGGCCTTCCCCTCAAATGTTCCCCACTCTGGTACCTCCACATATTCCTCACTACTCTGCCCCCTTACCTCACCCTCCCCCCGGCTTGTCCGGTCCTTCCTGACTTTCTTTTTTTTGTTAAGGTAGCAAGTTTTATAAATTTCCCAGTCTTCAGATGAAAGGCCGTAATTACTCTGAAGACTTTGAGATGAAATACTAGTGCTGGCTAGCAGTCCATCCTTTCCCACACTCTCCCCTCCCTTACCCAAATCAGTAGACCCCCCCAATCCCCCCTTAACCCCCCCAGCCTGGACAGTGGGGAGTGTCACTGGTGAGAACTCCTCCACACCTTCTCCCCAGTTGATCACTTCATCCCACAGGTTCCAGGCTTCCCAGTGTTGGGTGTTGGTCCATCGATCAGCTCTCTCAATTCGCTCTCTGGGGAATAAATGAGAGATTAACCAGCACTTAAGAGAGATAATAAAATAAATAAAGAGCTGGAAATTCTTCAACCATACAGAAAATACAATTGTTATAATTATTATAATAAATAATTACAGGGTTCACATATATAAAAAAGAAAGAATAAAAGAAACAGCGAGCAAGATTGCAAAAAAAATCTACTGTAAAATGCACGATACTGTAAGTGCAATAGCATATTAAACAGTAATGTCACCAAATTATAACTAGAATCAAATACGAAACAACTGTGCTCCACATCAAATAAATACCCAGATGAATACTACCAAGAACTGAGTTAACACTAACCAAGCTAAGAATATTTGAAAGTGTTAATCCTGTGTAACAATGTAAATAGATGTAATGATAAACTTAGAAGCATCTAGCCTACTCCGAAAGTAATGGCCCAAATTTTTTTTAACAATTTACCTTCCACCCTGTACAGTAGGGGATCCCAACTTCCGGTCGGTGTTCCGGTACCGTCCGCGCGGAGTATTGCACCGGGCGGCAGACAACCGGGGGTAGAGGAGCCAGCCGTCCCGTTTATTAGGGGATCGCGCCGTTTTGGAAAGAAAGCTGCCCGTATTGATGTACGGAAATACGCCATTAGCCCCGCATGTCCGTATACACCGTCAATCTCCCGCCGCTCGGCGTGAGAACCCCCAAATTATACCGCCGTCTTACCCATCCGTGACACTTTTCTACGACGGAAACCGATCCGCGGACATCGAAAGGTTGGGAAGCCCTACTAAACTAGCATGTTTGAGATGAATTTACTAACCAAATAGTCTGTCATTATTTAAATATTAGCAACCACAGTAGCAATAAAAACCACTGCACTTTAAATGACGTTAAAAAATATGTAATATTAAAAAAAATGTAATGTTTTTTATTGTATTATAGACATTTACTATGTCATTATAGTATAAAAGGCTAAATAATCAAAGTAGCACAACATCAGTTGAAGAATTTAAAGACATTTTGGAGAGCTAACAAGCTACTCACCTCTGCGCCATTTTCACTCACAGTTTGTTGTGCTTCAAACGGTAAAGTTTGTTTACGTTGTTTCTATGGAAACTGCTCTGACTCTCCGCTTGACCGTAATATAAAGGCATGTATGCAGTAATTTTCTGATTGGAGATTTGATCCCTATGCAGTAATTGACCACTGACCTCTTGGACCCTCTGGGCTGCTTTCACCTGCATTGAGGCAGCTGTTACGTTTGCTGTCATTACATTCAGCCCAAAATATCAAAGTACAGGATTTAAGATTTGAATTAGTAACAGGGGGGCGGCATGGTGGTGCAGTGGTTAGCACTGTCGCCTCACACCTCTGGGACCCGGGTTCGAGTCTCCGCCTGGGTCACATGTGTGCGGAGTTTGCATGTTCTCCCCGTGTCGTCGTGGGGTTTCCTCCGGGTACTCCGGTTTCCCCCCACAGTCCAAAAACATGCTGAGGCTAATTGGAGTTGCTGAATTGCCCGTAGGTGTGCATGTGTGAGTGAATGGTGTGTGAGTGTGCCCTGCGATGGGCTGGCCCCCCATCTTGGGTTGTTCCCTGCCTCGTGCCCATTGATTCCGGGATAGGCTCCAGACCCCCCGCGACCCAATAGGATAAGCGGTTTGGAAAATGGATGGATGGATGGATTAGTGACAGGACCGTGGGGAAAAAAACATATATGTTATTGATCCCTCGAAGAAAGTTTTCAATTTTCTCCTTCTTTCAGTTCTTAAATAACGTGTCAGTTTTTGCTCTGTTTGGTTGGGATTTACCATTTTAACATTGTAGCAGTTCCTAGGCAATACACAGACAAATTCTTTTTTTTAGGATGGAATTGTTATGCTGTAAACGATTACCTTCACGTTTCAACAAAGGTACTTGCTTTTGATATATAATTTTTTGTACATGTGTACTCTGGTCATACCTCTTGTACATATGGATGGCATGGAAGGACAGTCACTGCTGTCACCTATACTGTCCCTGTCTGCTTTTCTCATTTAAGTGTTGATACGGCAAAAGAAGATGGACCTTTTGTAGAAATTTCCAGCCAGAGACTTGGTTCCTATATGACGAGAATATTTTATTTTAATTCAGGCTAAGAAACTACTAGGGGTGCAACGGATCGCGGTTGATCCGTGATCCGTACGGATTACGACCCACGGTTCGGAACGCACGTGATCCGCGGATTAACTCGTTTTTTAAACTTTTAGATAAATAAAAAAAAAATTACCGCAGATAAAACAGTGTTTTCTGCTGATATTGCTTAAATAATAAATAATTAATTACACAGAAGTCGTGTTTACGTCAGCGGAACATGTGACTCAGTCAACAACGATGGCTAGCGGCGGAACAGAGGAACTCGAAAAGCCTTCTGCGTCATTCAAATCTTTTGTATGGGAGCATTTTGGCTTTCCTGTAAAATATAATGATGACGGAAGAAGGGTGGTGGACAAAACAGTTACAGTGTGTAGACACTGTGGCACGAGAAAGCCGTATGAAAGTGGCAATACATGGAGTATGGCCACGCATCTGAAGCGACATCACCCCGGTGTGCAGACAGGATGCAAACCGAAGCAACCACAGCAACAGCTGCTCACCGCTGCATTTAAGCAGCACTTTGCACCAGAATCAGAGCGGGCTAAAGCTATTACCAAATCTATCGGGATGTTTATCGCGGCAGACATGAGGCCATACTCTGTTGTTGAAAACAAGGGTTTTAAAAATCTCCTAAAAGTGCTTGAGCCACGGTACGAAATACCCTCGCGCACACATTTCAGCATGAAGGTCATGCCTGAACTTTACGAACAGGAAAAAAGCAAAATCGTCGCAGACTTATCAGATGCATCCTCTATTTCGATCACCACAGACGGGTGGACATCAAGGGCTACCGAAAGCTACGTGACTGTGACTGCCCATTATATAACAGCGAGATGGGAGATGCAAAGTCCGGTGCTACAGACACGCCCCCTCTATGAGACTCACACAAGCACAAATCTAGCGCAAATCCTGATAGAAGCAGTAGCTGAGTGGAAGTTAAAGAGACACAATGCATGTAGCAATATCCCAGTCACCACAGATAATGCCAGAAACCAAGTAAATGCAGTGACAGAAGCTGGACTAGGGCCACAGATATCTTGCTTTGCACATGTGATAAATTTAGCATGCCAAAGAGGAATCTCAGTTAACCAGATGGATCGCCTTCTTGGGAGGATTAGGAAGGTGGTTTCTTTTTTCCACAGAAGTACAACAGCAGCTCATGTCCTTAAAACAAAGCAAGAAATGCTACAGCTACCAGCCCACAAGCTCATACACGACGTCACTACAAGATGGAATTCCACATATGACATGTTGGAGCGCTATCTTGAGCAGCAGGCAGCAGTATACTCTGCACTGGCAGAAAAGACACTGAAAAAAAATATCAGAGACATTGTCACCTTGTCTGATGATGATGTGAAAGTAGCAGAGGAGGTCCTTCAGCTCCTCAAACCTCTCAAAACAGTCACAACCCTATTGAGTACTGAAAATGCACCATCTGTGTCCATGATCCTACCTCTGAAAACCAGAATTATACAATCCATGTGTGCAAATGAGGAAAACACCAGCATTACCAGAGATGTTAAGGCTGCCATAAGAGGGGACCTGATTTCCAGATACACCAACCCCCCTGAAATACAAGATTATCTTCACAGATCTACTGCACTTGATCCAAGGTTCAAGTCCCTGACTCACATAGAACCAGCCCTACGCGAGAAGACATACACTGATCTCACAACTGAGATTGTGGCTACTGAAGAGGTAAAAAATAATACAGTTATTCATATTATTTAATATTAATATAATTAAGTTATAAAATATTTTAACTATTATTTATGTGAATATTTGATCTTAATTTTGAAAATTACCAGCATATGTTATTGATTGCCTATGAAATATATAACAAGAAATATAGTTAAATAACTCAGTAATTTTTTCTGCAGGGTCAAGCCACAGAGCCAACACCCTCTGAAGAAGACACAGGGCCAAATGCATCTCCTCCACAAAAGAAGTCTGCCATAGAAGAGCTTTTTGGGGATACATTTGTGAAAGAGTCAGACACAGAGAAAACTTTTTACAACACAATCAAAGAGGAGGTAGCATCATACAGGGCAGCAAGCAGTTTGCCAGTGGATGGTGGTAATCCGCTGGCGTGGTGGAAACACAATGAGTGTAAATACCCTCACATTGCAAAAATGGCAAGACACTACCTTGCTGTGCCTGGCACTTCAGTTCCTAGTGAGAGGGTATTCTCCACAGCAGGTGACATAGTGACAGCTAAGAGGTCTACTCTCTCCCCAGAGAATGTAGACATCCTCATCTTTTTGAAAAAAAATTTGTCATTATAAGGTTTGGCCTGTTTTCAGTTCTCAGGTTGTTTTTCAATTGTTGCATTGAAGTATTCAAGTATTGAGAATTTTATTTAAAAATTGTATTTATTCAGCTTTTTCAGTTATTTCTTGGTTTTATTTTTGTAATTTATTTTAGTTATTTTTGATAAAACCAAAAGTTCCTTGCCATACTGTTCTTGTAATAAATGAGAAGCAAATTACATTTGACTCCTCCCATTTTTGCTGATCCGAAAATTGATCCGATCCGTGACTCAAAATCCGTGATATGATCCGAACCGTTAGTTTTGTGATCCGTTGCACCACTAAAAATAGCAGTCACTCCCTATGCAGCAATACAATCACACATACATAACATACACACAAGTCAAAGCAACAAGGGGGCTAGTGAAGACGTAAACCAAAGAAAACCAAGCGGGGAGACAGCAAGCCAAACTGAGGTCGCGGGGGGGACCGGAGCCTGTCCTTGGAACAACAGGCGTAGGCAGGAACCAACCCTGGGCAGGAGTCAACACTCTGCAGGGCGCAAACACTCACAACTCAGATTTGCCAATTAACCTACCCTGCGCACTTTTGGACTGTGGGAGGAAACCGGAGCCCCTGCTGGAAGTCTTTCCCCATTCACCAGATTATATTGCCAGAAGACTGAAAATTAGATATCAAATACTAGAGTGACATAAAAACAAAAAACAAGTTTGCTTGTAATGAGACGCAAAACAGAAGATTATCTCTTTTTATATTTTGAGAAAACATTTTAATATTTATCCAACCGGTCAAATGGTTTAATACTTCATACAGCAGCATTTCTAAACTCATTCCTCAGCCCACCAGACAGCTCCACGTTTTTGCTCTGTCCCAGATCCCTGCATGCATGAACCAAACAGTCACCTTTTACTGCTGTGCTGAGAGCTTGGACAGAGCAAAACTGTGGATCTTTGCAGTGGGGTCCAAGGACTGGGTTGAGAAACCCTGGCATAGAGGAGACTGCAGTGAGAGCCAAGAAAAAAAGAGATTAGAGAGGAAGGTAAAATGCTTCCATTAGCATGGCAAATAAGCTGCAAGTACAGACCCTGTGCTTCCATTACAAACAAAAAGCCTGTATGACCCTCCTAAACACACAAGTCAGATTAACTTAACCAGGGGAAATAAGCATAAAACTTGGCAAAGACTAGACTATGAAAAGGGAAGGTGAACATCGTACTTACACGAACTTCTGCTAAAGCAAATGGACAAACCCCTTTTAACTGAATCAAGTTACTTTAAAAAATTTATAATTCAAAAATAAATCAATAAAAATTAAGAAAAACACAATAATGCTTTGAACTAATACTGCAGTCAGTCCTAAATGTTCCCATGACATTCTTTTCGTCACGACGCACACTCGGTACATACTGGTTAAAAACCATTTATAATCCTTCATGTATCAGTCTATGATGGAGCACCCCAACCTGGGCCACCCATCCAACATGGCAGATTTCTGCCCCCTGGCCCCGGAGACTAGCAGACTAACCTCAGGAAACAGGGAACCAGGGGGACATGGGCCGCTGACTGGATGGGCGGCTCCAGAATGAGGTGAAGCAGAAGGTAGACTCCACAGCAGAGGACCGAGGAATGTAGACCAAAACCAGGGAACCTGAAGTGGCAAGAACACAAACCAGGACAGACATATAAAACCAAAGCAAACGCATCAGTGGCACAGCCCACCAGCTTGTGAAAGATGGCTACCTGGCATCATGAATCCCTAAATCAAAAACCTTTGTGATGGCAACTTTACCACCCAGGACTGATCCCTTCTAAAGACCTCAAGTTTCAATGCAAGGTTTCTGAAATGTTTTGAAACATTAGTCCATGTGACTGCTGTGGTATTGTTCCAGGCAGGGAAAACAACTTAGGAGAAAATTTCCGTGCATGTTGGGTGTTTGTGGTACTGTTGGGCTGAGGGGGTAATTGAGTGACTATTAACCTTTGAAATCCAATTATATTATTTAAACAGGTTAGTAGTTAGACAGTGTGATTTAGATGAGGATAAGGATGTTTTATTGTCATTACAAAACGTGTTCTACATGAAGGGAACAAAATGAGGCACTCAGATCCGGTGTATTAGCAATAATAAAATAAAAATAAAATCGAAAGAACAATACAATGAATAATATGGTAACAATTAAAATAAAATAGAATAAAGACATTAAGATAGATTCCATTAGGAGAATTTAACCATGGATGTGAAGTGAGCAGGTGTGAGTGTAGCAGAGATTACTGAGGTCTGTGTGTAATAAAGTATATGTGACACTGGCTGAGGAACGTGTGTGTGTGCAAAGTCACAGTAATAACCTGCAGCACTGAGGGATCTATTGCAGCGAAGCCCTGACATGTAACACTGGTGATGAATAGCAGTGTTAGATATAGGTATAGTGAGGTACTTATAATTATAGTAGGTGTAGGATCAAGGTCTGGATTAGATTTAGTTAGAAACATACAGGGCAAATCTAGATAACACACACACACACAGATTACATATAAATATAAATTTGGGGGCAGTGTGTAGCTCAGTGTGTTAAGCCTGTGATCAGAAAATAGCCCACTTTAGCCCAGCCTGGGCACATCTGTGGGTCCTTCAGCAAGCCCCCCAGCTCCCTGGGTGCCACTATGACTGGCTGCCCGTCACGGCCAGCTCACTCTGAGCAAGTTGGGGGAGGCAAAACGAAAATATCTTGATTGGGATCAATAAAAAGCATTAATTCTTATCCTACGGTCTGAGCATTCGGTCAATCCAAGTACAGAGAGTGGTAATGTGGACAATGCTGCTTGCATTTCCGGCCCAGCAAGGCCTGCTGCTGCTCCACAGCTATATATATTCAGCACTGACCTTTTTCCATTCAGTGGTTGTTAAAATAACTTTGTGTAGCCTAGTAATGGTGTAGTGCAATATTCTTTGGTTTGTAATATAAGGGATTAAATAATATCTTCCAAGTAAGATACAGGCCCTCCACATTTTCAGTGAAAGGAGACCAGACAGCATGAAAGCTCTTCCTACAGTTGCCTCTGCTGTATCTCAGATTTTCAAAAGGTAACATAGAAAACACATCTTTAACCTATTGTCTGAAGGCAGGGGGTCTGGAGGACTTCCACTGTGTGAGAGTTGTTCTTCCACCCAGCAGAGAGGAGAAGGCTGTGGCTCTGGCCTGTGAGGCGGTGTATTGTTTTTTTGCGGGGAGATGTGAGCATCGGGTGAGACTCGACTAAAATGCAGCCACTTTGAGACAGACGTGGACTTTAAGGAAACACAGACTACACATGGAACAGCAATGACTGAGCTGGGGAACGCAGTGAGGGCAGACATATTTATACACAGCACACTAATCAGCGACAAAACAGGTGTACAGGGTTAGGATGGAGAACTATAATGGGATACAGGAGAATTAGGAGGGTTACAAAGGGCCAGCAGCGACCTCTGCTGGCATGAGTGGGAGGAGACATGAAAAAATAAGAGATTACAGGACATGACAGGAGCACCAAGCACAGCAACAGTGGGGTCATGCTCAATTATCACACCACATATATGAGAAAACATTATGAAAAACTGTTCCCAAAAATTGTTCAAACATCAGCATGAACGAAACATACGACTGGTTGTACCTAGGCTACACTGGCACTGACAGCAGAGTGTAACAAATTACCAGCTATGACATATATCTGATGATTCAGAAGAAAGACAAGTTGAAGAAACAAAGTGGTTAATTGACTATTGTATAATAATCAAATCACTTCATAATCATGTAATACATAATATGTCACGATGGGAAGAGGGACAATCCAAGGGCAGCCTTGTGGGTTTTATTGCTGAACCAAAAGACATGAATAGAACCCAAGAGGAGGAGGAGAGCGCAAATAGGAGGGAGGGAGGAAGGAATAAGCAGGAGGAGTCGGGGAGAACCTACTAACACGGGGAGCAGAGAGGGGTCCTCCTCCTTTTTGGGTGAAACTAATTGCTTGTGACATGGTAAGAGGCAACTTCTTTCTTGAGAGAATTTCTTTAACGGGCAAGACAACCAAAGCTGTTAATCCAACAGGAAAAAATAGCCTTTGTAGAATTCTATGTGAAGACCCTCTGGGCCAGGCGCCCTGCCGCTCTGCATTGTTTTATTTGCATTTACAACTTTGTACTCCATAATTTTAACATTTTATCACGAAGCCTGAAGAGCAATATGAACTATATCTTGCTTTAAGTAAATTGTCTCATCCATTATTAGATTTAAACACAGTCATAATCCACAGCAAACTGCACTTACAGCCTTCATCCTGCTCTTCAGTCTCTGACGTGCTGCATCTAAATGGGGACTCATCAAAAAGCCAAGTGGAGCTGTCATGAATGAAGGCCTTGTTCAAGCTTCCCCTGCCTGACAGCAGGTTAGTCTCTCATTTGACTAAAGTATATTTAACTTCTACAGAACTTTGCAGGCTCATCTAGGATGGAGAATTTCTGCTGCTGAAGAGATTCTCAGAGGGAGATACGAGTCCTAGGTGCCTGCTGGGTACATATTCAAGACAGAGTTAGGACCGACTTCAATAATTCTGCACTGTCTCCCAGATTAGAGGAAAAAATTGTATTTTACTGAAAATTTCATTTATGGAATTTTACCTTAGACTTGGTCAACAGCCATGTGGATAACACTGAATTCAGCACACTGAATGCTCCTAGGGGTGTGGTGGGTGTGCTTATATGATTTACAGGAGCCGAGGCTAACAAAGGCACTAAACTGCACAAACAGCCTCCTGTACGAAGTTTTACATGAAAAGGGGCCATGGGCTTGTTGGCACTGTGTTTCTTAGCAGACTGACTAATACAGCCAACTGGACCCGTCTACCTCTTCAAAAACATCCATGCAGAGTTTCCTGCCTGTTTCTGACAGCTTTCACTGCTTTTCTTTTGCTCCAGTCCTTTGCACTTTTCCAGGTTTTAGTATCTTGACCTTTACAATCTGGAGGATTGCTACCCTCCAACTAGCTGTTTTGGGTCAAAATGGCCCCATCTGGGTTAATTTGCATCATTAATTACAGCATAAATCGATACATTCCAGATGAATTTTTAAGGTAATTTCAACAAAAGCCTGTAAAATTGTTAGTTCTGTTAGGCAGAACTGAAAATATGATGTTAAATGTATCACAGTGCAATTGTATTAAAAATAAATCAATGACTTTGCATGACTATTTTTGCACGACAGATTTAAATTTCATGTTTATAGTTCAATTTTATGTTATATAAACAAAATAATTTTTAATACAGTGCATTTTTTTTATTAATTCAACAGCACCCATGTTCAATCCACTTAAGTTTGGAAGGTGTATTGGAAGGTAACGCAGATCTTTCTTAAGTGGGCATCCAGAGATATCGTCCCCCCTCCAAGCACCCCTTTTCTCCACTAGTTCTGTATGGAGCTCGACAGGAGGAATGGAGAGGTAGAGAAAGGGGTTAGTCTCACACATAATGTAATGCAAAATAAAGAGTAAATACAAGTGCCATGAAGCAGAATTGAGCTCCAGCAGGCCTCGACTTACAGTAAAGGATTTGTAAGGCAGACATGCTAACAAAACAGCTTTACATTCCCAATTCCAAACCATTAATGGGCAACCTTAGAGTGACAACGGCTAAAAAAAACCTTAGCTATAAGCAGGAATGAAACGTTGTGAAAAGCCAAGACTCCACATGAACATGTTCTCCCCCTGCAGAGTCAGATCACGCATTTGAAGTGTTCCCAAGTGTTTGTGTGTTTTAGGTTCCTGTTAGTGAGGTGTCCTTTGCCGTTCTGTCTGACATCCAACAGAAAGTCCACTGTGTCTCTGCAACTTAAGCTGAGTCAGTGTAAGTGTGTGGATCAGTAGCTCAAGTATTTGGGCTTGTAATCCAAAGTTTGCTGGTTTAAATCCAGCTTCAGATGGATAACTGTATGTTTATGGGCCATTGAGTTATGAAAAATAATCAATGTAGTGAATCACTATATTCTCAAATTACTTGTTGTACTTTTATGAACAACACCATTTATTAAACAAACAAATCTACATTGGCAGAATGAAAAATTAAAAATGAAAATAAACTATCATTTAAGAAACTGGAAAACTGAATTTACAATATTTGTAAATTGAAGGAAGAGTCCATTAACTTAACGGAAAATGTGCTAGTAATTTTCTGCCAGTACATTTTCCGTTTTTTGGTGGATTTTTTTTTACAGTGTATGACGCGCTTGAATTCACTGAGCTCAAGTGTATGTGAAAATTAATATATTTACATCTAGTATGTTTCATGGCTTCACTGTATTTCCCTGTGCAATGATCAGTTTCATCTAACTGGTGATGTTAAAGGCAGAGCTGAAATTTAGTTTAGTCATGACCTCAAAATTTAATTGAGTAGGTATTCTGTACAACCAGACGGAACTGCTGGTTGGGCTGGTCATCACCTGCTTTTTCTAAGTGAGGTCAAAATGTAAAGTTTCAAATTGCACAATATATATTAATCTGTTTTTAATGTTTTTACAAAATATTTTTTATGTGTTTGCATCTTATATTTTGTATAATGGGCTTGTACATTTGATTCTTCCTTGATTTCGGTGTAATGAAGTGTAACTAGTGAAAAAGAGAGAAGCTTTTGGGAAGCATTATTGAACTTATTGTCCAGAGTCACTTGGGTGACAATTAAGGTCAATATAAATCACCTATTACCCACTGTAACCCTTTGTATTCCCCCCGCACACTCTGTTAACAAAATAAGAGGGTTGAAGTTAAATCAGGTTAAAAAGGTAAATTTGATCCTCTGCCTATCGCGGAAGATGCGTTCCAGACCCATCAGCGATAGGTGAAAATCCACGATACAGAAGTTTTTTTGAAGTTTAAGCCTTAAAATACCCCTCCCACATGCTTTAAACACATGTAAACTCATTAAAACAGCACATATATCTGTATGTCGGGCTAAGGATATGAGTGACATAATAATAATAATAATAATAATAATAATAATAATAATAAAATAATTTTTAATATATATACACACACACACAACTTTCTCTCTATATATGTAATGGAATATATAAAAATAAAAACATATATGGCTCTTACACATTCTTTTCATCCTTCTTCATGTAGCATACTGTTGATTCATTCAAGCCATAATGGCGAACGCCGTCCGCATAACGCTTTCCTTCCCGAAGCACATCCAGAAGTTTTACCTTCTCCTGAATGGTCAACGTCTTCCATCGTAGGGCTTAGAACAAAACGAAAACAATCGGACCACAAACAATGTACGGGATACGCAGAGAATCGTGAGGCGTCGGAGGAAAATCCGCGATATAGTGGGGGAATCGCTGTAATGTGAAATCTGCCAATCCTGGTTTTCAGCACCATGGACAGAAACCTGTCGTTTATAGGGACCTATTATGCCCATTTTCACTGTTCATAATTGGATTTTTATGGTCTGCTAGAACAGATTCACCCTTTTCATAGGTCATATCCTAGAATCCAATATATTATTGCAGGGCTGTTTTCATTTGATGTTAACCAAATGTGATATATTTATTTTTACTTTTGATATCTCGTCCTTTTCCCCATAACTGATAAGAGCCGCTGTCCGCTGAGACAAGCTGGTGTGTTTTTACTGCTCACTGAAAAGTGGGTGGTGCGGACTTTGTGTATTACATCACACTCTGAGACAGTCACTGACTGGTGGGCTCTGAGGGGGCAGTGTGACCTGAAAATCATCCATCAATCAACCCAGGATGGGGGGGCCAGCCCATCGCAGAGCACACTCACACACCATTCACTCACACATGCTCTCCTACGGGCAATTTAGCAAGTCCAATTAGCCTCAGCATGTCTTTGGAATGTGGGGGGAAACCAAAGTACCCAGAGGAAACCTCACGACGACATGGGGAGAACATGCAAACTCCGCACACATGTGACCCATGCGGAGACTCGAACCTGGGACCCAAAGGTGTAAGGCAACAGTGCTAACCACTGTACCGCTCCTGAAAATCATGAACCATTTTAAATATTGAAGTATTTTTGAAATATTTATTAATTTTAAATATTTATTAAATCAAAACATTGGGCAGTATACATGTTATAGGTACTTATTAATGAATAAGCAATATAATAAGATTCAATTTTGCTTTCACTACTTAAAGCGCCAGAACATCGTATTTGAAAAATTCAACAGCAATATCCCTTACCAGAAATCAGGAACAGGTTAAGAAAATCCACAGACTTCGTCGCGAGCAGTTTAACATACGAACTATTTCCTTCTACCCGACTCCACACACCAATAATATCACTGCGCAGCAGATATCGCCAGGGAGCTCGCGCTTGTGTCTAATGCGCAGTGATACGAGTAGTGTACTTCGATAGAAGCCCGACATTTCTACGGCTGATATTTCCAAATCTGAACAACTCCCAGCAGAACTTTGATGAATGGATAGCATTAAGGCCCCTCTAAAATATCTTTTTATAGTTTTGGGGTGAACCTCCCATTTAAACGAAATACATGGTGGTGCTCATGAATTTGAAAGCCTAGATGCCTCACCTCGCTTTTCCACAACGTGTCAGCAGCGCCACCATCTTGGAGCGATAATTAGACATAAACAAGCAACATGTCAGGGTGTAGATGGAAAGACCTTTTAGCCATAACTTCTTTACTAATTAATGCATTTATATCTTACAATTATTTAGAATAAATAAACAAGCCCACCACTACTGCCCCCCCAAATTTATGTAGTATTGCTCATAGTATTCTCAACAAAAACTAATGCTAGTATCCCGTCAGTGTCACAGGCAAGTAAACATGTTATGTATCTTATTTGACCGTACCGCTGATTTTTTACCTGTGAAATGTGGTTCCCTGTTTTCTAGTTTTAACATTCCTCATGTTGTTGCTGTGACGCCCGCTCCGTCCGCTCCTCGTCTGTGCCACGCCCCTGATTACCCACGTGTGCTTCCCTGATCGTCTCCAGCTTTGTCCATTTACTTTGCTTGGTCCTGTCTTATTTAAGTCCTGGTCTTACCTGTTTGCCTTGTCTGTCATTGATGTTAGTCGCGTCAGATGTTACCTGCTACCCGTTCCCCCGATTCCCTTATTAAAACCCCAGTTTGCCCCATAATTCGCCTGTCCGCCTGCTTCCTGTCTGCTCGCCTGCCTGTTCGCCTTACCGGCTTCCAGCGTCCCGTGACAGTTGCAGTTTTGAAAATAGTCGGTTCACTAAGTCATATCTATGAATCTTCTATTTCACAATTGCCGCGCCAACATCGCATATCGCCCAACGAGGCTCACAGGGTTTCAAATCTATGGTGGTGCTGCCTACGCTACTACCAGTCACATGACACAGGAGCTACCGAATTCCCGCCAATCGGGAGCCGGCTAGATCAACCACGCCCACCCGTCACATAGAGAAGAGTGAGGCGAAAGAAGCGAATCAGTTTAAAAATGTCACCATTAATGCGGTATTTAGTAGTCTGGAGATATTTTACTTTAAGCAAGGCACAAAATAAAGTTGTAGTATTTGTAATAAAATTTGAAGATTAGCCATCCCCAAGGAGCTGACAGGAAAGCCAGGTACAGGTTTAGTCCTCCTTAATCAGCTTGTCGGTTACTAAATGTCGGCAAATAAGCTTGCCTTTTTCTGTGATTTTTTTTTCAGTTAAATTGACACTTAAAGAAGTAATCTGAGACCTGAGATATAACATTAGCAACAATGGTCATTTTTTACAATCATGAATTTTAACATTGAGGACGTGTGTCTCATGTCATTTTCACATAGAGGGAGTTTAATTGTTTTTATCTGTGTCTGTGTGTCAACATATGTATATTTCGTTATGTCACTCAAATGTATGATTAGTATCGACATTTCGGTAGACTGCTATATTGTAATAAAACTGTATGGTCCTCTGGGAGTTGGGCAGTAGAAAGAAAATGTAAAGTATAAATAAGAAATACTATTAATGAAGTAGCCGCCCTATCCTTTTACTTTGTATGGAGTGTGCATACAAGACACAAATAATGCAGTTGTACTGTTATGTATATAATTTAAAAGGTATACTTGCCAGCAAAAGATTGAGTTAATAAAATTAAATGAAAAGTATTAAGACCCCTTGTCATTCATAGTATTATATACTTCTTAATTTTACAAAGACTTTTTTCCTATCATATTTTTAAGTTTTTGAAGTTGATAATCTGGAAAACTGCTGCCTGGGATCAACTATCCATTCTTGACTCTTGGAATAGGAATTGAAGTTGAATAAAACAGCCTTACAGCACCCTCTTGTGACATACAGTAATATGGAAAACAGAACAATTACTAACAGAACGCAACATCCCCCCTTTACGTATGTATTCTTCTTCCTGCAGCAGCACTGTATTCTATAAAAGACACGCCTTACCTGTAACATTTCTTCCTTTAAGGTCACTACACCCCAGACAAAACAATAATGTAAGTTCAACAAAAAACATTGTGCTTGTGCCTTCCTGTAAGTGCACAACCTTTCACTATGAACTGCCTGTTTTGCTTCCAACAGAAATCAATTACAATTAGAAATGTTCCATTCACTGAGGACCACAGTAAGAGGATCTATGAACAACTGTTATATATTTTACACTGAATCTCTCTTTTCCTTTAAGGTATCTCTTTCTAACCAGAAAATCACGCTCAGAACATGCATTTCATTTCTTTGTTTAATTCTGTGAAGTTCCATAGTCCTTGAGCCGATGATGGTTTGTGTGCCCTGGCTGCACAGCTTCCAGTTCCTTAGGCCATTCCAAGCTCAACTGTTCTTTCAGGACCAGTCTTTGGCAGGGCTGGAAATTTGGGAAGTCCACTGGGTACTGAGGCCAAATGGGCAGCATGCCATGCTTTCCCGTCAGCCAGGATGGGTCTCGATGGGTGCAGAGAATTTCTGATGCCCTTTTTGCACATGCGCTGGTTTCCACAGCCGCACTCTGTGCCCTTCTCTGAATGAGGGAGTGCGAGCTCCCTGTCTTACATCACAGTACTGTTTCATGCGAGGTTGGCAAAGAGACACCCAGCAATGCACTTTACTATCATGTCACTTAATTATCACTTATGCCCCTTCAGTATCAGGCCAAGTACAAACACTACACAAGCAGAGTATTCTGTGGGGAAAAATTAATGTCCTCAACTGCTGAGAGCAGCGTGCTGGTGATGCTCTGTGCTCATTACATCTGTGAGCTCATTACTCTCTGTAGTGCTTTTCAATGCTGCATTGAGCAGTTGCCAGGATGTTATGCTGCCTCTGAGGATAACTGTTTGTTTAGAAGTAGAATAATTCAGAAGATGAACACAGATTTTCTCTTATTAAACAAGACACTGGCGCACTTATAATTGTCCAATAAGAGGTAAGGAGCATTCCTATTGAACAATCATGACTTCTAGCTTAAGTTAACTCCGCTAACTGAGAAATCCTGCTTAGTGGAACACCTCCCTGGTCAGAAGAGAACAACTACAACAACCAAGAGTCACTACCTGGCTTCTGGTTATTGTGCATTAGCTCACAGCTCAGACTGGGAGTCATTTCATAATGAATCGACTCCTCAAGTCCAAGCGTTGCAGTGGACTGCAAAGCATCCAGGGACACTGCGCAGCACGTTAAAGGACAGCTCTTATGGAGTGACCACTAAACGTAAAAGTGGAAAAATAAATCATTTAAAAAATTTTAAATGAATAGTTAAGGAAGATGTAGCATTTGATTATGTCCATGCATTTTATAATCTATTCAGTACAGGATCATAGGGGAGTCACAATAGGACATACTGTAAGGAAGGGGAATATTCTGCCAAGAAGGTCAGTGCATCATAGGACTCACTGACAGACACAGACACACACAGGCACAAGGAAACAAGCAGCAGAACATGCATATCACATGCAGAGCTCAGCCATGATGTTAAGAGCACGACACCCTGAGCCAACAAGCCTGTAAGACCTAAGAACAAACTTAGATTTGGGTTTAAAGTGTTCTATCTGGGATTTTCTTGCTGTTGGTACTACAGCCAGACACACTACAGTCTGTAGTCATGATCCTCGTTCCCCAGTAAAATACTATTATTTTCTTTCATGCGTACTTTGACAAAGACATCAGCTTAATACAATGCACAAGGCTCACAAGTTGAAACTTCAAGAATAGGCACAGACCATGACATCACCTTAAAACCAGCTTGGAAGGTGATGAAATTGTAACCTGGCTGTCTTCATCGCCTGATTTAATCCCCATCGTTAACTATGGGGCCTTAATGTAGCATAAGATTAACCACGATCACAAACATTACACTTCTCAGAGTGGCATCTGGGAGGTTGTCCTGCCTGCTTGTGAGTGTGTGTGTGTGTGTGTGTGTGTGTGAGTGTGTGTGTGTGTGTGTGTGAACTGATAGCAGGCTCAGATGGTCATTGACAAGAAAGGGCATTAAACTTGGCAAAAGGGACCGCAAAGAATGGCAGATTGTTATTCTTTATATAAATTCAATAACTAACTAAGTCTTCTTTTATTATTGCTTCTCTTAATAGAAAAGAGAGAAAAATCCATCAGTTTCTTTTGTTTTCATTTGTGACTAATTTTCTCTAAAAAAGAATTTACTTTTAGCAAGACAAAACTTCTGAATTCATTTTCTCAGTCTGTCAGTTTGCACGCACACACACACACACACACACACAGAGGTGTGAGGCAACAGTGCTAACCACTGCACCACCATGCCGCCCACGCTACCAGAACAGACTTTACCTAAACTTATCTAAACTTCATGTAGAATAAACACGTTTTAAATGCTTTTTCGGATATTGTCATTTTCAAATCTATATAAATACAAATGTGATTAAAGAAGAATAGTAACAAGATAAAATTAAATTTTAGCCGCTGCCCACTGGTGAGTTGTGGTATTTTTAGAACAGGTCCGTGGGTGACTCATGTGGTCCTTGGGGGCATCCTGGTGCCAGTGGGCACCATGTTGGTGACCCCTGTTGTAAATGGTATGTAGGGTTTGCAAACTACACCAACGCTTCTGATGTAGCTACATTTAGGCTTATAGTGGAATAATATAGTGGAAGATTCCTTGCGTGAGTGTCTGAGAGCGTGAAAGTCATGCCAGATGCATGGTAGTCGGCAGCCCTGCTTTCCGTGTGCATCTGTCTCTTACTTTAGGTGGCTAGAGATCCAGCATTACTCAGGATTAGGAGCCACTTGCACTGATAATAATTAGGTTATTTTTCCCCTTGCAGTCTGCTGCTGTATAAAATCCACAACCCATGACCTCCTAATATTTACCCGAAACTATGTTTTCAAAATAGCACAACTGGGCATGAACACCGCGGACCTGGAAACTCTGCTGAGCATTGAGAATCAGCGTGCAAAGGCTCTTAATTTGGATATGTTTGTGAAACGTTCTGCTGCACAGCACAACAAAGAAAAACAACTGGTCAGTGATAATGAAAAGTACAATCAGCATTTTTTTAATCATGAGAGTCCAAATGCTTAGATAAATTGTCAGTTTTTCAGTGTAAGTATGCTCCTGAGCTCCACGATTCTGAATGATAGTCGGTTTCTCATTGAACTTCCATGCCACTCTGTTAAAGACTTAAGGATCTTGAGTATTATTTCAACATAAACTTTGCTTGGGTGCTTCATACTTTAAATTAAATATAAATTATGGCAACGTGCAAAACTATTAAGCAAAATGCAACGTATTTGTTTTTCATTTACGTAATTATATATGTTGATTATGATTCTTTTTAGTTCCACAGTACATGCAGATACTACAATCCAAGCATGCACTCTTAGGTTAATTGCTATCAGTTTATATAAAGATTTCCCATTCGGTGCCTGTTGTAGAAATTTCAGTCAGAGACTAGCTTCTGATATAGAAAGAATGTTTACATTTTTTTTGGCCGTGGAATAGTTTTTCAGTGCTGCATGTAGTTTCTCTTTATTGTTTGAATAGGACACACTTACACATCAACAAGTGTTGTGGCAGTTGTGATGTTCTCGCATATGAGACAATACACGGACAACTTTTATTAAACAAAACAAAAGGCTTTACTCTCCATACTCCAGTCAATTGCATGCATAGGCCTACTGCCGCATCTCACTTTGCCAACTTCCACTTCCGTGCGGCTCAGGAGGATCAGGCTGCAGAACACTGGAAAGGGGTCCACAGCTCAAGGGGACCACCAGAGGACAGATGGAGTGGAACCGGGAACCAAGGGATTTGCCAGTGACTGGCACTCACTGTTGTTTTCGACTACAATAAAAACAGCTGTACTGGCTAAATAATGAGCATACAAAAGGAAAAAAAGACATGGATAGGAATAAAAAGGTAATTAAAAATAGAAAAACAACTGAAGAGTCATTAACACTGAACACGCGTCTCTGCTCTGAGGACGATGATCCTGCCAACTGCGCCAGACTGTGACAGACCGAACTACAAAACTGTAGACTCAGTGGACAGCTGACTACGCCACCCTAGGAATTTCATCCAGCTTTCCATTGAGACTACAGTTTTGCAGTCTGTTCTGCCAGACAATGTATTAAAAAGTGCAGTGTTATACATGACACTGTAATTAGTTCAATTCAAGAGATGTACAATAAAGTTATAATAGTGTGATTATCATAATCACACAAATATATGAATTCCTCCGATGCTGAATTAAACAACCCTTCATGCTGTCCCTTATGTGAATTAGTAAAAATTTCCACACCTTTTTCACTATAGCCAACCATTCTCTCCATAGTCATATGCAATTCCAATTCCCCCTTTTATTTATTTTATGGTAGACAGACAGCAGTGTTTCCCCTATCATTATATTAGGGTGCCCCCCCGCAGAAGGTCAAGTTAATCTTATTTTATTACATTTTCTATATAGCGTCAGATCACAGCAGAAGTTATTTACTGTAAGGTTACCTTTACTATAGAAGAGCTCTATATCATTGTCATTTTAATAAACAAATTAAATAGCCTTTTGTTATTTATCTTATTTGCACAAAAGCGTTTTCTCTCTATACCAGAGGTGCCCAATACATCGATCGCGATCTACTGGTCGATCGCAAAGACTGAGTAGATCGCATGACATAAAAAATAGAGGAAGGGCGACGCGATCAACCGCGCCAGCTGCTGCAAAACTCCAGTAAGCAACCGAGTCGCCTCCAATTTATTTCTACTAAACTTAAGAGAGGGTATAAAACTGAATGGGGGAGCAGGACCAAGTACGAAGCCAATAACCTACCACTTCCATACGGAATGAAAGGAGGAGTACTTTTTCCCCACAAGGTCATATTCGAAGTGCGTTTGTTTCATCTGTCAGTCTACCATTGCTATTCCGAAGAAGGGAAATGTGGAGCGGCATTTTCGGACTGCTCATAAAAACTACGGCATTAACTTCCCTCCGAAAAGCGAGCTAGAAAGAGAAAGGTGAAGGAACTAAAATCCCAGTTCAATTAAAAAATAATGCATTTATGCCAAAGGGAAATTAATAATAATGATCAGAAAATATGTAGCGTCAGCCACCTGAAAAGCAGAGAAAAATATCTGCGTTTTTTAAAGGGTGATAAAGACGTTTCACAATGGAATTTTCTGCTTTAAACTATCACCATTTTTTGCTATCAGCAATCGTTTTTAAAGCCTAACAGTTAATATATTTTCAGCTCGAGCCAAACATCCGCAATAGGCTGCCAGGAGACCATCTTGTAACTTGCATGCGGATCTCAATAAATAGGCCTGACGTTTCTGACTTCCCATATCAAGAGGCTCTAGAAATGTTATTTTTTTCCCCTTGTCCTGTCCGGCAGCTTTAGCAGAATCATGGTCTGAATGCACTGCTGTGCCAAACATGCTTGCTTTACCATGAGGGGATCTATAAACTCTGTATAGACCCCTCATGTTGATCTATTTCTTTTTATTTTAATTTTATTTATTTATTTCAGTTTTAACACATGTAAAAACATTGCAGTGGGTGAGCTGGCCGTAGTGGAGTGACATATTAGGAGGGGGAAAAAAGAAAAAAAAGGAGTGATAGATTCAGAATGGAATAAACAAAATTATAGTGTGCAGAAAGTAACACAACTATACAAGCATATAAAATCTTAGTGTGTGCTTGGATGGGTGCGTGTGTAGGTGGGGATTGTGATGGTGATAAGGGTTAATAGGAAACACCTGTGAGGGGAAAGGAGGAACAACATAAATTGTCAGCGAAGGAGTAAGAAGGGGGGCCCCATATGCTCGGTGGTGCTTGGAGTCCATGCTGCAGCTGCCAGATGCGGAAGCGCGTGCGCTGGGGGGAAATTACTGCATTGTGGGACATACGGCGAGTTATTGGGGTGCGCAGAGTTGGGAAGCTAATGACGCCGGTCCGCGATTGGTGGCAGCGACGTGGATTCCAGGCGCCACAGGAAAGGTTTGTGGTTCCTTCTAGGAGTTGGATTATGGTTCCTGTTGTGGGTTTTGTTTTCGGGGGATTGGGCTGTCTTCCCCCAACTAGTTACTTTAAATAATATTGTTTGATATAAATTGATTTTTTTTTCCTTGTGTGTTTATGTGTTATTTAGGAGGAATCACATGTGATTTTGGTGTTCATGGCCCTTGTGTTGATGTGAGCTGCCCAGGCCTTTTTATTGTACACGTGTGAACTTTAGCTGGGTGTTTTAGCTGAGTGTGAAGTGTTTTCCCAAGTGTTTTAGAGATTGCTGTGCTGAGGTCATTGTGTGGGGGGTTGTGGTGCTGCCTGGGTGCTCTATTCACTTATTGAGGCAGCGACACTGAATTGTGGAATCCTGGTAATAAAGGCTTATTGCTAGACTTCTGTTGTGAGCTGTTTCTTATGCCTGGTGCCCAGTTTAGCCGAGTTATAAACCTGCATCATTGGGGAAAAGTGATCCTCTTACAATTATATTGTGTTGATTACATTATAATGTTTACATTGTAATGATTACATCATGGATATTTGGCATACATTTTAATATCATAATACTTGTATTCTACGTTGTATAGTGCTAAATAATATTCCATAAGAGCAGCTTCACTCCTGAGTGTCCTGGGTGATTGTAGCTCAGGTCCAGCTCTCTCAGGTGTGAGGGGTTTGACCTTAGAGCTGAAGCCAGGGAAGAACAGCCTTCTTCTGTGACTCTACAGCCTGCAGAGAGACAGACAAAAACACTGATAAATAAGATCACCAATACAATTATTACTTTTAAGTAAATGTAACTACTTTCCTATTGACAATGTGTTTCCTTTCAATAAATACAGTTTACTACATGGAAGGAATACTCAGTAATACTGGCCTCAGTTTCTCCAGTTTACAGTGTGGAATACCCAGTCCAGCAGAGAGCAGCTTCACTTCTGAATCCTGTAGGTCATTGTCACTCAGGTCCAGCTCTCTCAGATGTGAGTGGTTTGATCTGAGAGCTGAAGCCAGCGCCTCACAGCATTCCTCTGTGAGTTCACACCGGTTCACCTTTAGGAAAATGAAAGACTTTTAAGATTCAAGGTTCTTTATTTGTGACATGCGTAGTTATACAGGTACAACATCCAGTGAAATGTATCCTGAACCGCTCTTTTAACTGTGCAACATTAGAATAATTAAATTTTAAAACCACTTTTTACATTGGTGCACTGTATATTACATCACAGTGAGCCGTTACATTCATCACAGAAGAGATTCTTTTAAACAATGAATTTATTGTACAGCTTTTAAGTGGCACATTAACACTCACCTCAGTTTTGACGAACATTATATTTTGTTAAACTCAGCATATTTATATTTAAAATTGCAACACAACCATCACTTTTCTTTGTCTATTAGCTGCTAACCAACACAGTGCTAACCATGACAGTTTGGTGTAAGATCAGTGGGTAACGCCTGAGGGAGGTTATCCATTTTACCATAAACGATGCTGAAAAATGGGCTGAGGAGGGATGTTGAATATCAAGAGCAGTTCTGTTAAAAGGATACAGCGACTGAATAGAGGGGAACATTACTGATATTAAAGGTAAGTTAAGGATTTTGACAGGCGTAGCCTAAGTGTCAATGTACTAGCTAATCAGCAAACATCAAAATATTCTTTGCAGCGTGAATAACTAACGTTAGTTATTAACAAGCTTGATTTATTTTCTGAGTTTACAATTTTCTGAGACAACAAGCACTATTATCCTGAGAGAGGCTGAAAACGCTGGATACATATTACTAAACATATATGGTACATTACAGAGTTAATCAATGGGGTATGAATATATTTTAGGTCCAAGCAGAGTCAGGTACTTCACCTCCAATGGATCTTGGGTTTTCACATAGAAAATAAAAATCTTCAGCCCCACTGTGAGGAATTATAGCAGGAGGCAGCTTGGTTATATGAAACATCCTCACTACTGTAAATCCATGATTCTGCAAAAGTGTGTTTTCTAAATTTGAACTTAGCTTCTAAGTGTCCCGGTTACAAGGAAATCAAGGGAAAGACAAACCTTGATCACATTCTTGTTTTTGATAAGATGTACATCCTGGTTCACAACAATATGCCACACTAGCATCAACGAATTTTGTGGAATTCATCCAACCTCAGCCTCGTTTTCATTTTAAAAATGGTAACCTCTGCGAAATAAGCTAATTCAGTGCCAGAACATTGGAGTTCACCCCAGTGAGCGAGAGGGTTACCTCCCTTCTCCTTCGAGTTGGGGGAGGGGGTCTGACTGTTTATGCGTATGCACCGAACACCAGCTCAGAGTACCTGGCCTGCTTGGAGACCTGGGAGGGGGGGCTGGGAGGTGCCCCCCGTGGGGACTGCATTGTCCTGCTGGGAGACATTAACGCTGATGTGCGTAGCGACAGTGAAACCTGGAAGGGTGTGATTGGGAGGAACGGCCTGGCCGATCTGAATCCCTGTGCTGCCCACAGTGTGTCCATAACGAACAGCATGGTGGAACATAAGTGCTCCTGTGACGGGAGCACCCTGGGCCGCAGGTGGATGGCCGATGGCAGTCTGATGGGACTGGTAATTTGTCACTTTTAATATCTGTCCTTAAACGTTTCATGTTCTTTTAATTAAATTTTTCATTGTCATATTTAGTCCTCCGATTTTACTTTGTGCATTAAGCATTTTATTTCTTATCTTTTCTGGAAAGCACTTTGAATGACCTTCTTGTATGAAGATGTGCTATACAAATAAACTTGACTTAAACCGACATAAAATATTCATTCTCTACTCACTTCAGCTTCTCCAGTTTACAGCTGGGATCCTCCTGTACAGCAGAGAGCAGCTTCACTCCTGAGTCTCCTGGGTGATTGTAGCTCAGATCCAGCTTTCTGAGGTTTGACTTCAGAGCTGAAGTCAGGGAAGAACAGCCTCTCTGTGACTCTACAGCCTGACAGTCTATAGAAAGGAAACCACAAAATTTCAGACAAAATACAGGCAGCAGCGACCTGTCAAATCACCAGTGCTGACGTTGCCAGTGACTGGCCTGGACCCACCAGAGCAAACAGCCCTTCACCCCCCCCCCCCCCCCCACCCTTCCCCCATCCCAGGTCTCCCTGTTGCTGATAAAAAGCTGCCATTCGGGGGTAATATTCTGCACTTGGGTTTGCCTGAGTGCCTCTGTTCCTGCAGCTGCCACACACTGTTCACTGAAGCTCACCTTTTAGCGTCACTGACTGTAATAACAGACATAAATGATTGGCTTCTAAATTATACCATCCAGTGAGAGCGACCCACTGCGTCAGACAACTGGACTCTCTCATCCCCAGTCCTGCCAGAGGAAGAGCACTGAGGACAGAGAGGATGAGACCCTGGACTGATGTCAAGATCAAATGGTGTGACGTCATAGAAACCGCAAGATGCCCACGGTCGAGCAGAGAACCACCCGTGAGGAAGTGAGGAATGCCAACAGGAGGCGGTTGGTATTAGATCAGTGGGTAATGCTGGTAGAGTAACCAGTGCTCCCACCCACTCCTTATTTTCTACATCCTTTTTTGCCTGCTGTCGTGTCACAGAGACACAGAGTTTGGCCAAAACACACTGATGCTCTTCTGACTGTACATTAAGTCGCTCAGTCCCCACAAGCCGTAGTGAGGAATTGTCTCTACGAAAAATGACCCTTTTCACAGAGACCCCTCTGTGTTGTCCTGTGTGTGTGACGCAGCTCCTGACCCCCTGCCCAGTCAGCATGATCCCCAGTCCCCATTTATCCCCAGTTATCACTTTGCGAGGCTGTAGAAGTCCTGCCATTTCCTGCAGACTTCAGTCCCAGATCACTGCTGGCCACGGTGGCCTTTCATCCTGGCAGAGATTTCCCTCCATTGTTTTCTCCACATCCTTCATTAGAAGGAGATGTGAACATCCCCAGCAACTACTGCAGGCCTGTCTGGCTTTAAATTACGCAAATTATAAAGATAAGTTAATTGCAAAAAACTGGAACAGTATTTTCAGAAATTCTGTTTGAGAGCCCATAGCACATGAACATTTTAAAGCCTGTGGTCCACACAGATCTGTACAGTACAGTGAGGATAGAAGAGATTAATCTCTCATAGCTGACAGGTGGCTGATTTGACACAGAATTGTGGTCATGCAGCAGATTTCTAAAATAATAGAGTATTTTATTTGATGTAATTCCAAGGAAATGTGATTTAGCTTCTTCTATGGGACTGTGAATAGTCCAGCGCATGCATTTACTCTAGTGTACAGCAGAACAATATTACACGTTTTCTCAGTTACTTTGGTACATTGTCAGATCAGAAATGAAATTCTCATAACTACTTGTACAACCTCCACATCATCGAGTCCCTTTTGCACATCATAAATGCAAAGTCTCATTCTTTTGGTCAAATTGCAAATGCTTTGGCTCAGTCATGCGAATAATTATGTACAATCCTACATTTTCAATTGTTCATGACATGTTGGTCAAAATATATTATACTGGTTCTCTGTTGAAAAGTCTGACATCTGGTGTTAGTTCATTATATAACTCATTACCTGCAAAATGGTCGTCATAATCACTCAAGCATGTTCTCTATACATCTGTACAACTGTGCATGTATATATATCCAGTACTGTGCAAAAGTCTTAGGCAGTCCAAAGAAATGTTTAAAGCTGTTTATTTGTGTAGCAAGTGTACTTTGGCTTAGAAAAAAAGCACAATTTAACATTAGAACGTGTGCAAATTAAGAGTAACACAATAAAAACTAGTAATAATTTCTTAAGTTTTCTAAAAAGTTACTGATATCTAGTTGGATGGCTAGATGAACACCGCTTCAGTTCCCAAACTTCTCCTCAGGGGCACCTCAGTCGTTCCATGATTTTGTTAAATTTCCCCAACAGCTCAATTAAATATATAAATATATTGGTTTAAAAAGTCAGTGAGAGATTGACTAGCTGTATGAGGTGGGCTAGTGGCCAAGTCAAAAAATGCATGGCTGCACTGGACGGTCACTGCAAATACTAGGATGATTTTAGCAGAGATTCTGAAATGGCGAAGCTGACACACTTTGACAGGCATCATATCATAGTTTTATACCAACACGAGGATAATCTAAACATCATTTTCTTTGCCTGCCTAAGACTTTTGCACAGTACTGTATGAACAGAGAGCGGTGAGCTGGAGACCAGAGTCTTGACCCTGAGGAGTGAAACATAATATTTAATTTCTCTGTTGTGTCACAAACCTGACAGATACACTACTTGTCAAAAAGAAAAGAACTTACTTCCTCGCGCATTTCTAAAAGGATGCTTTTGTCAAATCCCTCCAACTCACTGAAAAACCACAGATCAAGATCACATATTATGGTCTAAATAAAAATATAATATAGATATATAATATACACAGTTCATGGTGCATTTTGTAATACTCAAGACACACCAAGGCCATGCACAGTGCATGCTGATAAAAGGGAGGGGAAAAACACTTCAATACATTCTCTGTATCACAAGTGTTACGTCCAACAATTCAAGGTGGTCTCTCTTACAATTGTCACGCGCGCTCGTCCGATCCTCCCGTGTGCCACGCCCCCTCGTTAACCTCGTCTGGAATCTCCATGTCATTCGCTGTTTCCAGTTGTTTTCATTAGTTCTATGTATTTAACTCCGCGTCAAAATATATTTTCCCCGTCCAGTCATTTAAGTCCCTACTTCTATTATCCTGTGTTCCTAGCTGGTTTCCAGATTCTCCATCTTCCTGTTCCTGCTTCCCCGATCCGTGACGTGACAACAATCAACATGAACGCGCCACAGTCCACAGAACCAATCTGTTGAGGAACATCCTGCAAAATACAAAATAACACTAACGAAAACATTTCTTACAATTCTAATACAAATGTAACGACAGAAAATGCTGAAATCTACTTTACCATGTTTTTCAAGCATTTTCCAGTGTCCTGGGCTTATTCGGTTTGTCAGTTTGCTGCAAAAAGAATTTTGGAATTGTCAGGGGCAACATAACTACAGCTTTTCATGAAACGGGATTAAAACTCTATGTATGAATTAATGGACACACAGAAGACCTTTTGTCACATTTGTAAATGTTTCACTGTTGTGCTACATCTGGTTGTGTTACCGAGAGCGTATGACAGTCTCTGCCCCAATTGTCGTCAGGAATGAACGAAGAAAATGATTATTAAAATATTAAAAAACAGCAAACGATACGACTTAAATATTATAGCATTTATTGTACAATATACTATACATATGATCAGGAGCGCACATAACTGCATGGTGCGCAAGTACGCATTCCCCGTACACGCGGGGCAACTCCTTGTTGTAGCAGCGGAAATGCGTATTTATTTTATGTGCATTCACGCTGTTATGACAAGAAATTACCGTGCATCTTAACATTTAGGTTAATTTGTAATTCTTTCGCGGCATGAAGGCTAAAATACACAATGATTTCTTGTCATAACAGCGCGTATGCACATAAAGTAAATACGCATTTGCGCTGCTACAAGACATTACCGCGCGTATCGCTTTAGACAGCGAATGAGTACTTTCATATCAGTTATGTGCCCCCTGCATATGATCATTTTTGCATATAAAATAAGGGGGGCGACTTACGCAGGGTTGCCAACTTGGGTCAGCTTGTTGGCATGAGATTTTCAATTCGGGACAAGCCTACACACGTATTCACATTTATATAACAGTTTCATTACCTTGTAAATAGTCTTTATGGTTTGCAAACTGCCGAAACGCTTCTGATGCAACCAGTTTTAGGTTTTAAATGGATTAATGGAGATTCTCCATAAGATTTATTGCTGTGAGCGTTTGAGTCCGAAAGCCCGAGTCTCGCGGCACATACGTCAGAGTGGCAATCTGCTTACAGTCGAATCGGAGCCGAACGCGGCCGAAAGTCGCCGACGAGCTGCATAGTATCGCATTGTCTGTTATGGTACGAATTGGGCGTCCGTGACAACAACTTGATTGCTTTTGAATCACATGTACTTATCTTCTCAAACTGCTTTCGAGCATCTTAACGACTGGTTGCATTTTGAAGTCTCTCGCCATCTAAAGAATGGAGAACAAAGAAATAAACATAGTTAAGATTAAAATTAAAATTACAATTAAAGTAAAAATAACGACGAAGGAAGGCGTCATTAAGAAGACAGATGACACAGACAAGCCCCGATCTACACGGAGGGTGTCTGACATGCCGAAGGTAAAGCCCTGGTTTAAGATACCTTATTAGAACACGTTAATTATAGCATAAAATGTGTTATATCAATAATCTTTCCTTGTTTTAACAACCGGCTGTCCAGACTGGAAGAGAAGAAAATCAACGTGGCCAGAGGGTTCGTCCGTGGAGCGGGAGGGACAGGCTACCCACGCTGGAGGAAGAAGGAGCGAGGAGGAAGAGGCCCCAACTGAAATACCTTCATCGAACCGACAGCAACGGCTCCTGCGATCTACAACCAGAGAGAGGCCAGGGGCAGCGTCAGCGACCGGCGGAACAGCAACTCCTGACAAGGATCCATGGACTCATGGGATATGGCCGGAGAAGGAGGACTGACTGCAGAGACATTGTTCCTGATGGACTTGTGGGTTATGGGCGGGGACAGAGGGATAATAGTGATGTTGTTGATGGACTTGTGGGTTATGGGCGGGGACGGAGGGATAATAGAGATACTGTTTAAGTGTTAATGTACAAAAGAGATAAGATAAGATAGGATAAGTTAAAATAGGATAAGATAAGCTAAGTTAAAACATAATAAGATAGGTTAAGTTAACATATGATAAGATATGCTAAGTTAAATTTATCATAAGATAGTTAAAATAGGATAAGAGCTTTATAATAAAACATATACTTACTTTTCAAACTGTGTCTTTGTCATCTCTTCATTGTTGTGTCTGTCTTTGATAATTTTGCACCGTTAAATTATATCTGACACTCTCCTAAATATCAATAAGCAGAGACAATGGAATGGGAGGAAGGTACGGTTAAGTTAAAGGAAAGGATAAAGTATCAAAATCACAGAGTTACCTTATTTTGACGCAGAAAGAGTCATTTCCGTGTTACTACCACCTATAAGTTAATGGCTGCAAATGTTTTATAGTTTTAGTCCGGTGCACTCTGTATCCATGCTAACTAGCTAGCTAATGTTAACATGACGCAGTACAGTCTTCCAGCTTGGGGATTCCCACCCCGGTCCGTGGCCAGTATTCCGCAGGGGGATTTGCGGAGGGGTTGGTTGCAAATGCAAACGCATCCCTTCATGTTTGTGCGTTGTGTTCGGATGTGAAAATAAAAAAATCAAATTCAATGTTTATGTCATATTATACAAGATAAGACTGTAAAATAGTTTGCCCTGCATATGGATGCCATGCAGTCAGAGTATGATCAAGACAGGGTGTGAGTGTGGAAAAAAGACAAATGTAACAGTATTTGAGGGAAGAGTGAGAAGGAGGGAAATGTAGGGAGAAGGAGGTTCTTCGGAGCTCCGAGATGTGATTGGCTGTAATAAATCTGGAATATAGCTATATGACATAGTTTTTGATAACACCAGCATTTGTTTTTAGGCAAAAATGGCAGGCAGATCAGAACTGGCCGGATTTGATGCTGCAGCTTTTATTGAAAGACAAAGTGCTGAAGTTTGAATGACTGTGTGTTTATTTCAGTTACTTTATATTGGACTCAAGGATTCGTTTCATCATACAAATACAGCACAGATAACGTTTGCTTGAAATTACTGAAAAGTAAGTGATACCAGAATCAGAGGGTCAATAAGCTTTTAAGTAATAATGTGGATTGTGCTTGGGATAGAAGCTGCACGTTGTGTTGAAGAAAAGTATAGATTTTCATTTGACAAAATATGCTAATGAATTGTAAAAACAATATTAGTGACATTCATCTTTAGATGACATTAATTACATAACTAATAATACTTTGAGAAGAAATGTTTTGTCATTATTTTCTATTACCATTGCTTCTTACAGTAAATTATTCTTGATGCCCCCAGTCGGTAGCCCATGTATGTAAAATATGTGGGTAGGATGCCGGTTAAACCCCCCGATTCACGTGCAGCATTTGATCACAGTTGACCCCATTCATGCTGGGCAGAGTCATCCTGTCTTAGCAGAGTCCTACTGAAGCTGTCTGTGAGCTTATTCTCCAGGTCTCACTGGCTTTTGTGTGGCTCCCCACACTTCTGTCACAGTAGACAGTCCTGCCTGCCTGCAGCTTAACCAATGAAGCGGCTCTTTCCTTGCATATAATTAATGCAGCAGCTATTTACTTGCATCTATCACTCAGGCGGCTGCTTCCCTGCATGTGACCTACTACAGTGTTTTATAAGGTGTTTCCTTTGCTGTTCTCAGTCTCTGCCCCAATTCCCCAGTTTCTTTCGCAGTTTTTCCTGCCATCTCTGCCACAGCTTCAGCTGCATTGTCTGCAGTCTCTCCTGCACTGTCTGCTCTGGCTGCAGCTCTGCCTCTTTCAGCCCCCCCCCCCCCCCCCTCCTATGGCTCCTGCTGCAGCCAAACCCCCCGCAGTTACACCCACTATTCCTACTACTGCTCCTGCCCCTAATGCCCAACTGCCCCAGCATCAGCATCTCCTGCTGCCCCTAATGCCCCAGCTCACTCTCTCTCTTGCTCTTCTCCTGATCTCAGACTCCCCTGCTTCCTCTCCTCTCTCATCCATCTCTTCTTTTGTCGTTTTCACCTCCATTTCTGCTATGACCTGCAGTGATTTATTTCCGTAATGACTGCTGCCATTGTTTGTCACCATGTTCTCTATAGTTGTCAGCAGCTGTTTAATCTGAAGGCTGTTACTCCTGTACTCTGATTCATCCAGGTTTCCATCAGAGCTTGAAGGTCTTCCTGACCCTTGGCCTGGTTCCTGATCAGGTGTGATGATCTTTGTTCTAACAGCCAGTTCTTCATTTCCTCCAGTGTCTGAACAGCCTGTGATTCCCCAGCTTCTCTCCTCTCTATCATCACTTGCTGTAGTTGTTCCACGAGATCTGCAGACTGAGCATTTTTATCTTTTCTGTTCCAGTGCTTAGAGTGAATGACATGGACTCGGCCTCCACACTTATCAACAAGTTCCTTCAGATCCTTGTTCTCCTTCACATATTCCTCAGTGGTTTGGTTTTCTTTAAGCCCATCAGCCTGTGTGAAGAGGACACCTGTGTGTTTCAGGGCTTCCTCCCCAAACCACTTCAGTACCATCTTCACTGACTCGTTCTCTTTCCCCAGGATAACATGTCCTGTGCTGCTCTTCCCAGATCCTGTGTTTCCCAAAAGCACAATTCTTACTTCAGAAGGTGCGTTGGGAGAGAAATACAATATCAGTTACCATGAATATTATACATTTGTGTCAGTTTGATTGAAGACTCATAGCAATTTGCTAAAATCAAGCCTGTCAACAGGAGGCACCGTGAATGTGGTTATAATGAACATGAACATGCCATATTGCTGTGGGAATTCTCCAGCATGTCTTTAGCATGTCTTGGGTGCAGCTACTTTATTCTGTCAGCAGATGGCAGTGCAGAGCCACACAAAGCATGAGCGCATGGGAAAGAGACTGACAGTCAGAGGTACTTATTCAACTCATTTTGTTACTGAACACAGATATTTCATCTGTCTGCTTATCCAAAGGAAAACCTCATTTCTATACATAGTTTGTTTACCTGAACACTGACAGAAAAGCTTAGATATGCAGCCACTCTTAGCAATTTCACGACAGATGCTTCTGTCCAGCTCAGTGGATGTCAGTCTGGCTCAGGGGTCGGCAACCGAATTGAGAAGAGCCACTTTTCGGAAAACCATTGAAGCCAAAGAATTTTATTGGAAACAAACATTTATTCTAAACAGATGAGCATCTTTTTATACATACCAACGACAAAGTAAAACAATTTTAAATGTTTTTTGTGGACTTTTGAACAAAAATGCCATGTTTGCCCTAATTTTATGAATCATATCGTTTTCTTTTCTTTATATTAACAGGTTAAGGTGTTTCGTTACCTTGATAAAAAACCCAGCAAGATGAGGGGCTTTCCATTTTTGTAATGAACTGTATGCCAAAACAAAATGTTCACTTAAGTGTGTCAATTTTCAAGTTATTACAGTTTTTTTCAATTGCTTAGACACTAAAATTAAAACTTTCTCACAATTAACAAATCTTTATACTCAAGGAGCAAAACACCGGCCTAGATTTGCACAACTGTAAGCACATTTTCAGCTTCACACTTTTTGCAAAACATAACACACAGTGATTTGCAAAACACTAAACACACTTAACATACATTACACACAAAAATCTATCATGAAGTCACTTCCTTGCAATACCAAAGCACTGACTGTCAAATTACCTCACCGTCCAACCAATTGGTTCAACACAGTCATCAGGTTTGCAAACACTTGTTTGCTTAATGTAGACACACCAATCAGGTGTTTAAGCACTATAAAAAGGCAACAGGCAAGTTCACCTGTCTTCAACAAAAATGGACAGTGTCAGAAGAAGAGGAAGAGTATGGATGAGAGGGGGAATCCGGAGAGAACAAGGTGGAGGAAGAGGCCAAGGTAGGGGAAGAGGAAGAGGGAGAGGAAGACCTAGAGGAGGGTTAGGACATGCACAAAGAAGAAGACGACCAAATCTGTGTAACGAAATTCGTGCTACAATTGTGGACCATGCAATAAACCACGGACTAACACTGAGGGAGGCTGGACTGAGAGTACAGCCTAACCTAAGCAGGAACACAGTGGCATCAATAGTTCGGACATTTCGTCAAGAGCACAGGTGAGAAACGTATCTTCTGTCAACAGAAAATCCATAGCTTACTGTATGTACTATATCAACCGTTTTGGTATGTATTCATGTTTCATTTTACAGTAAGCTACATGTATTTTGTTTGCCCAACATAGGATTGAACGTGGAGAACACCAAGGAGGGAGGCGCCCTATATTCACACAGGAGCAAGAAAGAGAGATCATAAACCTCGTTTTGGCCAATAATGCAATCAGACTTCGAGAAATTCAAGCCCATATTGTCAATGATCACCAAATTCTCAATAATGTCCTACAGGTCTCTCTGTCAACAATAGGCTGTATCCTTAAAAAACATCAAGTTCTGATGAAACAATTGTATAAAGTGCCATTTGAAAGAAATTCAGACAGGGTGAAAGTCCTGCGGCATGAATATGTGGCGGTATGTTTTGTTCACTGACTGTAGTATTGTGTACTGCACACATAACCTTTTTATAGTACATGTAATTTTACTGTATAACATACCTACAGTATATTGATAACGCAATGTGATATTTTGCTGTATTTCAGAGAGTTTTGCGAATGGATGCGGAAGAAGCCCTGCATGAGTTTATATACATTGATGAAGCTGGATTTAACCTGACAACAGTGAGGAGAAGGGGAAGAAACATCCTTGGCCACAGGGCTATTGTCAATGTACCAGGGCAACGTGGGGGTAACAGTACCCTTTGTGCTGCCATTACACAGAATGGGGTCCTCCACCGCCATGCCAACTTGGGTCCTTACAACACTGACCTCATTCTTACATTTTTAGACCGATTACACAATATTATCACAGCAGCAAACCAAAGGGACCAGATGCAATACATTGTCGTCTGGGACAATGTGGCTTTCCATCGTTCCGCCCAGGTCCAAAACTGGTTTCATCAACACCGACTATTTACAGTTCACTACCTTCCACCATACTCCCCCTTCCTAAACCCCATCGAAGAGTTCTTTTCTGCATGGCGGTGGAAGGTTTATGATCTCCGGCCCTATGTCCAGATGGCCCTCATTCAAGCTATGGAGGAAGCATGTGATCAAATTGAAGCAGCATCCATACAAGGGTGGATTCGTCACTCCAAAAGATTCTTTCCACGTTGCCTTGCAAATGAAAATATAGCCTGTGATGTTGACGAGGCCCTGTGGCCAGATCCAGCTAGGCGGAGAGATGTTTAGGTTTTTATTTTTATTCTGTACTGAACTGGATATGTAATTTGTTACAGTATTATTGTAAGCTTACAGTACAATGGTATGTTTAGTACAGTTTTTGACGATTGCTTACACACGAAAATTAAAAGTAGTACACTATTAGCAAAACTGCACACTCAACAAGCAAAACAGCAGCCCATATTTGCACAACTATAAGCACATTGTCAACCTCACACTTGTTGCAAAACTCTACACACAGTGATTTGCAAAACACTAAACACACTTAACATACATCACACACAAAAATCTATCATGAAGTCACTTCCTTGCAATACCAAAGCACTGACTGTCAAATTACCTCACCGTCCAACCAATTGGTTCAACACAGTCATCAGGTGTGCAAACACTTGTTTGCTTAATTGTAGACACACCAATCAGGTGTGTAAGCACTATAAAAAGCAGCAGGTGAGTTCATCGGTCTTCAAGCAAAATGGAAGGAGGAGGAGGAAGGGGAGGAAGAGGAATCAACAGAGGAAGAGGAAGAGATGGGGGCCATGCTGGAGGTAGAAGAAGAGGAAGACGAAGACAAGAAGGTGCTCAAAGAGGACCGAATCTGACAAATGAGATCCGCGCAACACTGGTTGACCACGTTGTCAACCACGGCCTGACGCTGAGGGAGGCTGGACTGCGAGTACAGCCAAATCTAAGCCGCTACACAGTGGCAAGTGTGATAAGAACATTTCGCCTGGAAAATAGGTATTGTACAAATATCACCATATCAAGAACATCTGCACGGTTTCAGTAACTGCTTTACAGTACTGTATTCTATGCAGTATCAGCACTTCTGTTACCTTGTCCTGTGAATATACTGTATCATTGTTTACTGTTTTTTTCTACATAGGATTGAGGGTCAGGAACGACAAGGGGGAAGGCCTCCTATGTTCACAGAACAGCAAGAGAGGGAGATAGTAAACATGGTTTTGGCCAACAATGCTATAACACTCAAACAGCTCCAAGCTAACATTGTCAATAACCATGCCAGTTTCAACGATATCCATCACGTCTCAATATCAACACTGGCACGCATCCTTAAAAAAAAAACATATTCAATTGAAGCAAATTTATCGAGTGTCTTTCGAGCGCAATTCCGAAAGGGTGAAACAACTGCGGCATGATTATGCATAGGTATGTATTCACTTTAGCAGTGTGATCTTGCATACCGTCTCATAATCTTTTACTGTACTGTAATATGTATACTACATCGACACTGAACTACACAATTTTGCCTGACACTGTTCTTCAGGTAGTTCTACGAATGGATGGAGAGGAGATCCAGCATGAGTTCATTTACGTAGATGAGGCTGGGTTCAACCTGACGAGAACACGAAGGAGGGGAAGAAACGTCATTGGCCACAGGGCTATAGTCAATGTCCCAGGGCAACGTGGGGGAAATATAACACTCTGTGCAGCCATTACACAGAATGGGGTACTCCACCGCCATGCCCATATGGGCCCTTACAACACAGCACTCATACTTACATTCTTGGACCAGTTGCACAACATAACAGCAGCAAATCAAATCGATCATATGCAATACATTGTTGTCTGGGACAATGTGTCTTTCCACCGCTCTGCTCTGGTTCAGAACTGGTTTCAGCAACATCCACATTTCACCGTCCTACATCTTCCACCATACTCTCCATTCCTCAACCCTATAGAAGAGTTTTTCTCGGCATGGCGGTGGAAGGTATATGATCACCATCTCCAGGCTGAGGTACCCCTCCTCCAAGCCATGGAGGAGGTCTGTGACCAGATGGAGGTAGCAGCAATACAAGGATGGATTCGTCATTCAAGACGTTTCTTCCCAAGGTGTCTAGCTAATGACAACATTGCCTGCGATGTTGATGAAATTCTCTGGCCAGATCCAGCTAGGCGAAGAAACAATGTCTAGTGTTTTTCTTTGTTACAGTAAACTGACAGTACAGTACGTAAAGTGACATGTTGTTACAGTACTATGAATCTCCATGTCAACATTTTGGGCATGTTGAGAAATAAATGAGTTTCTTCAGTGTGCAACATTGGTTTTGTGTAGTGTTTGGTGGATTTACTTTACATTTGTACTTTGTTGATGGTAGCCTACTCTAATCATAGGAAAGTAGAAGTGCTAAAAGTGTTTTAGGTTTATCACAGCAGAGTGTAACTCGTGCAAACAGAGTATGGTAAATGTGAAACATGTGTTTCTTATGGTACAAAAGTGTGGTTTTTAAACATAAGTATATAGTTTTTACAAGAGTATTTCATTATGCAAAGGATTTGTAGTGTTTTGCTAATTGGGTGAGTGGTTGTGCTAATTGTGTGTACTGTTTTAAAACACGGGCCCTGTTTCGAAAACCGTGCGTAAGCAATCGTCAAAAACTGTAATACCATATGGAAACTGGAAAAATGTTTTGTTACGTAGGAATGTTTCGTTCAAATGTTCAGTATTGACTGACTTGAGTACATGAAAAGAAATAAATATGTTCATCAAGGTGCAGTACTTGTCTAGTGTGTTGTGTTTGGTCAATATATTCATGTTCTTTATCAATATCTCAAAAAAGAGAAAAAAAATCAAACCAAGACTATATCATTAGAAAGGTAGAAATGTTACAAGTGTTTCAGATTGAGCACAGCAGTGTGTAATTGGTTCAAACAAAATCCGACTGTATGAACCATGTCTGCGCCATAGGGTACCAAAGTGGGCTTTTGGTAAATTATTGTACAGTTTTGAATTAAGTGTTTCATTTTGCAAAAGATCTCAGATGTTCTGCTACTTGTGTGTGTAGATGTGTGAATTGTGTGTAGGGTTTTGACAAAATGAGCCTTGTTTTTAAAATCGTGCCTGAGCAATCATAAAAAACTGTAATATGATGGTTTGTGTTAACTGATTGGTATAAAAATACCATTTTTACAAAGGTTTGAAGAGTTAAGCAAGATTTATTAGCTTTTGCAAGAGACCTGTTTGTTTTGCTGATTTGGTGGTTTTTTTATTTGAGTGCAGAGTTTTTGCAAAATAGCCAGTAGTTACAAAAATGTGTTTAAGCCATCAGAAAAAAACGTGTGTGCTTTGGTGCACATCCATCCATCCATCCATCCATCCATTTTCCAAACCGTTTATTGTACTGGGTCGCGGGGGGGTCCGGAGCCTATCCCGGAAGCAATGGGCACGAGGCAGGGAACAACCAAGGATGGGGGGCCAGCCCATCGCAGGGCACACTCACACACCAGTCACTCTCACACACACACCTACGGGCAATTTAGCAACTCCAATTAGCCTCAGCATGTTTTTGGACTGTGGGGGGAAACCAGAGTACCCGGAGGAAACCTCACGACGACATGGGGAGAACATGCAAACTCCACACACGTGACCCAGGCAGAGACTCAAACCCGGGTCCCAGAGGTGTGAGGCAACAGTGCTAACCACTGCACCATCATGCCGCCCCCCATAGATTCATTTTTCCATTTTTATTTTCAATAATATTGATGTTAACTCAGCATCTTATTTTCAATGTTGAAAAAGTCGCTTTTTTTTTTTTTTTCAATATTGAAAATCTGACCAAAAATCAATTCATTTTCAATGCTGATAATTTAACACTGACCATAATTCAATGCATTTAACTATACTTCAACGCTGAAACAATAACATGATGCTATCTGGGCTATGAATAATTATTTCAATTGATATACAGATTCCAAGCCCATATAGGTGACACACAGGTACATAATGGGCGTCTTATGTCTGAGGTAGCCAGCTACTGTGTTTGATAACCCACCATCATAATAATAGTTTCCTCGCACCAGTATAAAAGTAAACCAATTGATCCCTCTTGCAATCACCTGTGGTATGAAACTGAATAAAATGTATCGTACCAGTCTTGGGGAAAACCAGTGAGAATCCACAGCACTGCGCAAATTCTCATGTGTTCCTAATGACAAGGGCAAGACTGGTAATCAAATTAGCCTCTCAGCAGGAGTGTTAGTGTAAAAGCAGTGCTTATTGACACAGATAATAAAGCTTGTTAGAATGCGTAACATAATTATTTAGCTGGACCCAGAAGAGGTGAGAGCTCCCCTAGTGGCTACAGGAGTGTTAGTGTAAAAGCAGTGCTTATTGACACACATAATAAAGCTTGTTAGAATGCGTAACATAATTATTTAGCTGGGCCCAGTAGAGGTGAGAGCTCCCCTAGTGGCTACAGGAGTGTTAGTGTAAAAGCAGGGCTTATTGACACAGATAATAAAGCTTGTTAGAATGCGTAACATAATTATTTAGCTGGGCCCAGAAGAGGTGAGAGCTCCCCTAGTGGCTACAGGAGTGCATTTTCCCCAAAGCAGATATAATGGATGGGATACAAGAACAAATCAAATTATTTTCCTCATTTAATATTCAGATTTTAATTGGGCTTAAATTTTAGAGCACAGTGTGTTCTAGGATGGTACGTTATGGATATTAGTCTCTACCACATTCTAACGCTATAAATCCGGACCTTTTCCTATGTTTGATTTGGTGGCTGCCAGGCGTTCTGAGTAGTATAGTGACTATGGTAGGCGTGTGATTCCCTAAGGAATTTTTTATTCTGTTCTGTGTGGCAAATACATATAATGCTGACATTTTTCCTGGAAGATTTGGGATTTTTCATCCCGTGCCTTAAGGTATTTCTCTCCAGCTCTAGGGAGTCTCCCCCGAAAACACCAGTCACTCACTAGCCTTACACTTATGCTTGCTGACTTATTCAACACCATGAATGGATTAACAGAAAAACAGAAACCTATTAAAAGGCTGCACCATATCATGATATGCAAATAAACATCCAGCATCATTGTTTCACAGGGAAGTACATTATTTATTGATAATTATAACCCTAACCCTTACTTCTCAGCTTGACAAACATAAGGTGCAGCGCGTGAGCATGTGAACTGGTTGAAATGCAAGTGTCTCACAGTCAATGCATAAGACTTGAGAGCCCTGACTTTACTTATATAGCCCACAACATGTTTATGATTCATAAATAAATCTGGCCAGCAAATCGGTCTTTCATTTTCCACAGAATAAAAAAAACGATAATGTTATCCCGCTGATAATTGCAGGCGCGTTTCACCCCCGGCACTGGCTGGAGACACAGGCAAAAGGCATACAATCTTATTGAGGTACAAAAATTATTCCATCTACTCTGCACTTCTGCATAACTTCCATCATAGTGCCAGTTTTTGCGGTCAGCAAGTTTATTACTGTAAGCGCCTCCATAGTAGTGCCTCTGAGGAACTGAACCGGACTTCCGATGGTGTCTCTCACACACACATCATACATATATATATATATATATATATATACACTCACTCTCTCCGGGTCTTTCACATGATATGTGGTCAGCCACCATATGGGAGGCATATTCAGGCATAAATGAGGGGCATATTTGCAAGTCGCACTAATGTGTCTAGTTATAAACTTAGTTGTATTGTCTCCAAAAAATGCGACTAAATGGTCGCATCCTGGAACCCTGTGGAGCCACACTTTTGATTTCTTAGGCATATTTTACATAATGCGATAAAAACATCGACACACACATGAACCAGGTCACTAGTTTGTCTCTGGGCTTTTTCCTTCGGCCTATATGGCATGTTTGTGAAATGTTACGTCACATAGCTAATCACCAGTGATCTTAGATCTATACCCAAGTATGCTCCCAGACAGCAGCTGACTCCGATCTGGATCCGCCTCTAAGCCGGCAAATCCGCGTTACAGTCACATCCGTTTTACAGCTGGAATACGGACAAGGCCCGGACCCAGGCTTCCGTGGCGGGAACGCAATAATGTCAGCAGAATCAAAGCAGCTACGGGCCGGATCCGGGGAACGAGCGCGCAAATTTTCATTTTCTGGAATCTGACAGGATCACCGCAGCGTGGGTCGAGGCGCAGGAAAAGTTTGAGGAAACAGTTTTATTCCGGTACATACAAGACACACAATGCGGTTAAACTGTGTTTGAAGTAAATTAATACTTTTTGATTATGGTGGGTCGTTAATTGTTAAGTTAATCTTAAAATGTTTGACTTTTGTCACTAGTTTGTTAGCCGGCAACTGATCGCTCTGTGTTAGCTATAGCTCTTACTAAAATAAGCGTGGGTCGGTTAATAAAAGGTAACTGAGTTATCCATCCATCCATTCATCCATTTTCCAAACCGCTTATCCTACTGGGTCGCGCGGGGGTCCGGAGCCCATCTCGGAAGTAATGGGCACGAGGCAGGGAACAACCCAGGATGGGGGGCCAGCCCATCGCAGGGCACACTCACACACCATGCACTCACACATGCACACCTATGGGCAATTCAGCAACTCCAATTAGCCTCAGCATGTCTTTGGACTGTGGGGGGAAACTGGAGTACCCGGAGGAAACCCCACGACGACATGGGGAGAACATGCAAACTCCGCACACATGTGACCCAGGCGGAGACTCGAACCCGGGTGTCAAAGGTGTGAGGCAACAGTGCTAACCACTGCACCACCATGCCGCCCCCGTGCAGAAAATCAATAAAATGAAAATTAGACACAAACTAATTCAACTCAATAAAGAAAATATTATTAAGCTAAGAGAAGTAGAGTTTTTAGGTTTACCATTCATGTAGTACTGGAGACTCACTCAGACCATAGAATCATACAGATTAGCATCCATCCATCCATTTTCCAAACCGCTTATCCTATTGGGTCGCGGGGGGTCCGGAGCCTATCCCGGAATCAATGGGCACGAGGCAGGGAACAACCCAGGATGGGGGGCCAGCCCATCGCAGGGCACACTCACACACCATTCACTCACACATGCACACCTACGGGCAATTCAGCAACTCCAATTAGCCTCAGCATGTTTTTGGACTGTGGGGGGAAACCGGAGTACCCGGAGGAAACCCCACGACGACACGGGGAGAACATGCAAACTCCGCACACATGTGACCCAGGCGGAGACTCGAACCCGGGTCCCAGAGGTGTGAGGCGACAGTGCTAACCACTGCACCACCATGCCGCCCCTCAGATTAGCATTAAAGACACAATTTAGTAATTTAAGCATCCAAAATGAGTAAAAGAGGGGCAGGGCGACTGCTCATTTGTACTACTCCCTGTATACTTTCTCATAATGCTACACCATGGGGTTCCTACAACAGGCCTTGAAGAAACCTCTGTCCGGGACAGGTTACTTGTCACACAGGTGGACCACAGTCATCAATGATGAGATAAATACCTATTTCATTAAATGATTTTAAAAATAACACTTGAATATTCTAATGGAACGGTAATTCAACGTGTACCAGCAAGAAACCTTCAGCATACAACGCAATGTTTTAAGCAGCAGACATGCTTTAATCACAGGACTTGTTCACCATGTCACATTAGGCCTGACAAACTGCAACTACTGTACAAGAGACGTATCCAAGAAATGGTCATATATAACATCACTTCAGAAATTCATGACACACTGTCTGATATTACAATACAGTTCATAAAAATGCCCGGGGCGAACCTAAAACAAAAGGAAGATGACACTTCACGATTCTAATACACATACCACTTAATTTCAGAGTACCGCAATTCACATAACTTCTACTACAAGAATCCCACACCGACATGCCAGTTAAAATCAGGCTCAGACGACGCTTCTAGCTGCAGAAGAAAAATACATTTGTGACCAACTAAAATTCGGCCTCAACGTCTGCCTCTTAAAACGGGACACTTCATTCATATTACTGCATGTCACAAGAGGGTGCTGTAAGGCTGTTTGATTCGACTTCAATTCCTATTCCAAGAGTCAAGAATGGATAGTGGATCCCAGGCAGCAGTTTTCCAGATTATCAATTTCAAAAACTTAAATATATGAGAGAAAAAAAAGTCATTGTAAAATTAAGAAGTATATAATACTATTAATGACAAGGGGTCTTAATACTTTTCGTTTAATTTTATTAACTCAATCTTTTGCTGGCAAGTATACCTTTTAAATTATATACAACACAGTACAACTGCATTATTTGTGTTTTGTATGCACACTTCATACAAAGTAAAAGGTTAGGGCGGCTACTTCATTAATAGTGTTTCTTATTGATACTTTACAATTCCGTTCTATTGCCCAATTCCCAGAGGACCATGCAGTTTTATTACAACATAGTAGTCTACGGAAATGTCAATACTAATCATACATTTCAGTGACATAACTAAATAGACATATGTTGACACACAGACACAGATAAAAACAATTAAACTCCCTCTATGTGAAAATGACATGAGACACACGTCCTCAATGTTAAAATCTATGATTGTAAAAAATGACCATCGTTGCCAATGTTATATCTCAGGTCTCAGATTACTTCGTTAAGTGTCAATTTAACTGAAAAAAAAAATCACAGAAAAAGGCAAGCTTATTTGCCGACATTTAGTAACCGACAAGCTGATTAAGGAGGACTAAACCTGTACCTGACTTTCCTGTCAGCTCCTTGGGGATGGCTAATCTTCAAATTTTATTACAAATATTACAACTTTATTTTGTGCCTTGCTTAAAGTAAAATATCTTCAGACTACTGAACACCGCGTTGATGGTGACATTTTTAAACTGATTCGCTTCTTTCGCCTCACTCTTCTCTGTGTGACGGGTGGGCGTGGTTGATCTAGCCGGCTCCCGATTGGCGGGTATACGGTAGCTCCTGTGTCATGTGACGGGTAGTAGCGTAGGCAGCACCGCCATAGATTTGAAAGCTTGGCTGCCTCGTTGGGTGATACGCCATATTGGCACGGTAATTGTGAAATAGAGGATTCATAGAGATGACTTAGTGAACCGACTATTTTCAAAACTGCAACAACATGAGGAATGTTAAAACTAGAAAACAGGGAACCACATTTCACAGGTAAAAAAATTTGCAGTACGGTCAAATAAGATACATAACATGTTTACTAGCCTGTGACACTGACGAGATACTAGCATGATTAGTTTTTGTTGAGAATACTGTGAGCAGTACTACATAAATTGGGGGGGGGGCAGTAGTGGTGGGCTTGTTTATTTGTTCTACATAATTGTAAGATATAAATGCGTTAATTAGTAAAGAAGTTATGGCTAAAAGATCTTTCCATCTACACCCTGACATGTTGCTTGTTTATGTCTAATTATTGCTCCAAGATGGTGGCGCTGCTGACACGTTGTGGAAAAGCGAGATGAGGCATCTAGGCTTTCAAATTCATGAGCACCACGATGTACTTCGTTTAAATGGGAGGTTCACAAAAAAACTATTAAAAGATATTTTAGAGGGGGCTTAATGCTATCTATTCATCAAAGTTCTGCTGGGAGTTGTTCAGGTTTGGAAATATCAGCCGTAGAAATGTCGGGCTTCTATCGAAGTACACTACTCGTATCTCTGCGCATTAGACACAAGCACGAGCTGCCTGGCGATATCTGCTGCGCAGTGATATTATTGGTGTGTGGCGTCGGGTAGAAGGAAATAGTTCGTATATTCAACTGCTCGCGACGAAGTCTGTGGATTTTCTTAACCTGTTCCTGATTTCTGGTAAGCGATATTGCTGTTGAATTTTTCAAATACGTTGTTCTGGCGCTTTAAGTAGTGAAAGCAAAATTGAATCTTATTATATTGCTTATTCATTAATAAGTAGCTATAACATGTATACTGCCCAATGTTTTGATTTAATAAATATAAAAATTTCATAAAGATTTCAAAAATACTTCATAATTCAATACTTCAAATAGTTCATGATTTTCAGGAGCGGTACAGTGGTTAGCACTGTCGCCTCACACCTCTGGGTTCCAGGTTCGAGTCTCCGCATGGGTCACACGTGTGCGGAGTTTGCATGTTCTCCCCATGTCGTCGTGGGGTTTCCTCTGGGTACTTCGGTTTCCCCCCACATTCCAAAGACATGCTGAGGCTAATTGGACTTGCTAAATTGCCCGTAGGAGAGCATGTGTGAGTGAATGGTGTGTGAGTGTGCTCTGCGATGGGCTGGGCCCCCATCCTGGGTTGATTGATGGATGATTTTCAGGTCACACCACCCCCTCAGAGCCCACCAGTCAGTGACTGTCTCAGAGTGTGATGTAATACACAATGTCCGCACCACCCACTTTTCAATGAGCAGTAAAAACACAACAGCTTGTCTCAGCGGACAGCGGCTCTTATCAGATAAGGGGAAAAGGACAAGATATCAAAAGTAAAAATAAATATATCACATTTGGTTAACATCAAATGAAAATAGCCCTGCAATAATATATTGGATTCTAGGATATCACCTATTAAAAGGGTGAATCTATTCTAGCAGAAGATAAAAATCCAATTATGAACAGTGAAAATGGGCATAATAGGTCCCTATAAACGACAGGTTTCTGTCCATGGTGCTGAAAACCAGGATTGGCAGATTTCACATTACAGCGATTCCCCCACTATATCGCGGATTTTCCTCCGACGCCTCACAATTCTCTGTGTGTCCCGTACATTGTTTGTGGTCCGATTGTTTTCGTTTTGTTCTGAGCCCTACGATGGAAGACGTTGACCATTCAGGAGAAGGTAAAACTTCTGGATGTGCTTCGGGAAGAAAAGCGTTATGCGGACGGTGTTCGCCATTATGGCTTGAATGAATCAACAGTACGCTGCATGAAGAAGGATGAAAAGAATATGTAAGAGCCATATATGTTTTTATTTTTATATATTTCATTACATATATAGAGAGAAAGTTGTGTGTGTGTATATATATATTACATATTATTATTTTATTTTTATTATTATTATTATTATTATTATGTTACTCATATCCTTAGCCCGACAAACAGATATATGTGTTGTTTCAATAAGTTTACATGTGTTTAAAGCATGTGGGAGGGGTATTTTAAGGCTTAAACTTAAAAAATAATTTATATGGTCTTTCTGTATCGTAGATTTTCACCTATCGCTGATGGGTCTGGAACGCATCTTCCGCGATAGGCGGAGGATCAAATTTACATTTTTAACCTGATTTGACTTCAACCCTCTTATTTTGTTAACAGAGTGTGCGGGGGGATACAAAGGATTACAGTGGGTAATGGGTGATTTATATTGACCTTAATTGTCACCCAAGTGACTCTGGACAATCAGCTCAATAATGCTTCCCAAAAGCTTCTCTCTTTTTCACTAGTTACACTTCATTACACCAAAATCAAGGAAGAATCAAATGTACAAGCCCATTATACAAAATATAAGATGCAAACACATAAAAAATATTTTGTAAAAACATTAGAAACAGATTAATATATATATTGTGCAATTTGAAACTTTACATTTAGACCTCACTTAGAAAATGCAGGTGATGACCAGCCCAACCAGCAGTTCCGTCTGGTTGTACAGAATACCTACTCAATTAAATTTTGAGGTCATGACTAAACTAAATTTCAGCTCTGCCTTTAACATCAGCAGTTAGATGAAACTGATCATTGCAGAGGGAAATACAGTGAAGCCATGAAATATACTAGATGTAAATATATTAATTTTCACATACACTTGAGCTCAGTGAATTCAAGCATGTCATACACTGTAAAAAAAAAAATCCACCAAAAAATGGAAAATGTACTGGCAGAAAATTACCAGCACATTTTCCGTTACGTTAATGGACTTTTCCTTCAATTTACAAATATTGTAAATTCAGTTTTCCACAGTTTCTTAAATGATAGTTTATTTTCATTTTTAATTCTTCATTCTGCCAATGCAAATTTGTTTCTTTAATAAACGGTGTTGTTCGTAAAAGTACAACAAGTAATTTGAGAATATAGTGATTCACTACATTGATTATTTTTCATAACTCAAAGGCCCATAAACATACAGTTATCCATCTGAAGCTGGATTTAAACCAGCAAACTTTGGATTACAAGCCCAAATACTTGAGCTACTGAGCCACACACTTACACTGACTCAGCTTAAGTTGCAGAGACACAGTGGATGTTTTGATTTAATAATTCAAAAATTCAAAAATACTTCAACATTTAAAATGGTTCATGATTTTCAGGAGCGGTGCAGTGGTTAGCACTGTTGCATTACAGAACGGCAAAGGACCCCTCACTAACAGGAACCTAAAACACACAAACACTTGGGAACACTTCAAATGCGTGATCTGACTCTGCAAGGGGAGAACATGTTCATGTGGAGTCTTGCTTTTCACAATGTTTCATTCCTGCTAATAGCTAAGGTTTTTTTTAGCCGTCGTCACTCTAAGGTTGCCCATTAATGGTTTGGAATTGGGAATGTAAAGCTGTTTTGTTAGCATGTCTGCCTTACAATTCCTTTACTGTAAGTCGAGGCCTGCTGGAGCTCAATTCTGCTTCATGGCACTTGTATTTACTCTTTATTTTGCATTACATTATGTGTGAGACTAACCCCTTTCTCTACCTCTCCATTCCTCCTGTTGAGCTCCATACACAACTAGTGGAGAAAAGGGGTGCTTGGAGGGGGGGACGATATCTCTGGATGCCCACTTAAGAAATATCTGCGTTACCTTCCAATACACCTTCCAAACTTAAGTGGATTGAACATGGGTGCTGTTGAATTAATAAAAAAAATGCTCTGTATTAAAAATAATTTTGTTTATATAACATAAAATTGAACTATAAACATGAAATTTAAATCTGTTGAGTTTATATATTGACAAAATAATAATTCTGAATTTTGAACCCTCATTGAACAAAATTAAACTTAATATGGACAAATGGAAAGCATTGAAATTATCCTTATGGGGGGAAAGTTAATGTTACTAAAATGGTTGTGGTGCCTCAAGTTAATTATCTCTCTATGATGCTTCCATTTAATATTCCGCAAAGGATATTTCAGCAGTACGAGAGTATAGTAAAAGATTTTTGTTGGGAAAGAAAAAACCTAGGATTAAAATTACTTTGCCCAGAGACAAGGGAGGTCTAGGATTGCCAGATGTTAGATTATATAGCATGTCATTTGAAATAGCCAAACTCTACTATCACTGGAAGAATGTGAATTCTGATGTGGACTGGATAGCTATCGAGAGCGATTTGGCTTCACTATTTCAACCTCTGCACATTCTGTGACAATGGGGGGACAATATAAGAAACACAAACCCGATAATATCTTTTTTGAGGAATGTATGGATCAAAATACATAAGAAGCTTAAAGTATCACATTACATGCAGCCATATTCCTCAATTTGGCACAATCCTGAAATACAAATAGGAAAAAGTATGGAAACAATGGCAACCCAAAGGGGTGAAAACTCTTTGGGATTTATTCGGAAATGGGATGTTTATGTCATAATCAGATGTAAAGAGTAAGTATGATGTAGAAGGAGGAGGGAGTTTTTGGAAGTTTTTGCAACTGAGGCATTGAGTCACGAGTGTTAAAATAGAGAAGATGAATGGTCAAGAATACTTTCTAGAGTGGGGAAATATAGGGAAGTAAAAGGTAAATTTATTCAGTGTATAATTATGCGCTGACACTACTGGACACCAATTAGACTAAATAGAACTGGACTAATTAATACTGATCAGTGTTGGAATTTTAGAAGGCTTATTTACACATGCTGTGGCAGTGCTCTCAGGTATATCCATTTTGGGGTAGAGTTCTTGATCTCCTAGACAAATGGCTAGGCTTTACTTTACCCCGCAAACCCGACTCTGTCTGCTAGGAGATAGAGTGGAATTGCCAAAGGTGAATAATAAACAGTTTAAGGCTGTGATGGTGGGACTCATAACTGCCATGAGGGTAATATTAAGGCATTTGAAATCCTGAATAATCCCTAATATATAGAAATGGACCGATGAGATGATTAAGGCAGCTTCATATGAAAAAATGTTGGACAGACTAAATGGGAAAAAAGATATGATGAAAATGTGGGAACGTTTCTAGGGCCATGTTTTTGAAGGATAAATGGCTGGGAGGTTGAACTAGTGATTGGTCATATTGTTTTATAAATGTGAATGGCTGAAGTGCTGTAACTTTTTGGTTTGAAAAACAAGAAAAATTTGAATTACAAAATAAAATATTTTTGGATAGTAATTTCATGTAACCATTTCTCTTAAAATTAATTACATCCAACTGTACATTTTTTAGTGTAGGTACGTAGATGGATCGATAAAATTAAATAATGATTACAAATCACAAATAACTATTACAGTCATGGCCAAAAATATTGGCACCCCTGCATTTATGTCAAAAAACACACCCCTTCTTCCAGAAAATTGTTGCAATTACAGATGCTTTGCTATTGTCATATTAATTTCTCTTGTTGGCAATTGAAGAAAACAAAAAGAGGAAGAAGGAATAACAGGAATGGGAGACATTCCACGCCAAAGGGCACCTGCCCTTCTCATATTGTCTCAAAAACCCAAAGCCCCAGAGAGCAAGTCAGAGTGCTAAGAATTATAGCGCCAACAAGCCCATGGCCCCTTTTCATGTAAAACTTCGTATATGAGGATGTTTGTGCAGTTTAGTGCCTTTCTTAGCCTCGGCTCCTGTAAATCATATAAGCACACCCACCACAGCCCCAGGAGCATTCCGCGTGCCCCCACCTGCCAACCTGCCTGTCCCCCCCAGCCCACAGGCCGTCTGTTGTTCTGAAATTTATCCACATGACTCCTGACCAAGTCTAAGGTAAATCAGATTCCATCTATTAGAAATGAAATTTTCAGTAAAATACAAATTTTTCCCCCAATCTGGGAGACAGTGCAGAATTTTTGGAGTCGGTCCTAACTCTGTCTTGAATATGTACCCAGCAGGCACCTAGGACTGGTATCTCCCTCTGAGAATCTTTCTAAGGCGCTCAGCAGCAGAAATTCTCCATCCTAGATGAGCCTGCAAAGTTCTGTAGAAGTTAAATATACTTTAGTCAAATGAGAGACTAACCTGCTGTCAGGCTGGGGAAGCTTGAACAAGGCCTTCATTCATGACAGCTCCACTTGGCTTTTTGACGAGTCCCCATTTAGATGCAGCACGTCAGAGACTGAAGAGCAGGATGAAGGCTGTAAGTACAGTTTGCTGTGGATTATGACAGTGTTTAAATCTAATAATGGATGAGACAATTTACTTAAAGCATGATATAGTTCATATTGCTCTTCAGGCTTCGTGATAAAATATTAAAATTATGGAGTACAAAGTTGTACATGCAAAGAAAACAATGCAGAGCGGCAGGGCGCCTGGCCCAGAGGGTCTTCACATAGAATTCTACAAAGGCTATTTTTTCCTGTTAGATTTACAGCTTTGGTTGTCTTGCCCTTTAAAGAAATTCTCTCAAGAAAGAAGTTGCCTCTTACCATGTCACAAGCAATTAGTTTTACCCAAAAAGGAGGAGGACCCCTCTCTGCTCCCCGTGTTAGTAGGTTCTCCCCGACTCCTCCTGCTTATTCCTTCCTCCCTCCCTCCTATTTGTGCTCTCCTCCTCCTCTTGGGTTCTATTCATGTCTTTTGGTTCAGCAATAAAACCCACAAGGCTGCTCTTGGATTGTCCCTCTTCCCATCGTGACATATTATGTATTACATGATTATGAAGTGATTTGATTATTATACAATAGTCAATTAACCACTTTGTTTCTTCAACTTGTCTTTCTTCTGAATCATCAGATATATGTCGTAGCTGGTAATTTGTTACACTCTGCTGTCAGTGCCAGTGTAGCCTAGGTACAACCAGTCGTATGTTTCGTTCATGCTGATGTTTGAACAATTTTTGGGAACAGATTTTCATAATGTTTTCTAATATATGTGGTGTGATAATTGAGCATGACCCCACTGTTGCTGTGCTTGGTGCTCCTGTCATGATCTGTAATCTCTTATTTTTTCATGTCTCCTCCCACTCATGCCAGCAGGGGTCGCTGCTGGCCCTTTGTAACCTTCCTAATTCTCCTGTATCCCATTATAGTTCTCCATCCTAACCCTGTACACCTGTTTTGTCGCTGATTAGTGTGCTGTGTATAAATATGTCTGCCCTCACTGCGTTCCCCAGCTCAGTCATTGCTGTTCCATGTGTAGTCTGTGTTTCCTTAAAGTCCACGTCTGTCTCAAAGTGGCTGCATTTGAGTCGAGTCTCACCCGATGCTCACATCTCCCCGCAGAAAAACAATACACCGCCTCACAGGCCAGAGCCACAGCCTTCTCCTCTCACACAGTGGAAGTCCTCCAGACCCCCTGCCTTCAGACAATAGGTTAAGGATGTGTTTTCTATGTTACCTTTTGAAAATCTGAGATACAGCAGAGGCAAATGTAGGAAGAGCTTTCATGCTGTCTGGCCTCCTTTCACTGAAAATGTGGAGGGCCTGTATCTCACTTAGAAGATATTATTTAATCCCTTATATTACAAACCAAAGAATATTACACTACACCATTACTAGGCTACACAAAGTTATTTTAACAACCACTGAATGGAAAAAGGTCAGTGCTGAATATATATAGCTGTGGAGAATCAGCAGGCCTTGCTGAAGGACCCACAGATGTGCCCAGGCTGGGCTAAAGTGGGCTATTTTCTGATCACAGGCTTAGCACACTGAGCTACACACTGCCCCTAAATTTATAATTATATGTAATCTGTGTGTGTATGTGTTATCTAGATTTGCCCTGTATGTTTCTAACTAAATCTAATCCAGGCCTTGATCCTACACCTACTATAATTATAAGTACCTCACTATACCTATATCTAACACTGCTATTCATCACCAGTGTTACATGTCAGGGCTTCGCTGCAATAGATCCTTCAGTGCTGCAGGTTATTACTGTGACTTTGCACACACACACGTTGCTGCTTCCTCAGCCAGTGTCACATATACTTTATTACACACAGACCTCAGTAATCTCTGCTACACTCACACCTGCTCACTTTACATCCATGGTTAAATTCTCCTAATGGAATCTATCTTAATGTCTTTATTATATTTTATTTTAATTGTTACCATATTATTCATTGTATTGTTCTTTCGATTTTATTTCTATTTTATTATTGCTAATACACCGGATCTGAGTGCCTCATTTTGTTCCCTTCATGTAGAACACGTTTTGTAATGACAATAAAACATCCTTATCCTCATCTAAATCACACTGTCTAACTACTAACCTGTTTAAATAATATAATTGGATTTCAAAGGTTAATAGTCACTCAATTACCCCCTCAGCCCAACAGTACCACAAACACCCAACATGCACGGAAATTTTCTCCTAAGTTGTTTTCCCTGCCTGGAACAATACCACAGCAGTCACATGGACTAATGTTTCAAAACATTTCGGAAACCTTGCATTGAAACTTGAGGTCTTTAGAAGGGATCAGTCCTGGGTGGCAAAGTTGCCATCACAAAGGTTTTTGATTAAGGGATTCATGATGCCAGGTAGCCATCTTTCACAAGCTGGTGGGCTGTGCCACTGATGCGTTTGCTTGGGTTTTATATGTCTGTCCTGGTTTGTGTTCTTGCCACTTCAGGTTCCCTGGTTTTGCTCTACATTCCTCGGTCCTCTGCTGTGGAGTCTACCTTCTGCTTCACCTCATTCTGGTCGCCCATACAGTCAGCGGCCCATGTCCCCCTGGTTCCCTGTTTCCTGAGGTTAGTCTGCTAGTCTCCGGGGCCAGGGGGCAGAAATCTGCCATGTTGGATGGGCGGCCCAGGTTGGGGTGCTCCATCATAGACTGATACATGAAGGATTATAAATGGTTTTTAACCAGTATGTACCGAGTGTGCGTCGTGACGAAAAGAATGTCATGGGAACATTTAGGACTGACTGCAGTATTAGTTCAAAGCATGATTGTGTTTTTCTTAATTTTTATTGATTTATTTTTGAATTATTAATTTTTTAAAGTAACTTGATTCAGTTAAAAGGGGTTTTTCCATTTGCTTTAGCAGAAGTTCGTGTAAGTATGATGTTCACCTTCCCTTTTCATAGTCTAGTCTTTGCCAAGTTTAATGCTTATTTCCCCTGGTTAAGTTAATCTGACTTGTGTGTTTAGGAGGGTCATACAGGCTTTTTGTTTGTAATGGAAGCACAGGGTCTGTACTTGCAGCTTATTTGCCATGCTAATGGAAGCATTTTACCTTCCTCTCTAATCTCTTTTTTTCTTGGCTCTCACTGCAGTCTCCTCTATGCCAGGGTTTCTCAACCCAGTCCTTGGACCCCACTGCAAAGATCCACAGTTTTGCTCTGTCCAAGCTCTCAGCACAGCAGTAAAAGGTGACTGTTTGGTTCATGCATGCAGGGATCTGGGACAGAGCAAAAACGTGGAGCTGTCTGGTGGGCTGAGGAATGAGTTTAGAAATGCTGCTGTATGAAGTATTAAACCATTTGACCGGTTGGATAAATATTAAAATGTTTTCTCAAAATATAAAAAGAGATAATCTTCTGTTTTGCGTCTCATTACAAGCAAACTTGTTTTTTGTTTTTATGTCACTCTAGTATTTGATATCTAATTTTCAGTCTTCTGGCAATATAATCTGGTGAATGGGGAAAGACTTCCAGCAGGGGCTCCGGTTTCCTCCCACAGTCCAAAAGTGCGCAGGGTAGGTTAATTGGCAAATCTGAGTTGTGAGTGTTTGCGCCCTGCAGAGTGTTGACTCCTGCCCAGGGTTGGTTCCTGCCTACGCCTGTTGTTCCAAGGACAGGCTCCGGTCCCCCCCGCGACCTCAGTTTGGCTTGCTGTCTCCCCGCTTGGTTTTCTTTGGTTTACGTCTTCACTAGCCCCCTTGTTGCTTTGACTTGTGTGTATGTTATGTATGTGTGATTGTATTGCTGCATAGGGAGTGACTGCTATTTTTAGTGGTGCAACGGATCACAAAACTAACGGTTCGGATCATATCACGGATTTTGAGTCACGGATCGGATCAATTTTCGGATCAGCAAAAAGGGGAGAAGTCAAATGTAATTTGCTTCTCATTTATTACAAGAACAGTATGGCAAGGAACTTTTGGTTTTATCAAAAATAACTAAAATAAATTACAAAAATAAAACCAAGAAATAACTGAAAAAGCTGAATAAATACAATTTTTAAATAAAATTCTCAATACTTGAATACTTCAATGCAACAATTGAAAAACAACCTGAGAACTGAAAACAGGCCAAACCTTATAATGACAAATTTTTTTTCAAAAAGATGAGGATGTCTACATTCTCTGGGGAGAGAGTAGACCTCTTAGCTGTCACTATGTCACCTGCTGTGGAGAATACCCTCTCACTAGGAACTGAAGTGCCAGGCACAGCAAGGTAGTGTCTTGCCATTTTTGCAATGTGAGGGTATTTACACTCATTGTGTTTCCACCACGCCAGCGGATTACCACCATCCACTGGCAAACTGCTTGCTGCCCTGTATGACGCTACCTCCTCTTTGATTGTGTTGTAAAAAGTTTTCTCTGTGTCTGACTCTTTCACAAATGTATCCCCAAAAAGCTCTTCTATGGCAGACTTCTTTTGTGGAGGAGATGCATTTGGCCCTGTGTCTTCTTCAGAGGGTGTTGGCTCTGTGGCTTGACCCTGCAGAAAAAATTACTGAGTTATTTAACTATATTTCTTGTTATATATTTCATAGGCAATCAATAACATATGCTGGTAATTTTCAAAATTAAGATCAAATATTCACATAAATAATAGTTAAAATATTTTATAACTTAATTATATTAATATTAAATAATATGAATAACTGTATTATTTTTTACCTCTTCAGTAGCCACAATCTCAGTTGTGAGATCAGTGTATGTCTTCTCGCGTAGGGCTGGTTCTATGTGAGTCAAGGACTTGAACCTTGGATCAAGTGCAGTAGATCTGTGAAGATAATCTTGTATTTCAGGGGGGTTGGTGTATCTGGAAATCAGGTCCCCTCTTATGGCAGCCTTAACATCTCTGGTAATGCTGGTGTCTTCCTCATTTGCACACATGGATTGTATAATTCTGGTTTTCAGAGGTAGGATCATGGACACAGATGGTGCATTTTCAGTACTCAATAGGGTTGTGACTGTTTTGAGAGGTTTGAGGAGCTGAAGGACCTCCTCTGCTACTTTCACATCATCATCAGACAAGGTGACAATGTCTCTGATATTTTTTTTCAGTGTCTTTTCTGTCAGTGCAGAGTATACTGCTGCCTGCTGCTCAAGATAGCGCTCCAACATGTCATATGTGGAATTCCATCTTGTAGTGACGTCGTGTATGAGCTTGTGGGCTGGTAGCTGTAGCATTTCTTGCTTTGTTTTAAGGACATGAGCTGCTGTTGTACTTCTGTGGAAAAAAGAAACCACCTTCCTAATCCTCCCAAGAAGGCGATCCATCTGGTTAACTGAGATTCCTCTTTGGCATGCTAAATTTATCACATGTGCAAAGCAAGATATCTGTGGCCCTAGTCCAGCTTCTGTCACTGCATTTACTTGGTTTCTGGCATTATCTGTGGTGACTGGGATATTGCTACATGCATTGTGTCTCTTTAACTTCCACTCAGCTACTGCTTCTATCAGGATTTGCGCTAGATTTGTGCTTGTGTGAGTCTCATAGAGGGGGCGTGTCTGTAGCACCGGACTTTGCATCTCCCATCCCGCTGTTATATAATGGGCAGTCACAGTCACGTAGCTTTCGGTAGCCCTTGATGTCCACCCGTCTGTGGTGAACGAAATAGAGGATGCATCTGATAAGTCTGCGACGATTTTGCTTTTTTCCTGTTCGTAAAGTTCAGGCATGACCTTCATGCTGAAATGTGTGCGCGAGGGTATTTCGTACTGTGGCTCAAGCACTTTTAGGAGGTTTTTAAAACCCTTGTTTTCAACAACAGAGTATGGCCTCATGTCTGCCGCGATAAACATCCCGATAGATTTGGTAATAGCTTTAGCCCGCTCTGATTCTGGTGCAAAGTGCTGCTTAAATGCAGCGGTGAGCAGCTGTTGCTGTGGTTGCTTCGGTTTGCATCCTGTCTGCACACCGGGGTGATGTCGCTTCAGATGCGTGGCCATACTCGATGTATTGCCACTTTCATACGGCTTTCTCGTGCCACAGTGTCTACACAATGTAACTGTTTTGTCCACCACCCTTCTTCCGTCATCATTATATTTTACAGGAAAGCCAAAATGCTCCCATACAAAAGATTTGAATGACGCGGGAGGCTTTTCGAGTTCCTCTGTTCCGCCGCTAGCCATCGTTGTTGACTGAGTCACATGTTCCGCTGACGTAAACACGACTTCTGTGTAATTAATTATTTATTATTTAAGCAATATCAGCAGAAAACACTGTTTTATCTGCGGTTATTTTTTTTTTATTTATCTAAAAGTTTAAAAAACGAGTTAATCCGCGGATCACGTGCGTTCCGAACCGTGGGTTGTAATCCGTACGGATCACGGATCAACCGCGATCCGTTGCACCCCTAGCTATTTTGTTTTGCAAGTGTGTGTTGGACTCTGTTTATTTGGTCAGGGAGTGAGGTGGAGTGTTTGTCTTTTGGTTTCCTTTTCTTTTGCACTTAGGTGAGATTAGCTGTGGGTCGCACTTGATAGTTGGGGATTTTTTTTATTTTGGCTGTGGTCACTCCCAAAGTCTTTTGCACCGGGTTATTTGTTCAGTGTCAGTATTATACATGAAAAAAAATGAAAATACAAAAAATATCCCTTTGTCCACTGGTGTTCCCTTCTTGCCCTCAACCCCGTTTGTCCCTTTATCCCATTCCCCTTTCCCGTGAATACTGTTACACTCCAACCCTAGACAGGATATCAAAACAGCATCTTACCTATAGTTTTAAAAGAGATGAGGGATATTAATCATTGACCTTTACCTTTGCTATTTCAGAAATCCGTATCTGCTACCTTGTGACTGGAAGTATACACTGTAAAAAAAGGCAAAATTTGTCACAGTTTTAAACGATTTTATATCAGCCAATTTGACTACAGTATAATTATTTTTTTCCTCTTATGTTAAATGACAGAAAAGTTTTATCAAAACTACATTGCATAACTGGCATCGTAGTACTGATCAGCACCGATTCAGACATCCCGATGAACAAATATGAAGTTCATTTAAACTGTGGTACCTTAAATCCGTCAAGTTACCTCGATAAGCCAGTAACCCTGATTCGTAGTATAGGCCACTGATCACAAGCACTCTGTGTAAACGTATTGTTTAACCGGCGCTGTTGCATTACCAGGGTGAGAGGTTGACTTGCTGGTTAGCTATAAAAACAGATGTTAGTGCAACTCCACGTTAATGGTGCGGTCATCATGGCTTATAAATGCTTATTATCGTTCATCATTGTTTGTGTCAGTAACGATAACATAAACAAGGGTAGGCACCAGGAGAACATCATTGGCTCTTGCATCGATTACTTTTCCCGTAACACCCTTTAGATTGTTTCCCTGAAGGGCAGCAAACCGACAATTTCGGTGTGATTGAGCTGATCACGTGTGCATGGGGAGGGAATGCGGACCACATGACCTTCCCGGTGAGCTCAGCACATCCAGCATCGCTTCGCAAATACAATCAAAATGTTTTATCTTTATTCACACTTTCTATCTTTATTCATTATCTCTACGATCTCACTGCTGGACGAATGCCTGGCATTCAGAGCATTCTTTTATTAGCCATTTGCCTTTGGATGCAGTTTATTTGCATGCCCCAAAGCTTCCAGGCATCAGTAATTGCTTCCCACGTTACTCCGGTCCTGGGGTCTTCTGTAACTGCCCTTTGGGATTACATATATTCAGCATATGCTTTTGTCCGAAGTGATGAGAGTTTGGGGTCAGAGCACTTGGGTCTAAGGGACTTGCTCAAGGGCTTAACAATGTTACGATTACTCTGCCATGGGAGTTGAACCAACAACCAAACTGGCAGAGATGGCCAACCTGCTGAGCTCCACACCCGCTGACGATCTCCTTTTCCTGTCTGCTGCAGTCTCCATGGACCTGAGTCCAGAGAAGCACTCTGAACTTGAGGACATCCGGCTGAGGAAAGGAGCCCTTCTGCTGGAGATCCAGAGGCTGCGGGATGCGCTGAGAGAGGCCCTCATGGAAGTGGAGGGCCTTGAATCCAGCACCAAACGCAGCCAAATCTTAGAAAAGAATAGGCATGTCGCCATGGGAAGAAAGAAATTCAACATGGACCCTAAGAAGGGTATCTTGTTCATGGTACAAAACAATCTTCTCCGGCACACGTCTGAGGACATCGCCCAGCTCCTATACAAGGGAGAGGGGCTGAACAAAACAGCCATTGGGGATTACCTGGGTGAGAGAGACGACTTCAATATCCAAGTCCTCCAAACATTTCTTGGGCTTCATGAATTCGCAGGGTTCAACCTGGTGCAGGCTCTCAGGCAGTTCCTCTGGAGTTTCCGTCTGCCAGGAGAAGCACAAAAGATTGACAGGATGATGGAGGCCTTTGCGCAGAGGTACTGTCAACGTAATCCTGGAGTCTTTCAAAACATTGACACCTGCTATGTACTTTCATTTTCCATAATCATGCTAAAGACTAGCCTTCATAATCCAAATGTGTGAGACAAGCCCAGTGTGGACAGGTTCATCTCCATGAATCGAGGAATCAATGATGGAGGCAACCTGCCAGATGATCTCCTCCGAAATCTTTATAAGAGCATAAAGAATGAGCCATTCAAGATTCCTGAAGACAATGGGAACAATGCCTTCTTCAACCCTGACAGAGAGGGTTGGCTCTTCAAACTGGGAGGAGGTCGGGTGAAAACATGGAAAAGGCGGTGGTTCATCCTGATGGACAACTGCCTTTACTACTTTAAACATACTACGGATAAGAAACCCAGGGTGATCATTCCGCTGGAGAATCTGAGCATCCGTGAGGTGAAGGATCTCAGGAAGCCTAACTGCTTTGAACTGTACATCCCTAACAACAGCAGACAGCTGATGAAAGCCTGCAAAACGGAGGCGGACGGCCGCCTGGTAGAGGGCAATCATGTGGTGTACCGCATCTCGGCGCCAACCCCTGAGGAGAAGGACAAGTGGATACAGAGCATCACTGCTGCTGTGAGCACTGACTCTTTTTATGAGATGCTGGCAGTAAGAAAAAAACGGCTGAATAAATAAATAACGATAAAGACTGTGTGAATATGGTTGGATGTGCTATTGCAGAAAGTATTTATTTCAGAACAAGGAACTTTGCACAAAGTAATGTTTAACCTTAAGGTAGCATGACCGAATTCCAGGTTTTGTTTTGATGCGACTTATTGTTCACTACAGATTTTATCATCGAAATGCCCTGTCCTTTTTTTGTATAAATGTGAAATTAAATGTTATTTGCACTGTATTGCTGATCTTTATGTCAGAGTACCTTTTTTTCTGAGAATCCACACTGCTGTAAATTAGCATTAACATGATTAGGATTGGGATGGAAAAATTATTTTCCATCTTAACCCATATTCTAAGCATATTGATTTCTGTTGTAAATTTTACTTTTACAGCAGTATGATTTAAGACACTAACAGCAATTTTTCAACCAGTAATTGTTAATGTGATAGGAATTGCATTCAACAGCAAATGCGTTCAACTTAACCAAATGTATAAATCTTACATATTCTGATGATTTGACATTCCCCCGATGTCTGTGTGATGTATTTCAGCAACAACACGCAGTTAATGAGATCACTATGCGGAATTTAGCCGACTGTTATTTTACTGATTAGGATATATCACCCAAGATTGGGGTATACTATATATCAAGGGTCAGCAACCTTTTTGAAACTGAGAGCTACTTCACGGGTACTGAGCCATACAAAGGCTACCAGAACAGACTTTACCTAAACTTATCTAAACTTCATGTAGAATAAACACGTTTTAAATGCTTTTTTGGATATTGTCATTTTCAAATCTATATAAATACAAATGTGATTAAAGAAGAATAGCAACAAGATTAAATTAAATTTTAGTCGCTGCCCACTGGTGAGTTGTGGTATTTTTAGAACAGGTCCGTGGGTGACTCAGGTGGTCCTTGGGGGCATCCTGGTGCCAGTGGGCACCATGTTGGTGACCCCTGTTCTAAATGGTATGTAGGGTATGCAAACTACACCAACGCTTCTGATGTAGCTACATTTAGGCTTATAGTGGAATAATATAGTGGAAGATTCCTTGCGTGAGTGTCTGAGAGCGTGAAAGTCATGCCAGATGCATGGTAGTCGGCAGCCCTGCTTTCCGTGTGCATCTGGAGGATCAGGCTGCAGAACACTGGAAAGGGGTCCACAGCTCAAGGGGACCACCAGAGGACAGATGGAGTGGAACCGGGAACCAAGGGATTTGCCAGTGACTGGCACTCACTGTTGTTTTCGACTACAATAAAAACAGTTGTACTGGCTAAATAATGAGCATACAAAAGGAAAAAAAGACATGGATAGGAATAAAAAGGTAATTAAAAATAGAAAAACAACTGAAGAGTCATTCACACTGAACACGCGTCTCTGCTCTCAGGACGATGATCCTGCCAACTGCGCCAGACTGCGACAGACCGAACTACAAAACTGTAGACTCAGTGGACAGCTGACTACGCCACCCTAGGAATTTCATCCAGCTTTCCATTGAGACTACAGTTTTGCAGTCTGTTCTGCCAAACAATGTATTAAAAAGTGCAGTGTTATACATGACACTGTAATTAGTTCAATTCAAGAGATGTACTATCAAGTTATAATAGTGTGATTATCATAATCACACAAATATATGAATTCCTCTGATACTGAATTAAACAACCCTTTATGCTGTCCCTTATGTGAATTAGTAAACATTTCCACACCTCTTTCACCATAGACAACCATTCTCTCCATAGTCATATGCAATTCCAATTCCCCCTTTTATTTATTTTATGGCAGACAGCAGTGTATTATTATATTATAATTATATTATATTTATTATAATTATATAATTATATTATATTATAATTATTATATATATCATTATATTAGGGTGCCCCTCGCAGAAGGTAAATTTAATCTTATTTAATTACATTTTCTATATAGCGTCAGATGACAGCAGACGTCATTTACTGTAAGGTTACCTTTACTATAGAAGATATAACAGCTCCCAAAGTTCTTCATCTGGTACAGAAAACATACGCCTGACAGATGTTGAAATTTATTCCGTCTTTATTCTTCTAGACACCGTGAAAAACTATAAAATAAACATATTATTAAATTCCTGCATTACATTTAATCTTACAAGACATTCTAAAAGATCCATGATTTTACCGCTAAACAGCGGCTCATACATCACCGCAATTCCACTTTTCAATACAAGACAACAAGTAAATACAATAAATATAAATTACCGTGTGCGCCTTCTGACCAAATGCTTAGGAGTTATTACAGATCCTGCCGTGACAAGCCGACAAACCACAAGTTGACTCCATGAATCTCCCAGCATGCATTTACTCCTACCCTATTCCGTCACATGACCATGTATTCAAGGGTTAACACGGATCAATTAAATAGTCAGCAGAGGGCACTGGCATACATTTCACAGTATACATCCATCCATCCATTTTCCAAACCGCTTATCCTATTGGGTCGCGGGGGGTCCGGAGCCTATCCCGGAAACAACGGGCACGAGGCAGGGAACAACCCAGGATGGGGGGCCAGCCCATCGCAGGGCACACTCACACACCATGCACTCACACAGGCACACCTACGGGCAATTTAGCAACTCCAATTAGCCTCAGCATGTTTTTGGACTGTGGGGGGAAACCGGAGTACCCGGAGGAAACCCCACGACGACATGGGGAGAACATGCAAACTCCACACACATGTGACCCAGGCGGAGACTCAAACCCGGGTCCCAGAGGTGTGAGGCAACAGTGCTAACCACTGCACCACCATGCCGCCCTCACAGTATCCATTCTATATTAAATCAAACCAGCAAAAGGTGATTATAAAATAACCGTCTTAGCGACAGTTACAGAGTGGCGTAGTCACCCTTTCGCTCTATAGCGCCCCCTACCCCTACTACGATTATAATTATAATAATTGCCTCATGTGCAGTTACGCTGGTTAAATTACCTGGAAATGTTATTAACTGCACATTCTCCTAGAAACTAACAACAGTGCTCACTCAGGTATATTTATAATGGTCAGAAAGCTGATGTAAAGTCTGATATAGTGCTGAATGTGTTATTTTGTAGACAGTAATAGGTTTAATTAATTTTATATTCCATTACTGTAGAAAGCTATACTTGCTTACTTAAGGTATTTTGCGTTATTAATGTGTGATTTAAATGCAAATAGTTTTATTACAGTCAGCATTTATTCACAGTGAGTAGCTTGTCATCATGAAGAGGAAGTGTGACAATCGTGAGTTTTTGGGCAACCACAGAAAAGCAGGAAAGTAAGTACAGACAGTGAGATAATTAGTGCCAGTCAGATGATAGACGTATACAGTATGTGAGTCAAAGGTTCTTCATATATTAATCATTCCCATTCAGGTAACAAATCCTTAGAAATCCATTCCTGAGCATCATGCCAAGAAGCACCACTTGTTTACTGATAACTGCTTTCATGTAAACTCTGCTGTGCTGAGAGTAAAGATGAAGAGGGAGAGACAGCAAGAGGCTGCTGACGGCAGAGAATGCAGGCGACATGGAGGGGAGTGAGAAAAGGAGCAAATATTGATGGTTAAGAGTGAATAATGACGTCACAGCAGCCTGATCCTGATGTTAGTTTAATATGCTTCTTAGTTTGGCCTGTGGTGTGTATTTCAGATACAGCATTTAATCAGGGAGACTGAGTGTGAGTCAATGACAGAGAGAGAGAGAGAGAGAGAGAGAGAGAGCAGACAGGCAGGTGAAGATGAAGGTGTATTAGGGAGGAGGGGGGAGGAGCTTGGACTTTCACCAAATCAGCCAAATGTAAATGTCACGTCTATCAAACAGGAGACCCTGCTTTCAGGAGAAATGGTTTAAAGATCACACTGGGCTCCCTTACAGCCCCCCCTCGTCTTAAGGGGGGTTCTTTGTTTCTACTGTGCAAAATAATTTGTAACACAAATGTCTAAACTGGCATGAAAGACACATTCAGCTCTTGTGAAGACTGGCATGTGAAACTGGAAAAGGCACTGGGGAAATTCAGTGCACATAAAGACAGGCAGTGCCACAGATTAGCACTGATGACATGGATTCAGAAGATCAATCCTGTTAATATTCAACCTTCAGATGAGCTGGAAAGAGCAGCAGCAAGTGAGGAAAAATCTTCTGAAGTTAAGTACTTGGCACGGCAAGGCCTGGCTTTTCGAGGTGTTGGTAAGGAGAGTGGGAATTTCAAGCAGCTTCTAATGCAAACAGCAGAGGGCGATGCAGAGCTGACCATGTGGCTGAAAGGTCACTTTGATTTCACCAGTGCTGTTTAACTGTAACGCCTGTTCCTGGGTTGCCCTCAGTCCTTGTTATTGGTTATGATTCTCACTGTCCTGCATTGTGTCTTGTTAGCTGTGTATTTAAGTGCCTGTTCTGCTTCTGTTCTTTGATGGTTCATTATAGCTGTATGTTGTATGTATGTATATAGTTCTCTAGTTGTGTTTATTCCATCATTTAGTTCATTCCTGGTCATTTGCTGTTTATTTTGGATCCATCCTGATCCTTTTGGTTTTGATGTGTGTGTTGTAAAAAACCCTATTTTCCACCCGTGTCATGCACTGCCGCAACCAGAAGAGGGCAGAAGATATGGCACAAAAACACAGGAAGAAGCCTAACTTTAAAAAGAACAAAAAACATCAAGACTCATCCAGCATGGGGTGGTGGGTTAACGAATAACACAAACAATCAAAGAATAAGCAAACAAATGAGAGAAAAGATGCAGAGATGACTGAGAAGCAGGGGATGACTGGAGAAGAGACGACAGGACCAGAAGACAGGAGGGATACAGGGAGAGCGGAGAAGGCAGTATAACTGAATAATGGGAGAAGAGGAGAGACTGCAGAGGAAGGAGAACATAGATGACTGGAGGGGAGGGAATATAGGAGCAACAGAGAGAAGGAGGAAGGGCTGCAGAGGAGAAGACAGGATAAGAGGGGAAAATGTGAGCAGAGAAGGACAAACACCCCCACTGCCCAGCAAAGTGCACTTGTAAGTAAACCACAATTTTAGCCTTGGGCTCAATATCTGGACTTGTCTCTGTGTAGCGATGCATAGAATCCTTGACACTGGTTATGACTGTACTGTATTAGTCCTAAACCTGCCATTATAGAGTAAGGAGAAAAGATTTTTTTTTAAATAAATCATTTTAAAAAAAGTAGAGCGATGTAGCCCCCGGAGAAGTCCCCCCCCCCCCCAAAGCCCTGTTTGTTCCTTTCTAGCTACCAGATGAAACTCACAATGCACCCCAACGCCACCTAACTTCTCTTCCACATGATGCACCTTATTTACCCTCTGAATCCTGTCTATTATTGAGCGTTTTTCTATCCATTTGATTATCAGCTTATTACACTGTATGTACATTAGTCAGCCACATATGCTGTACGGCTTTGTTTTCCGGACAGTCTGGGCTACTCAGATGTGTCATAATTCGATTTGTAAATGCTGACAGTCTTGATTTTATCCTTCTTATCAGGAAAAACTACTTCTGCATATAGATATTTCTCAATTTTTAGTCTCATCTAATATAAAAATTGGCAGGTAGTACAAATATAATCTTATAAATGCTGAGATTAGAGTATCTGCGATGCAGGAATGCAGGGGTTTCATTGGGGCCCTTTCTATGGCTTAGTACTGTGAAGGAGTACATGGTTAGTGCCAGGCGCAAATGAATATCTTTGATTTTGCATCCATGTGGTAACTTGTTGAAGTTGTCTGATAGTCAGTAATACATGGTTTAATTAATATGATTGTTTATTTATTACTTTATAACATCTAAAAGAAACTGAAATAGGAAAGCTTATTTTAATTTATGGTCCACTGGATAAACACAGACATTACAGACGGTTTTAGAGTCTAATGCTGAATGTTTTTTGCGATCATTTTTCTGCCTGCATATGCTGTGATTGGTGCAGTGAAATTTGAGAATGTGTTTGTGGTCAGTATCATAGCCTCAGACAACAAACCAATGCTGTAGTGTGTCACTGTGTTTACATGTGAGAGGGGTTCCAGTTACATAATGAACTCGTTCTAATTGTTTTGACGGAGCTCGACAAACTTAAAAAATAAATGCTGGTTTTATTAAAAACTATGTCATATAGCTATATTCCAGATTTATTACAGCCAAACACATCTCGGAGCTCCGAGGAACCTCCTTCTCCCTACATTTCCCTCCTTCACACTCTTCCCTCAAATACTGTTACATTTGTCTTTTTTCCACACTCACACCCTATCTTGATCATACTCTGACTACATGGCATCCATATGCAGGGCAAACTATTTTACAGTCTTATCTAGTATAATAGGACATAAACATTGAATTTGATAGTTATCTTTTATTTACACATTAGAACACAACGCATGAACATGAAGGGATCGTTTGCATTTGCAACCAACACCTCCGCAAACCCCCCTGCGGAATACTGGCCGCGGACAGGGGTGGGAATCCCCAAGCTGGAAGACTGTACTGCGTCATGTTAACATTAGCTAGCTAGTTAGCATGGATACAGAGTGCACCGGGCTAAAACTATAAAGGACGTAAGGTGTGTGATATAGTAAAACACTTACTAACTGGTAATGCACGTTAGCATTACGTTAAATGACAACTTTACCTGTTACTTACCAGAATAGCCTCCTACACGTGCGACGAATGACAGCAGGCAGAAGGCGGCGCGTTTTTCAGAAACACACCGGAGTTAAACTTACGCCGCGTTATTTACCGGCACTTCTAACACCAACATTTGCAGCCATTAACTCATATGTGGTAGTAACACTGAAATTACTTTCTCTGCGTCAAAATAAGGCAACACTGTGATTTTGATACTTTATCATTTATACTTAACTGTACCTTCCTCCCATTCCTCCGTCTCTGCTTATTGACATTTAGGAGAGTGTCAGATATAAATTAACAATTCAAAATTATCAAACAAAGACAGACACAACACTGAAAAGATGAAAAAGACACAGTTTGAAAAGTAAATATGTTTTATTGCAAATCTCTTATCTTAACATAGCCTACCTTATCATATGTTAACTTAACCCATCTTATATTTTAACTTAGCCTATCATCATATTTTAACTTAGCCTATCTTATCATATGTTAACTTAGCCTATCATATTTTATCTTAGCCTATCTTGTCATATCTTAACTTAACCTATCTTATTATATTTTAACTTAGCCTATCTTATCATATAACTTAACCTATCTTATCTTATTATATTTCAACTTAGCTTATATTAATATATTTCGTCTTAGCCTATCTTATATTTTAACTCAGCATATCTTATCCTATCGTATCTTATAGCTACATTAACACTTAAACAGTATCACTTTCCGTTGGGTCCCGCGGGATCCCAGTCCCAATGCAGGGCTCTAACACGGATATTCTAAGAAAAAGAAAATAAACACTTTACTTAACTTTACTTAAAGCAGTCATATAACTGCATTATACATACCCAATTAATGCCTTATAAATCATTTATAAAAGTATTAAAAACACGGCTGTAAATACTTATACAAAGGCATAACACATTATAGCTATCTTGATAATGCATTATGAATGCTCTGATCTATATATACACAATAAATATCTTCATAATACATTATATCGGCCATTAATCCATAATAAACATGGCTATAATGTGTTATGCTTTTTTTTCTTCAATATTTATACCCATGTCTATAATATATTTATGGATGCATTACAGTGCATTGTGAAGGTGTCAATAATGCAGTTATATTACTGCTTTAAGTCATTTGTAAACCTGAATTCACAACCTTATAATTACTGCCTCTTGCTACTTCTTCTGAAAGGCAGGGGACAGCAGAAGAAGCACCACTTCATCTTCTTCTTCTTCTTGTGGCTCTTCTCAGTATCTTCTTCAGAAAGATCTTCGGCATTCACATGGAATGATACTTCTTCTTCACTGTAGATCTTCTCGGCAGCATCAGCATCTTCTTTTGTTTTATCTGTCTTCATCACTTCAGTCTCGTCCTCTTCCTCAGGTCCTTCTTCTGGTATAGTCAGTAGCTGTGATCTGTCTTCAGATGCCACCATACACTGAAACCTGACCAGTGTGGTAGCATCAGCATCTTCTGCCTGCTGGAATACCACATCAGCTTCTTCATTTTCCTCAGGTCCATCTTCCTGTAAAGTCTGCAGCCATATTCTGGCTACATATGCCGCCATGCACTGCCAACTGTCCACTGTGGCAGCATCAGTGTCTTCTGCTTCCTGAAGCTCCTCATCTGTTTCTTCATCTTCCTCAAGGTCTTCCTCCTGGATGGGTTCTAGCCAAGTTCTGCCTACTTGTGACACCACATATTCCACAGCATTCCCTGTACTTTTCCCTCCTCCTCCCTTAACCTCCTCCACATTCACTCCCACCTCACATACATTCTCCTCACCTCCATTTAGCATATCCATCATACTAATACCAGCCTCTGTCCCCTCCATCACAACCCTGGAGGCCTTCCCCTCAAATGTTCCCCACTCTGGTACCTCCACATATTCCTCACTACTCTGCCCCCTTACCTCACCCTCCCCCCGGCTTGTCCGGTCCTTCCTGACTTTCTTTTTTTTGTTAAGGTAGCAAGTTTTATAAATTTCCCAGTCTTCAGATGAAAGGCCGTAATTACTCTGAAGACTCTGAAGCAGTCCATCGTTTTCCACACTCTCCCCTCCCTTACCCAAATCGGTAGACCCCCCCAATCCCCCCTTAACCCCCCCAGCCTGGACAGTGGGGAGTGTCACTGGTGAGAACTCCTCCACACCTTCTCCCCAGTTGATCACTTCATCCCACAGGTTCCAGGCTTCCCAGTGTTGGGTGTTGGTCCATCGATCAGCTCTCTCAATTCGCTCTCTGGGGAATAAATGAGAGATTAACCAGCACTTAAGAGAGATAATAAAATAAAGAGCTGGAAATTCTTCAACCATACAGAAAATACAATTGTTATAATTATTATAATAAATAATTACAGGGTTCACATATATAAAAAAGAAAGAATAAAAGAAACAGCGAGCAAGATTGCAAAAAAAATCTACTGTAAAATGCACGATACTGTAAGTGCAATAGCATATTAAACAGTAATGTCACCAAATTATAACTAGAATCAAATACGAAACAACTGTGCTCCACATCAAATGAATACCCAGATGAATACTACCAAGAACTGAGTTAACACTAACCAAGCTAAGAATATTTGAAAGTGTTAATCCTGTGTAACAATGTAAATAGATGTAATGATAAACTTAGAAGCATCTAGCCTACTCTGAAAGTAATGCCCCAAATTTTTTTTTACAATTTACCTACCACCCTGTACAGTAGGGGGTCCCAACTTCCGGTCGGTGTTCCGGTACCGTCCGCGCGGAGTATTGCACCGGGCGGCAGACAACCGGGGGTAGAGGAGCCAGCCGTCCCGTTTATTAGGGGATCGCGCCGTTTTGGAAAGAAAGCTGCCCGTATTGATGTACGGAAATACGCCATTAGCCCCGCATGTCCGTATACACCGTCAATCTCCCGCCGCTCGGCGTGGGAACCCCCAAATTATACCGCCGTCTTACCCATCCGTGACACTTTTCTACGACGGAAACCGATCCGCGGACATCGAAAGGTTGGGAAGCCCTACTAAACTAGCATGTTTGAGATGAATTTACTAACCAAATAGTCTGTCATTATTTAAATATTAGCAACCACAGTAGCAATAAAAACCACTGCACTTTAAATGACGTTAAAAAATATGTAATATAAAAAAAATGTAATGTTTTTTATTGTATTATAGACATTTACTATGTCATTATAGTATAAAAGGCTAAATAATCAAAGTAGCACAACATCAGTTGAAGAATTCAAAGACATTTTGGAGAGCTAACAAGCTACTCACCTCTGCGCCATTTTCACTCAGAGTTTGTTGTGCTTCAAACGGTAAAGTTTGTTTACGTTGTTTCTATGGAAACTGCTCTGACTCTCCGCTTGACCGTAATATAAAGGCATGTATGCAGTCATTTTCTGATTGCAGATTTGATCCCTATGCAGTAATTGACCACTGACCTCTTGGACCCTCTGGGCTGCCTTCACCTGCATTGAGGCAGCTGTTACGTTTGCTGTCATTACATTCAGCCCAAAATATCAAAGTACAGGATTTAAGATTTGAATTAGTAACAGGACCATGGGAAACAAAACATATATGTTATTGATCCCTCGAAGAAAGTTTTCAATTTTCTCCTTCTTTCAGTTCTTAAATAACGTGTCAGTTTTTGCTCTGTTTGGTTGGGATTTACCATTTTAACATTGTAGCAGTTCCTAGGCAATACACAGACAAATTCTTTTTTTTAGGATGGAATTGTTATGCTGTAAACGATTACCTTCACGTTTCAACAAAGGTACTTGCTTTCGATATATAATTTTTTGTACATGTGTACTCTGGTCATACCCCTTGTACATATGGATTGCATGGAAGGACAGTCACTGCTGTCACCTATACTGTCCCTGTCTGCTTTTCTCATTTAAGTGTTGATACGGCAAAAGAAGATGGACCTTTTGTAGAAATTTCCAGCCAGAGACTTGGTTCCTATATGAAGAGAATATTTTATTTTAATTCAGGCTTGCATGTGATCTCCCCTTTACTGCACAAGGAGGGCACACACATCAACAATTAGCAATGCAGCAAAATACAGATGAACAATTTCTCACAGTTTCAGAATAAATCAGATTTCTCTGTAATTCAGAGATTGTCTAAGACTTCTGCTAGATCATTTTCTGCACTTGAACCTAATTTCAAGATAAATGACACCTGGGTCTATTAAAAGAAGGTGATGCTGCCTGACCCACCAACCAAGGCTGGGAGGAAAGGGAGGAATACTAGTCAAAGGAAGGAAGAAAAGCAGCCCACCCTATCTCATGGTCATGGATACAAAAGTCAGGGAGTGTTACGAAGAAGACACCACACTTAAGACCATTGGTTTTATGCACTGAATTACACCAGGTAGAGTTTTTGCATTCTAGCTGTGTTACGTAACATTCCTCAGCCTTCATTTGTTTCCACATAATGCAGGACATAATTTAGGGTGCCAAACAAGACAGCGGAACTGCAGTATAGCCAATTATTTGTTTCAGTAGTTTTATAACAACTCGAACATAAAATGTTTGCTTTTCTTAGATAAAAGTCCAGTTGAAACAGACTTTATTTTTAAATGTTAGATTGGATTTAAGAGATGGAACATGTTGCTTGTGTTAATACTGCTTTGATTTTGAGGATGAAGTCTGAAGTGTAGGTGACGTGTAACAGGTTGTTATTTTACTTTTAATTTATAATTATACAAGATTCTGTTTTCCTTCTTCTGTCTAACCTGATGGGTACAATATCCTTTAAACTTTCCCATGATGCTTTTGTCCTGCATCGCCCCTCCCTCTGTCTTTTCCCCTTTATAAGGGTCCCGACCTCATTTCTTCTTCCCTTTGGTGTATTGCACACGCGGGAAGAGGTGAGGATCCCCCGAGTTAGTAAATCAATTGTATAATTATGACACATACATTATATATTATATTTGATTTATTATTCATCATAAGCAAGGGATAGAAAACACATCTATACATAAGTATATACATTGTTTTACTTTGAGCAGAGAGAGCAAGAGGGCCAGAGCATATGAAGTTTACCCCTTTCCTTATTGTTCCCAACAGGTTCTATAAAATCCGGGAACGACAACGACATCTGTAATATCCCTTCCTCCTGCACCCCACACACACCTGATAACACCCCAAAACACAATGCAGAGTATAGGCAGGGAATGACCGGTTACATAGGTACACTAGTGCGGCTTGTAAATATGCCCTTAATTTATGCCTGAATATCCCTCCCATATAGTGGCTGACCACATATCATGTGAAAGACCCGGAGAGAGTGAGTGTATATATATATGTATGATGTGCATGTGAGAGACACCATCGGAAGTCCGGTTCAGTTCCTCAGAGGCACTACTATGGAGGCGCTTACAGTAATAAACTTGCTGACCGCAAAAACTGGCACTATGATGGAAGTTATGCAGAAGTGCAGAGTAGATGGAATAATTTTTGTACCTCAATAAGATTGTATGCCTTTTGCCTGTGTCTCCAGCCAGTGCCGGGGGTGAAACGCACCTGCAATTATCAGCGGGATAACATTATCGTTCTTTTTATTCTGTGGAAAATGAAAGACTGATTTGCTGGCCAGATTTATTTATGAATCATAAACATGTTGTGGGCTATATAAGTAAAGTCAGGGCTCTCAAGTCTTATGCATTGACTGTGAGACACTTGCATTTCAACCAGTTCACATGCTCACGCGCCGCACCTTATGTTTGTCAAGCTGAGAAGTAAGGGTTAGGGTTATAATTATCAATAAATAATGTACTTCCCTGTGAAACAATGATGCTGTATGTTTATTTGCATATCATGATATGGTGCAGCCTTTTAATAGGTTTCTGTTTTTCTGTTAATCCATTCATGGTGTTGAATAAGTCAGCAAGCATAAGTGTAAGGCTAGTGAGTGACTGGTGTTTTCGGGGGAGACTCCCTAGAGCTGGAGAGAAATACCTTAAGGCACGGGATGAAAAATCCCAAATCTTCCAGGAAAAATGTCAGCATTATATGTATTTGCCACACAGAACAGAACAAAAAATTCCTTAGGGAATCACTCGCCTACCATAGTCACTATACTACTCAGAACGCCTGGCAGCCACCAAATCAAACATAGGAAAAGGTCCGGATTTATAGCGTTAGAATGTGGTAGAAACTAATATCCATAACGTACCATCCTAGAACACACTGTGTTCTAAAATTTAAGCCCAATTAAAATCTGAATATTAAATGAGGAAAATAATTTGATTTGTTCTTCTATCCCAAGTTGTGGTCTAAAAGCAATAAGACCACCATCCATTATACCTGCTTTGGGGAAAATGCACTCCTGTAGCCACTAGGGGAGCTCTCACCTCTTCTGGGCCCAGCTAAATAATTATGTTACGCATTCTAACAAGCTTTATTATCTGTGTCAATAAGCCCTGCTTTTACACTAACACTCCTGCTGAGAGGCTAGTTTGATTACCAGTCTTGCCCTTGTCATTAGGAACACATGAGAATTTGCGCAGTGCTGTTTCACAGTGGATTCTCACTGGTTTTCCCCAAGACTGGTACGATACATTTTATTCAGTTTCATACCACAGGTTATTGCAAGAGGGATCAATTGGTTTACTTTTATACTGGTGCAAGGAAACTATTATTATGATGGTGGGTTATCAAACACAGTAGCTGGCTACCTTGCACCAGAATACCTTAGTGAACTGCTGACCACATACAACCCTCCACGCTTGCTTCGCTCTCAAGCCATGGGATATCTGTTAGTGCCTAGGGTAGAAAGAGCTACGGCAGGCTGCAGAGCTTTCTCCTACAAAGCTCCTCAGCTGTGGAATGGTCTTCCACCGGATGTGCGGGTTTCAGGTTCACTCTCAATATTCAAGTCCAGACTAAAAACACACCTGTTTAGTTTAGCGTATAGGGACACCAATTCTAGCCCTAGCTAACTCTTCACTCCCAGTCAGACCTGTAGTGTGAGGTGTAGAGCTGGGTGGGGATCGGTGCCATTGGCTTTGGATGAACTGGATTGTCAGTGCTGTCACTCTAGCTTTGCAATCTCTTGTGGAACTGGAGTGCTGACATTTCAGGGACTCCCCATGCCGGCATTCCCACTTGCCTCTCCCTCCTACTGATGCTGCCATAGCCATATCTGCCGGAGCTTGCAGATTGCACTTCATATTGTACTCACCTAGCTTTTAGCACTGCCAATAGCCTCCTCTACTATGCCTAATTGTACATTTTATTTCCCCTACTCCTCCTGGGGGGTGATGCCTGGAGACCTCAATCTATCAAGATATCCAGCACACCCGACCACCACCAGTGACGTCCCTGCATCCAGCTCGCCGTTCTGATCTTCCATGTATGACCCGCTGCCTTACCTCTGGTTGCCTGGCAATTGGAAGAAGACTCGGCTTCGGCATTGGCTTATCTTCCTTGCTCTCCTCTCTCTATTTGACTATCCCTGCCGGCCCCTGGAGGATGGGCTTCCCCTTTGAGTCTGGTCTCTCTCAAGGTTTCTTCCTTCTAGGGAGTTTTTCCTTGCCACTGTCGCCTATGGCTTACTCACTGGGGGCTTTGGGTGCGGATACTGTAAAGCGCTTTGAGACAATGTAATGTTGTGATAATGCGCTATATAAAAATAAATTTGTTGTTGTTGTTGTTGTATCTCAGACATAAGACGCCCATTACGTACCTGTGTATCACCTATATGGGCTTGGAATCTGTATATCAATTGAAATAATTATTCATAGCCCAGATAGCATCATGTTATTGTTTCAGCGTTGAAGTATAGTTAAATGCATTGAATTATGGTCAGTGATAAATTATCAGCATTGAAACTGAATTGATTTTTGGTCAGATGTTCAATATTGAAAAATTAATGGTGGCGAAACCTTGATATAAAGTGACTTTTTCAACATTGAAAATAAGATGCTGAGTTAACATCAATATTATTGAAAATAAAAATGGAAAAATGAATTTATGGGGGGCGGCATGATGGTGCAGTGGTTAGCACTGTTGCCTCACACCTCTGGGACCCGGGTTTGAGTCTCTGCCTGGGTCACATGTGTGGAGTTTGCATGTTCTCCCCATGTCGTCGTGAGGTTTCCTCCGGGTACTCTGGTTTCCCCCCACAGTCAAAAAACATGCTGAGGCTAATTGCAGTTGCTAAATTGCCCGTAGGTGTGTGTGTGAGAGTCACTGGTGTGTGAGTGTGCCCTGCAATGGGCTGGCCCCCCATCCTGGGTTGTTCCCTGCCTCGTGCCCATTGCTTCCAGGATAGGCTCCGGACCCCCCCGCGACCCAGTAGGATAAGCGGTTTGGAAAATGGATGGATGGATGGATGTGCACCAAAGCACACACGTTTTTTTCTGGTGGCTTAAACACATTTTTGTAACTACTGGCTATTTTGCAAAAACTCTGCACACAAATAAAAAAACCACCATATCAGCAAAACATTGTAGGTCTCTTGCAAAAGCTAATAAATCGTGCTTAACTCTTCAAACCTTTGGAAAAATTGTATTTTTGTACCAATCAGTTAACACTAACCATCATCTTAATAAGCACACAATGTGCCAACTACACACTTATGGTAGGAATGGAAAACACATCTGGCTTTTGCTTTCTCTGTGCACGAGGTATGTCAATTTGAGGTCATACTTTTGTCATAAATAGTTCTGTAAACACAATTCAAGATTCAAATTTCAAGTATGAATGTTTATTCACATGCATCAAAAGAAACATAAGACAACATACAATTTCACTGAGAGAGAGAAAAAAAATCATTCTTGTCGTCTCTTTGGGTCCGGCCACAGAATTTCATCAACATCACATGCAATGCTTTCTAGACCAAGGCACCGGGGAAACTCTCCTGGAGTGCCTCATCCAGGCCTGACATGATGCCTGGTCAATATTCTCGCATGCCTCCTCCATTGCCTGTAAAAGAGCCATGCGTTGATGGGGATGACGATCATAGACCTTCCAGCACCAGGCAGAGAAGAATTCTTCAATCGGATTCAAGAATGGAGAGTAAGGCGGGAGGTTGAGTACAGTGAAGAGTGGGCGACTGTAAACCAGTCCTATGGAAACTAATATTGTCCCATATGATGACATAACTGGTCTGTGAACATTAGTGAGCATATGATGTAGGCTGTCCAGGAATGTAATAATGTGTGCAGTGTTACATGGGCCCAGGGTTGCATGATGGTGAACAGCACCGTTCTGACTTATAGCTGCGCACATAGTTATGTTACCACCACGCTGTCCTGGGACATTGATTATGGCACCGTGTACAATAATGTTCCTACTCCAATTAGCCTCACCGTGTTTTTGGACTGTGGGGGGAAACCAGAGTACCCGGAGGAAACCTCACGACGACATGGGGAGAACATGCAAACTCCACACACGTGACCCAGGCAGAGTCTCAAACCCGGGTCCCAGAGGTGTGAGGCAACAGTGCTAACCACTGCACCATCATGCCGCCCCCCATAAATTCATTTTTCCATTTTTATTTTCAATAATATTGATGTTAACTCAGCATCTTATTTTCAGTGTTGAAAAAGTCACTTTATATCAAGGTTTCGCCACCATTAATTTTTCAATATTGAAAAAATGACCAAAAATCAATTCAGTTTCAATGCTGATAATTTATCACTGACCATAATTCAATGCATTTAACTATACTTCAACGCTGAAACAATAATATGATGCTATCTGGGCTATGAATAATTATTTCAATTGATATACAGATTCCAAGCCCATATAGGTGATACACAGGTACGTAATGGGCGTCTTATGTCTGAGGTAGCCAGCTACTGTGTTTGATAACCCACCATCATAATAATAGTTTCCTTGCACCAGTATAAAAGTAAACCAATTGATCCCTCTTGCAATAACCTGTGGTATGAAACTGAATAAAATGTATCGTACCAGTCTTGGGGAAAACCAGTGAGAATCCACTGTGAAACAGCACTGCGCAAATTCTCATGTGTTCCTAATGACAAGGGCAAGACTGGTAATCAAACTAGCCTCTCAGCAGGAGTGTTAGTGTAAAAGCAGGGCTTATTGACACAGATAATAAAGCTTGTTAGAATGCGTAACATAATTATTTAGCTGGGCCCAGAAGAGGTGAGAGCTCCCCTAGTGGCTACAGGAGTGCATTTTCCCCAAAGCAGGTATAATGGATGGTGGTCTTATTGCTTTTAGACCACAACTTGAGATAGAAGAACAAATCAAATTATTTTCCTCATTTAATATTCAGATTTTAATTGGGCTTAAATTTTAGAGCACAGTGTGTTCTAGGATGGTACGTTATGGATATTAGTCTCTACCACATTCTAACGCTATAAATCCGGACCTTTTCCTATGTTTGATTTGGTGGCTGCCAGGCGTTCTGAGTAGTATAGTGACTATGGTAGGCGTGTGATTCCCTAAGGAATTTTTTGTTCTGTTCTGTGTGGCAAATACATATAATGCTGACATTTTTCCTGGAAGATTTGGGATTTTTCATCCCGTGCCTTAAGGTACTTCTCTCCAGCTCTAGGGAGTCTCCCCCGAAAACACCAGTCACTCACTAGCCTTACACTTATGCTTGCTGACTTATTCAACACCATGAATGGATTAACAGAAAAACAGAAACCTATTAAAAGGCTGCACCATATCATGATATGCAAATAAACATCCAGCATCATTGTTTCACAGGGAAGTACATTATTTATTGATAATTATAACCCTAACCCTTACTTCTCAGCTTGACAAACATAAGGTGCGGCGCGTGAGCATGTGAACTGGTTGAAATGCAAGTGTCTCACAGTCAATGCACAAGACTTGAGAGCCCTGACTTTACTTATATAGCCCACAACATGTTTATGATTCATAAATAAATCTGACCAGCAAATCGGTCTGTTAGGTTGAAGAAACTGTTATTAATCATTTTGTTATCACTCCTGTATGATCAGCAATGAATGTAAATATGTATATATATTATTTTGTTTTCCCCTAGCCTCATACTTTAGATTATATTAATAATAGCATTCCCACCTTAGCAAAACCGGAGCTTTCTCTCACCTCCCTATTCTGCATGACTCTTGCGCCTCCCACTGACTATAAATAAAGGAGTCAAGGGGAACCACCCTTTGTAACACATTCTGCTGTAGTTTGCATTGCAGAGAGTGTGGGTACCCTTGCAAGTAAAAACTATAAAGTGTGTTGTCTCAATAAAAGGTGGAGTTGGGGTGGAAACGCCGGGCGCTTTCCCCAACATAGAATTTGGTCCTTCGAGCCGGATCCGAGGAACCCCGAAGACGTCTCCAGTACGCCGAGAGAAGCGACACCGAAAACTGCCGGCAGTCACTCGAAGACGGGTGCAAGAAAGACCTGTGATGTGAATTCGTTATCAGGCCGGTGATTAGAACTGCGCTCGATGTCTGGTGATGTCTGAAGGACCTCGGTGACGGAACAGAGAGCACACTACATAGGTGAGAAACACGGCACCTAAGTGAATAGGTGGCCAAGTGAGACATACGGAACCTAAGTGAGTAGGTGGCCAAGGCATGCATGTGGTTAAGCTTAGCCGAAATTAAGCGGGAGCGAAAGTAGGCGTTGTGGGAGAGAGTGTACGGCGTTCTATGTGGATGTGTCCTTACAGGTTTTAGACTAACCTACACGATCCACCCTAAAAGCAACAACATACTGGTGACTGAAGGATAAAGGACGGGTTTCATCCCTGAAAACTAACACCGCTGCTCTAATAGTGAGCAGTAGAAGGCCGTGTTGGTGTCCTCCTGAGGTCTCATGCCAGGGACTTGCTTTTAGGATTTTTTATGTTTTGTAGTGTATTCAATAAAAGGTAACAATGGGAAAAAATCTGAGTAAACAAATCAAATTAGAGGGAGATGAGAAGTTTATGGAAGGATATAAACCAGGATCAGGACAAATAAGTAGTCAGAGATGGAGGAAAAAACATGGGTTTGAAGGAAAACTCCATACTCCAGACATATTAAAGTTACAGGGAAACTTAAAACTGGAGATGTTACAGACTACCAATAATAAAAAAGGCCAAGATAGAAAAAAGGAATACGTTTTCTCTGATGCATGGTTAGAACAGAGTAAACTAAGAGATAATAAGAGACAACAGAAAAAGAGAAATAAGGAGAAAAAACTGCAGGTGGCTTTAATCACACTAGACGAAGAAACGGCAGCAAGACCTTCTGCCCCTCCAGCTCCTCCACCGCCCCCACAAATTCCGGTGCCTGCACCGGCGCTGGTTCCAGCCACAGATAGACAAGAAGCAAGGGGGGGGGGGTGGAACCATCTCGCATGTTAACTCGAGGGTCTGATCCCTCTCTATATCCTGTAAAAGATTTGGCCACAGCTAAAGTACAATGGCATCCAAAAAATAACACAGAACAAGAGGAGGTAGAATGGCAGTGTCCCCTCGTAGAAGTGGCAAACCCAAATCGAGGGCCAAATAATGCAGGACCCGAAACTATGTTAGTATATAGACCCTGGACCGCTGAGGATAGAACAGCGGCTTTAAAAGGAATACCCCCGGTTGAAGAAGGGGTACCCGAGTTTTGGACTGCCATCCTAGAATTACAAAGTAGTTTTCATTTGAACGGCAGGGAAATGTACCGATGCCTAAGACAGTTGTTTACCCATAAATGGGGACGTGTGGCAGGCGACTTCACTGGACACGGTGCCAATAATCAGCCCTTAGCACATAACTCGCAGGAACTCATACAAGCATTACAATACCTGCGAGAGAGGATAGACACAGTCTTCGTGAGATGTGCAGATTATGGGCGAATAGCGCAGTGCAAACAAAAACATGGAGAGGAACCAGAGGATTTTATGGATAGGATGCGAGTGGTGTTCAGGGGAAATTCAGGAATTCCTCACGACGAGGAAGACGGAGGAGTGTATCAGCAACAATTAAAACGAGCTTTTGTCGCAGGCCTAAAGCCTGAATTGCGAAAATATCTCGACAAACATTGGGTACATCAGAATACTGGCTCAGTCCAACAAGCCTTAGAATATGCCCAACACGCACAGAAAGCGCAGAAACAGCAAAAGACAGATACAATATTCAGCGCCTCTGACGTGGTAGCGCTAGTGCAAACGAACCCTCGGGGACGCGGGGGATTCAGAGGTAGAGGAAGAGGAAGATTTAGAGGCCGAGGAAGATTTAGAAATAAACAAACAGGAGGGTTTTCACAGGAAACAGAGTGTTAGACATGCGGGAAACCTGGACATTTAAGCAGGGACTGCAGGTCAGGGAAGCGACCATTTAATCAAAACTCCACCGAAAATGACCAATGACCCTCCTCGGAGACCCCTGTTGCCGACACTATCCGAGGTGAAACAGAGGTCATTTTAAGGGAAGAAACGGAGGTTACCTTACAAGACCTCCTGGATGAGGAAATAGATTTGCAAGCAGTATGTCAGCTATTAGCAGAAAGGCAGTGGGGAACTTTGCCAAGTCGGAAATTAATCATAAATGGCAAAGTATACGAATGCCTGTGTGATACTGGAGCCTGTAGGACTGTCCTAACCTCCATCCATCCATCCATTTTCCAAACCGCTTATCCTACTGGGTCGCGGGTGGTCCGGAGCCTATCCCGGAAGCAATGGGCACGAGGCTGGGAACAACCCAGGATGGGGGGCCAGCCCATCGCAGGGCACACTCACACACCATTCACTCGCACATGCACACCTAAGGGCAATTTAGCAACTCCAATTAGCCTCAGCATGTTTTTGGACTGTGGGGGGAAACCGGAGTACCCGGAGGAAACCCCACGACGACATGGGGAGAACATGTAAACTCCACACACATGCGACCCGGGCGGAGATTCGAACCCGGGTCCCAGAGGTGTGAGGCAACAGTGCCAACCACTGCAGCACCATGCCGGCCCTTGTCCTAACCTCCAGTCCTCCTGAAGTCACATACTCCTCATCTGTCATAAATATAAAAACAGCAGGAGGCCAAACAGACAGTCATCAGCTAACAAACCCAGTTGCAGTAAAAGATAAGGAAACTGGGATTGAATGTCAAGCACAAGTGTTAATAAGCCCTTCTTGCCCTGTCAATCTGTTAGGCCGTGACCTTATGGTACAGATGGGCATTAGTGTAGTTGCCACAAACTCTGGCATGAAAGCAATCATAAATGAGGAAGCCTATGTTGTGCAAGGAACCGGAGCACCACAATATTACTGGTCACTGGACCTAGGGGGAACTGCACAGACACGAGAATTGTTGCGAAAAACTAGAGAAAAGCAGTCCCCTAAACAAACCCAGTTCATGCCTGACGATGCCTTACACGTCACTATGTGGTACAAAGGCACCCCAGGACCAGATTATGCCTATGACAAAACGTTTCATGCCCTCCAAGACACTTGTATCACCTTACAACATTTGTATGTTAACTCCACTACTGGCTTTTCTGCTGCCTCAGTCATCTTATCTAATAAACAACAGGCTGTGTTCAGAGGGGAAACACCACACGTATCTCTATCAAAACCACCTCAGATGCAGTGGAGGGACGTAGAGATGTTCTTACGAGATTCCATGCAAGGTTACAATGACTACCAACCCGTACCTGGCTCCTGTTGGAGCTATGACAAAAAACACAATGTGTGGCGGTTCCCTTTGGGATGGAGAGTTCAAACCACTCTCACCACACACTTGCAGGACCCAACCTGACAATTTTTTTCTGTTCTGGAGGGGGGATCATGTCCAGATCTAGATCGCCTCCCGGAAGGGTTGTGGTCGTCCTCCCCCACTGATGTAGGACTGGTAAAGGGGTTCCCACCATACAAAGTAATTGTGAAATCAGAACACCGCCCGGTAGTTAGACAATACCCATTAAAACCTGAGGCAGAGAAAGGTATAGCCCCTGTAGTGCAGGATATGTTGGCATCAGGAATATTGCGAGAGGCTCCTGAGGCCACTTGCAATACTCCTATCTTCCCTGTCCAGAAGGGACATACAGGGAAATGGCGCATGGTGCAGGATTTAAGACCAGTTAATAACAGTGCAACACGCAGCACCAGACGTGCCCAACCCACACTTATTGCTCAACTCATTAACCCCTGATAAAAGTTACTTCTCAGTAGTTGATCTCAGTAATGCATTTTTCTCAGTACCATTGCACTCTGATTCTCAACATTTATTTGGTTTCACCTATAAGGGAAAAAAATACACATATACTAGACTCCCTCAGGGATTCTCTGAAAGTCCACATGTATATACCATGGCCCTTAGATATTCTATGAGTACCTGTAAAATACCATCCCATAGTCAAGTGCTACTGTATGTAGATGATATATTAATTGCTTCAGATACAAAACAGCATTGTAAGGAAGCCACACTGTTGGTGTTACAGCATTTATATGATACAGGACATAAAGCATCAAAACAAAAATTACAATATTGCAGGGAGGAAGTTATATATCTTGGACATAAACTCTCCCAACAAGGTCGATCATTATTAGAAACTAGAAAACAGGCAATACAAGAGGCACCAAAGCCAAAGACTAAACAGCAAATGATGTCCTTCTTAGGACTTTGTAATTATTGCAGAGAATGGCTACCTGATTATGCCGCACTCGTTCAACCTCTGCAAACCTTAATTTATGGGAAAGACATGGCCTTAAAAGATAAAATTCAGTGGACAAAAGAAGGAGAATTGGCATTCGCAAACTTAAAAATGATGCTACAAACAAATGTGATACTTGCCTTACCAGATTATCAACAACCATTTACCTTATGTGTTGATGCTAATCAAGGTTATATGAAAGCGGTATTAACACAGCCGTTCGGGACAAAGGAAAGACCACTAGCATTCTATTCTAAACGATTAGATGCAGTAGCAGCTGGTTTTCCACAATGTTTGCAAGCATGTGCAGCTGCTGCAGAAGCAGTAAAATTATCAGCAGAATTAGTGTTGTGTCACCCACTCACCCTGAAGGTGCCACATTCAGTTTCATTAGTTTTACTGCAGACGCCGCTTCTGTTCCTCACACATGCTAGACATCTGACCTTAGTCTCACTCCTGCTTTCACAGTCAAACATTACTATACAGCGATGTGGTCCTCTTAACCCTAGCACCCTTCTTCCGACAACGGAAGATGGAGAGCCACATTCGTGCAAAGCAGTTGTGGAAGAGCAAACAAAACCCAGAGCAGATATTTTACAGACCCCAATATCAGATTCAATGGTTGTTTATGTAGATGGATCAGCATCAAAAAATGATATGGGAAAAAATAAGGTCGGGTATGCTGTAGTTACGTCCACTGAAGTGTTAGAGGCCAGTGCACTCCCACCTGCTTGTTCAGCACAAGCGGCTGAACTCTATGCTGTAATTAGGGCATGCGAGCTATTCAAAAATAAGTCACTTACTATATACACTGATAGTCAATATGTGTTTGGAACTGTTCATCACCATGCAAGAGTGTGGAAAAATAGAGGTTTTAAAACATCGCAGGGAACGTCTCTAACTCACACAAACTTACTACTTAGATTATTAGATGTTGTACAATTACCGACTCCCCTTGCACTGTGCAAATGTAAAGCACACCAAACCGATGCTTCCACAATAGCTAAAGGAAACAACTTTGCAGATAAAACTGCCAAAGAAGCGGCCCTGAAACAGCCCACCTTATCAGTGGCAGACATTCTTTTCATAGATAGTGATGTGCTGTGTGATGCACAGATTCATGCTCCTAAAACAGAAATACAGAGTTGGATCAAGAGAGGAGCAATACAGCAAGGGAAAGTTTACTATATGAATGACAAGCCCATCCTACCAAAAAACTTATACAAAACAGCTGCCTTAGTGAGCCATGGAAATACTCATGTCTCAACAGGAGGGATGGTACATATTATCCAGCAATACTTTTATGCTATAAATTTTTCTGATTATGCAAAGCAATTTTGTAGAACATGCTTAATTTGCTGTAAACATAATGCACAGGGTAACATGAGACCAAAACGTGGCCAGTTCCCTGTAGCTGAGTACCCGTTTCAAGTTGTACATATGGATTTTATTGAATTATCTTGGTCACAAGGGAAGAAGTACTGTCTAGTCATTATAGACACCTTTTCTAAGTGGGTAGAAATATACCCTGTAAAGCACTGTGATGCAATGACTGTTGCAAAATGTTTGGTAGGCTATTATTTCCCTACTTATGGCATACCTCATATTATAAGATCAGACAATGGGACTCATTTTGTAAATCAGACCATGTCCCTTTGTTCACAAGCATTAGGTTTTACGCTTAAGAATCATTGTGCTTATCACCCTCAGAGTGCAGGCTTAGTGGAGAGAACTAACGGCACTATTAAAACAAGGCTCAGAAAAACAATGGAAGAGACAAAAAGGCTGTGGCCAGAATGTTTGTCTCTAGTAAAATTGTGGATGAGAATAACTCCCATTCCTGCAGGATTAACACCTTTTGAGATAGTGTACGGAAGGCCGTTTCCCCTAGCAACCGAAATGAGTGATATAGGGAAAGCGGACAGAGAAAATACATTGGCTAATTGGATGCGAAAGTTGCTATCATCACAACAAAAACATAGCCCCAGTAGTCTGCCAGTAAATTCTGTTTCTAACCAACAGGATAACTTGCAGCCAGGGGATTGGATCCTGGTCAAGGTCCTGTTGCGGAAGGAGTGGAGCACACCTCGGTGGGACGGTCCTTATCAAGTCCTCCTCACAACACCAACAGCTGTGAAAATAGCAGAACGACCTTCCTGGATACACAAAAGTCACTGTAAACCCATCAAGCCCTTATCAGAGGCCTCAGCGACAGAGTAGCAGTGGAAGTCCGCTACAAAGGCACAGTAACCAATAGGGTGCTGCTGTCTCAACCCGGTGAAGAAAACAACTGAACTGCACTCTATTAGGATGGCTCTGACGGGGTGGGGATGTGGTAAGGTGACTCTAGGGGTCATTCTTGTTGTAGGACTTGTATGGTTGTCCTTGCTCCCACTAGCTCCATTGCAACACCTACGGCGATGGACCCATGACGACTTCCATCGGCACATGGGACGATTAATCTGCGCAGTAGGGACAACATGAAGAGAGGAAAATTTGCTGTAAAAAAACTCAATTTGTTCGCCATAATATCTTGCTGACCTCCTTCCCAGGGCTTAAACTGCCCACAATGCTTTTCCACCCTCTATGCATATTTAGTATTTCCCTGATATATCAGACGCTGATATGGGCAGTACGGTATGCGCTCCGTCTGGTTAGATGTGGGCCTGCACTTTCTTAGGGGCCTGCCCCTCCTGACACAGACTCTTCCAGAATCTCATACTCCTCTCCATTTCCCATTCTTCACACTGTTTATTAGTGTATGGGAACGGGACAACCCTAACTGAAGGGTCAGGACTTGCACACAACACACACCCCTCCTGCCCTAATGAAGTGGCGGTATACTTAGCCCATTTATACCACCAATTTCCAAGTGTACGTTTTGCTAACCCATCCAGGTCTACTTCATCCTGGGCATCCTTCTAAAATTTGCTCACTCTCCTCACTCCCATATCTCCCCCCATTTCTCTCCGCTTTCGCTCACTGTAATCTGAGAGGTTATTCAGCATCAAAGGACCAGGCTGAGTCAGTGAAGTCAGTTGTCCTGTGCTCACCTGACCTGTGGTCCTGCTGTGCACCCAGACCTGAAGGGCCTGATAAATCATTAGCATCACTAACATCGTTGCTGTCAGCCGTACCAGAACCCACAGCTTCGTGTCCTGTCTGGAGTGGCTGGTCTGCTTGCGATGCTCCCTCTTGGCCCTCACTCTGCTCTGATCCTGAAACTGACTCCACCCCAAGCTGTGGAGCTCCTCTGGGAGCTCCATCAGGGCCATCTGAGTCAAGGGCAGCTGCATCCTCTGTGTAGTTTTCAGTGACTCTGTCTTTCGTGCGGTACTCTAGTGCAGTGGTTCAAATGGTACCACGTATTACTCCCTTCTACCTGCACCGCTGTTGCTGTGGCTCGTGTCACCTTGAAGGGTCCCTTTCGTCGGGGCTCGTGCCACTTTCACCGGAACACTCGCAGGTAGACTTTATCTCCGGGAAAGATGACTGGCTCCTCCTGGTCTGTGTCTTCTTTCTGTGCTTTCTCCTTTTCCTGTTTGGAAATAGTTTTGTGTATTTTGGTTAAAGTCCTCATGTACAACTTTAATTCATCCCCCAGCTGATCTAGGCTGGGTCCCTTATACGCCCCCTCAAGTCGATCCAGGCATAGGTCTCCCAGTCAGCATTTCATGCGGAGACAAATGCATCACCTGTGCGTTTCCATCCGATATGCCATCAAGGCTGTTGACAGGGCATCCACCCAGTTCATTTTCATGGTGGTGCAAATCTTATTCAGCTTCTGCTTAAGTGTGCCATTCACTCTCTCCACCATACCCTGCAACTGAGGGTGATACACACATGCCAACTTTTGTTTTATTCTCAGCTGTTAAACCACTAACTTTTAACTTTCCCCACAAAGGCAGCTCCATTATCAGAGCTTATTTCAGTTGGGATCCCAAACCTCGGACTCTCTGATCAGGAATTTCACCACTGTCATCGCCCCCATGTCCTTGGATGGTATTGTCTCCACCCATCTGCTGAACCTGTCCACAATCACAAGCATATATCGCTTTCCATATGCTGTTTTTCCCATGTCCACATAGTCCACCACAAGTGACTGAACGGTCCCTCAGGCACTGGAATGTGCCCTACTGGGGCCGTGATTGCTTTGCGTACATTGTTCTTAATGCACACCTCATATTCACATTCTGACAAACTTGCATCCATCATTGCTTGCAGCTTGTTGTGTAATTTTCCTTAACTCCTCCCCCCGTGCGCAATGGTCAAGACCATGCGCATCCGTTATCAAAATATTCACCAGAGACAGAGGTGCAGCCAAAAGTCCCTCATGGTTGCGATACAGACCATTAGCATCCTTAGAGGCCCCCCTTTTTAGCCACACTGAGGCCTCATAGGGGCCCGCCCGCTCCTGCAGGGCCACCAGATCAGAAACCTGCTCTGTAGTCACCATAGGTAAAAGATCAGCAGTACTCACCTGCGCAGCCGCCCTGGCTGCCGCATCAGAGGCTGCATTTCCTTGAATAACAAAATCACGACCTTTGCGGTGGGCCTGACACTTAACAATAGCCAAACGCTTGGGACGCATCATTGTGTGTAGCAACTCCAAAATCTGATTATAATGCTGAATGGGGGAGCCGTCACTTTTGCGAAAGCCCCTTTGCTTCCAGACTGCTCCAAAGAGATGGCATACACCGTGTGCGTATGCAGAGTCTGTGTAGATAGTAACTGTCTTATGTTGTCCTCGCCGGCACGCTGTAGTCAAAGCCTTTATCTCCACTAATTGAGCGGAACAGGGTTGTGCCACTGGCTCTGAAACGAGAGTGTGAAAATCATCACCCTGTGCCTGGACTACAGCAAACCCAGCCTTCAAGGCATCCCCATCTCTCCAACATGAGCCATCCACAAACAAAACCATCTCGCTATTTTCAGTGGGAGAGCTCTCCAAGTCTGCTCTCAGTTTAGTGTAAACCAAAGACTCTGCCACACACTCATGTGGCTGCCCCTCATCCTCCAGGGGAATGCTGTCTGCAGGGTTTACTGTAGTGGAGCGCTTTATTGTCACATCCGGGTAAGTGAGAAATGCAAAGTACGCTAGCTGCCTTGCTGGGGTCAACACAAATTTGCCTTTGTCAATAAGGTCCACCATCTTATGTGAAGTATAAAGTGTTTTTGCATTCTAGCTGTGTTACAGTATGTAACACAGCCTTCAACTTTTTTCCCCACACAATGCAGGACATGCAGGGGTGCCAAACAAAACAGTGGAGCTGCAGTGTAGCCAATTATTTCTTTCAGTAGTTTTAAAATCATTTCTGAGGCTGTGTGTTAGAGATGGAGGTGAGCAACACTGAGGCATCTCAGGGAACCATGTTGCCCATATTAAAAAACACACACGCATGCAACTCAGGCAATCCAGCATTTCTTATTTCAGTTATATATGACACTGCATGGGGGCGGCATGGTGGTGTAGTGGTTAGCACTGTTGCCTCACACCTCTGGGACCCGGGTTCGTGTCTCCGCCTGGATCACATGTGTGCGGAGTTTGCATGTTCTCCCCATGTCGTCGTGGGGTTTCCTCCAGGTACTCCGGTTTCCCCCCACAGTCCAAAAACATGCTGAGACTAATTGGAGTCGCTAAATTAACCATAGGTGTGCATGTGTGAGTGAGCCCTGTGATGGGCTGGCCCCCCATCCTGGGTTGTTCCCTGCCTCCGGACCCCCCGTGACCCAATAGGATAAGCGGTTTGAAAAATGGATAGATGACACTGCATGTTTTTGTTTTACATGTTCACTACAAGTCAGTGTTTTTTTCATTGTATGATTAATGCCACATTCATACCAAAAAACACACTAGACATACTGTACAAGGCAATCAAGGGAAAAACCTTCTCAGAATACAAAGTGAATGTATCAACCGAAGAAGGATGTTTCCTTTTCAGAATATTCATTTTTTTACCATGTGGAACCACTGTCCATGATTCAATTGAGTGCATTCAAAGAATGATACATCAAGACTAATAGTGACAAAATATTCATTTAATATGCATTGTACATGAATGTAGGACTTAGATGTTGATGAATTTCTCATCAGTGAAGGGCATATACACTCAGGGAAAAAAAAGTTGAAAACCCAGAACTATCCAATTTAGATGTAATTTGGTACACGTGCAGACCAGTGATGGATATGTAAATGATTAGAATTGCAAGGAGTTGGCATGTTTAATTACCAGACACAGGATGCCTCGTAGTCACATTAGCCAGTTAACAGCACTTGACGGAGTTTGATAGGGTTGCATTGCGGGTTTGCATGAAGCCAGGTGGTCATATGGTGCAACTGCATGTGGGCCATGCGGATATCAGTCGCCTGATATTGAAACCAATGGGCACGTGAGGCATCCACACACGTCGTGAAGTTTCTGGTCATCCAAGACAGACCACGCCAAGGAAGGATCGTTGGATTGTGCTCCAAGCATCACAGATCCCCATGACACCTGCGCCTGATATATGGACACAGCTACTGGACTCTCTACAACACCCTATATCATCGTGTCGCGATGACTGGCATCAGCTGGACTACGGGTTCACCGTCCCATGCATAGGCTGCCGTTCACAATAGCACAGAAACGGTTGCGTTTGGAGTGGTGTAGTCACTGGGAGGCATGGACTGATGACGACTGGCGTCCTACCATGTTCAGCGATACATCTCAGTTCTGCAGTACCACAGATGACCGTCGTGTGCGTATGGTGGCGCCGCAGGGAGAAGAGCAATCCTGCCAACACTGTGGAGTGACACACCACACTCTGACGGCACAGTGGTACACCAGTGACATCCTAGTGGTATCCGGGCCCAGGGGTGTGCTATACCCTACTGACATGGGACCAGCAGTGTGGCCATACCGCCAACTCCGTTTGATCTGATATTATAATCATCGAGATACTGTCACATGCCCTTTCATCACATGCAGATTTCATTTTCACAACTTAGTCTGTTGTGCTTCACTTTTTTGCCACCGAGTTTGTGTTCTGACACCAAGTTGATGGGAATTGATTATTTGAGCGTCATCTAAAGAGCTTATATTACTTTAGATGGTATTTAGACTCACATGGTATTTTGAAAAGATTCCCATATGCGCTGATTAGCTGGGGTTGATCCGAGCAGCTGTGCACTTTTCTCCTGTAACACAAAAGTTTGCTTTTAGGACAGAAAACAAGGTTAAGACCATATTATGTGGTTTACATCTATCAAAATAAAACCAAAGTCACTGTTACCAAAAGAGTAACCATGTGTTGTCAAATTCCCTAACATTTTGCTTCATCTTACTTTGGATGTCCATGGTTAGGAGAGAAGCAGAAATCTGCTCAACCATTAGAAAGACTTTACTCGATACAGGGAGTGAGATCTTGTTGCAGGTGACAAGGCAGGATAGAGTGTATTTAGAAAAATAATGAAGAGGGAATGTGAGTGTGAGCTATTGTGGCATCTGTGTATAACCCAATATGGCGGCATCCTTCTGAATGTAAACAACATAGCCAGCTTAATTAGCTTAGTCAAGTGTAATTGAACTAAGAAAAACTTAGCAATATACGTTCCCTGCTTGGTGTGATAAATACAGCAGCAGCTGCTGGTGGACGGGCTACAAACAGACATCAAGAAGAAATCCCACCTCACAACCATTTACTGTACCAAACCCCTTAATGTAACTTGTAAAGATGTAGGTATTGGAGTATTCACATATTCATTTGCAGTGTCCACTTCCTGTCCAGTAAATTTGGCAGGACGAAATTTGAATAACCTAGGCCTGACTCGTGTATGCGGCTGAAGGAGTAAAGGTAGAATGGGTGGAGAATCCTGGGCTGAGCTGCATGGTGGCCTGGGGGACAATCATGAAAACACAGACCCTGTGATATCCTCAAAACCCACAACTAAAAGGGGAGTCAGGAACCACTTGACCCGTTAAGCCACATGGTGGCCTTATGAGCAGGCAAACACACTATGGGCTAAGGGGTACAAGACAGAGGAGAGAATAGGATGGCCAGTGACATGTGAACAGGACAAGGCAGGGATGGATTCTGACACAGGTGCCATACTACTTTGTTTAAATATGCCCAAGTGCTCAGAATGTTTTAGTGCAAGTCTTAGACAATGGTATCTCTGAATGAGGCAGCAGTTTGGTTCCTCCTGAAGGCCCTATAACTGTCCTGAGAAGTTGTTTGTATGCACTTGCTGCCTTGACACTTGCTGATGTGCGTGTGCTCTGCTTGAGCAGTAAAGGGGAGATCACATGCAGAGATGATTTTCTGTAGCTTCTCAGTCCGAGTAAAAATAAAATCTTCTCGTTATATAGGAACCAAGTCTCTGGCTGGAAATTTCTACAACAGAGCCATTTAGTCATTTATAGAAATATACAGAGCCAATGAAGGAACCAGATGTCACAGCACAGTAACACAGGTCACTGTCCGTGGAACTGAATGAATAGGATAACCGGCCAATGTGTTTGTGTGCTTACACTGATTATATGTCAGGGGGGAAAATATTTATATCATTGAGGGGAAAAATGTAAAAATATATACAGTAAGGACAATATAATCGTAATTTAATGTATCCCTTCTGCTCTTTAAAAAGCACAATGTCTGACTGACAAATATGTCTATTATTAGCACATTTTAATAATTTAATTAATATTAAGCAGTACACCTATTTCCTGTAATCACTCTGCGTTAAAGCAATTTTTAAAACTAGCTGTGAACTGGATGCTGTTCTGACTGTTGTTGCCATGGTGCCTTATTTACTTTCAAATCGCATTGTCCACAACCTGATCAAAGGACCAAACTTTAAAATCAGTGCAGGGTAGTGTCGCAAGTAGTGATGCTTAGGCTTTAACCTATGTCCTGGAAAGAAAGAAAATCTACAAGCAAGATATTCTTGGATAAGAACGTCAAGGTATGCAACCTCTGGCAATAAAATTTTCTGTGCACAAATCAGCTCCACAATGTCTTTTAGCTGAAGGGTCAACTGCCAATCATCATCTGTGGGCTCTTTCACCTTGTCACACATGATCACAGGAAGAAGTCTTAGAAAATTCCAGTTCTGAACAGCCTGACCATAAAGCTTTACTCCATTGGAGTTTACTGCACATGGCTTACTCAACACATCAGAGCCACTGTACTTAAATTTCTTAATGCGTCTATTCAGAATTGAATAAGTGAACCACTTTTTCTGCTTGATGAAGTACTTCAGGTAAAGGGCTAAATCATAGGAAAGGATACCCTCAAAAATGTCATGGCCTAAACAAGGTGGCAGGCCAGGCATACAAACATCGAAGTAATTCAATGAATTAAAACTCAGATATTATACCTTCAACGTTTTGTTGTTCCTCAGACTGTAAAATGCATTTGGATCTGTTTGAAAATCTGTTCGGGTTGTCCGGCAATACCTGCAGAAATATTCAGAAAAACTAAAATTTTCTGTAAATCCACCGATATTATGAGACCCCAAATTGTCCCCTGCAATGCACAAAACAGTCCCTTTAACTTTTTCCTCTGCCACCGTTATTCCATTGTCTTCCAGGTCTTTTAAGTCTGCAATGAGCCTTGAGAAAACTTTGTCATGGCCAAAGTGTTTGAAGTCTTTTTCCTGACACAGCATTACAAGTGACATGTGGTCTGTACTTGATGAGGTGGTAAATTAGCCAGAGACAAATATACAGCTACTACTTTGTGCTGCTTTTTGCTGAACCTAATGGGTTCACCGCCTCAAAAGAATCTTGATATAGAATTAGTTTTAGACATGATGGGTTTTGAGAAAAGAACTCATTGTTTTTATATACCTGACCATCACTGACATCACAAAGCACATCAGTGTATGGTACGTATGTACCCTGTGCAGCACAATTCTGCCATAAGTCTGACTCCAGTAAATGTCTCAAAGTGTCTTTCAATGGAACATAGTAGGCAAACCTCTGTGACCTTGTTTCATCCCTTCCTAAGTACAACTTTACAGGTTCTGTGTATCTAAACATCTGTTTAAAAGCCCTAGTTCTTGAAAAATTGGTTCTCATTGGTCCTTCATGACTAATGGTGAAAAGGTCAGATTCCTTCACAACATCACATATACTACCAATAACCTCATCTGTTAATTCAGTTAAGTCACTTTTCAGGAATGCACTTAATTTATTCAAAGTATATGTCTGTCCTAGTTCATGTATGCTTAGCATCTCTTCAATAATATTTTGTATAGTTGATGCTGGCAGAAGAAACTGCCCATGTAATTTCAAGTAGAAAAGAGAAATATTTCTAAGAAAAAGGTCACTGAAATTTTCTGTAAGATGGACTTCACCTTCATCAGTCTCACTAAATCTCTCTGTAGGGCCTGTAACTAACGGTTCAGTTTCAAGAAACTGAGAAACTGTCTCCTTATAAAGATCTCTTATACTGTCCACAGAACATTGTCTGTGTTTCCTGGACATGTAGGCTGTAAACGACGATCTCACAGTGAACGTATGGTCGCATCCTGTCACCGGACATGTCACAACACGTCCTTCGGCTATATGTTCCTTTAAGTGAGCTGTTAGTGATCTGACATCGCGACATTGGCGCTGGCACATAGACATATTACACGTAAACACCGTAAGGGCATTTGTAGTATCAATATATGAATCTGTGTTATGTTTACGGTAAAAATGAGCCTTAAATTCCCCATATGAACGAAACGTATTGTGGCAATCTGTAGCGCCACACTTGAACACGCATCGTGGTTCATGACGGTGAAGTTTGACATGTAAAACATGTTCCCTAAGGGTTTGCACTGATGTTCCACAGAAATAACAACTAAACATTGTAACTGCGTGAACAAACACGCACTCTATTGCTGTTTTAAACACCTAAATGCTGTTTCACATCCCGCTTGCAAATCTAAGTTTTACATGTGCTGCCAAGATACGTTCATGCGCCGTCAACACGGTACATGCTACTCGTGTTTAAAACCACACACTGCTTAACACTGCTTAAAACGATTTAATTTAACTTACCAATTTGCCCAGACACATTTATTTTATTTTATATTCCCACTAGTTTGTAGATTTTTTTTAAATGTTATGTTTGTTATTGGGTGCTTTCCACTTCATGTACCCACATACAGCGCTGGCTTAAAGCAATACATTCTGGTCCTGACGCAATGCATTGTGGTTAGATTTTTATCGTCCGCTGCATTATGTCACCATGTCACGTCGTACAAAAACCTCGCGAGAGCAAGACAGATCATCCTGCACCTCTTAAGTGTCATGTAGTTTTGCCTGAAACGCAAAAATAAAACAAAGCAATTAAAGCCGATCAGTGGCTCAAATTCTGCTGTAGCGATTGAAGAACTTTTGTCGGAAGTTGGATTCGAACCCACGCCTTACTTCGGAGAACAGAATACCCCTTACTTTGAAAGGCCATTTTCGCTGCGCAGGAGGCTTTAGACCGCTCGGCCATGGGGCAGTTTCCAGTTGAACCCTAAGGAGTAGGTTAAGTCCAGCCTTGGCTTCCAAGCTGACGTTTTTCTACATATGTGCTTGTGTATCATGGACAGTAAGAGGGGGCAGGCAAGGAGAGAATTTCTCTCTTTGGGGATCAATAGAGTGTTGTTATTATAACGTCTAAAACGTATGATGGTCTGTCGATAAATCAATAACAATATCAATGAAGTCAATGTTTATCTAAAGGAATCAGAATTCAGGAAAAGCCAGGGGCCGGACCGAGTGTAGGGGGCGTGGCCAGAGACAGCCTGCTGACTGTTCCAAATCATGGGTGCATGTTACAAGTCCGGAACATATTTTAACTTAGTACTAACTTAGCATCATATTTGATCTGATTCGACTGAATATCCCAGGTTTCCATCTCTCATGCATCTGGTGTGACGTGTTTTCAGACTCTCAGGCTGGCGCAAAGAAATCTTACGGGAATTGAACGTCTCACTCCGGTCAGCTGACCAAAGTTGGTAACCTTGGTATTGTGTGTAGGAGATTCGGTATAACTATAATTTCGTTCTCCATTTACATGCCCGTAGTGTCTTTAAGTGTTATGTAGTTTTGCCTGAAACGCAAAAATAAAACATAAGCAATTAAAGCCGATCAGTGGCTCAAATTCTGCTGTAGCGATTGAAGAACTTTTGTCGGAAGTTGGATTCGAACCCACGCCTTACTTCGGAGAACAGAATACCCCTTACTTTGAAAGGCCATTTTCGCTGCGCAGGAGGCTTTAGACCGCTCGGCCATGGGGCAGTTTCCAGTTGAACCCTAAAGAGTAGGTTAAGTCCAGCCTTGGCTTCCAAGCTGACGTTTTTCTACATATGTGCTTGTGTATCATGGACAGTAAGAGGGGGCAGGCAAGGAGAGAATTTCTCTCTTTGGGGATCAATAGAGTGTTGTTATTATAACGTCTAAAACGTATGATGGTCTGTCGATAAATCAATAACAATATCAATGAAGTCAATGTTTATCTAAAGGAATCAGAATTCAGGAAAAGCCAGGGGCCGGACCGAGTGTAGGGGGCGTGGCCAGAGACAGCCTGCTGACTGTTCCAAATCATGGGTGCATGTTACAAGTCCGGAACATATTTTAACTTAGTACTAACTTAGCATCATATTTGATCTGATTCGACTGAATATCCCAGGTTTCCATCTCTCATGCATCTGGTGTGACGTGTTTTCAGACTCTCAGGCTGGCGCAAAGAAATCTTACGGGAATTGAACGTCTCACTCCGGTCAGCTGACCAAAGTTGGTAACCTTGGTATTGTGTGTAGGAGATTCGGTATAACTATAATTTCGTTCTCCATTTACATGCCCGTAGTGTCTTTAACCGGCTGCACAAACTGGATCCGCCTCCATTACGACACAACTTTGCCCTTATTGGCTTAAGAATTTAGTCACATACATGACGTATATCTGCTATTTCTCCCGAGAAGCAGGTAAAGCAGTGGTAACTGCTTTGTAGTTAATTTACCTGGTAAAATTAAGTTTAAATAAATGATATAAATACTGTAATAGTACTCGTGAGCTTTGTTTATTTGTTATTAGTTACTGTAATGTTGCGCTGCTTTATTTGTTTAATCGTCTAGTCTGTGGAGACATTCAAGTTAATCAAATAAGAATTGCACTGTACACTGTACATGACCATAAAAACTTTGTATCCTTGAAATAAATGTTTTTGATCTTTTCCTTGGCAGTTATCTTTTTACACAGGGCCTCTATGTACACGATAGTTTTTTTTTTCACGACTAACAGTATGGATCAGGAGTTGGTTATTGTAAAAGAAGTAATGTGCATGCAGGTGATATTTGTATAGATTTATCCACACCCTTGTAGCAGTGCTGCCATTGCAGTCAGATCTCGCAAACTAGGAGTATTAGTTGTCTTTATTTCTCTTTATTTCTTGACGCCAACCCTCTCCATTAATCCGGGCTTGGGACTGGCACCTACCTGAGCTGGCTTGCTCCCTTAAGTGGCTGGGTTAGGCTAAACTATATATATATATTTACCAAGACTACAATAAAACATCTCGAAATGTGTAGTCTAGCAAAACGCAGTTTAAAGAAGGTAGCCTACCTGGCGAAATTGCAAACAAATTAAGGGCGTTAGGCAGCCTTTCCAAACCGCTTATCCTACTGGATCGCGGGGGGTCTGGAGCCTATCCCGGAAGCAATGGGCACGAGACAGGGAACAACCCAGGATGGCGGGCCAGCCCATCGCAGGGCACACTCACACACTATTCACTCACGCATACACTCCTATGGGCAATTTAGCAACTCCAATTAGCCTCAGCATGTTTTTGGACTGTGGGGGAAACCAGAGTACCCGGAGGAAACCCCACGATGACATGGGTAGAACATGCAAACTCCACACACATGTGACCCAGGTGGAGACTCGAACCCGGGCCCTAGAGGTGTGAGGCAACAGTGCTAACCACTGCACCACCATGCTGCCCCCTAAATGGAAAACCATTAAATACAAAAGGAAAACAAAAGTGCTGTAAGACTGTATACTTATGTGTATGTTAGTAAAGGCTGTAGCTGACACAACGGACCCCACTAATTAGAAAGGGGTAATTGTACACATGTGGCATCCAGTATGTTCTTCTATAACAGTTTTTAAAAAAAAAAAAAAACTCACATTACACAAATTGGCACTATCAAAACGAGGATTATGGGGAAAATGGGGACTGTGATGGAGATTACATACACGTAGGCATGGTATTTAGTTTTTTTTAATCTGGTCACCTTCCAGAGTAATTGTAAACTAAAACCATCTTCACCCTATTTGATTCTTTATAAATGGACAATCAGTCGTGCAGTAAATGGGGGTATAGAGAGACACAGAGCTTGTCTAACAAGAAACCCTGGGAAGCTAACATTAATAGGGTGGGTATGGATAGCAAAACCATTGATACAGATTACAGATTTATATCTCACCTGAACCCTGGCGGGCTCCGTGCCAATAGGGGTTGGGATTAGGGTTAGTTAACTTAAGTAGTAATATTGATGTGTATATTCTCCTATTCTCCAGTCAGTGAATCGTGAAACGTAATGTTAATATGTTTCTATACCTATATGTTCTGCTTAAAAACCCATAAAGGCAAGCACAGTGTTTAGACATTCTGTTACTTAGACTAGTAAACACTAAGATCCTTCAGCTTTCAATTAACCTGACACAACAGTCTAAACAACAAATGTGTGCCATGTCATTTGTCATCTTTACATCTTGTATCCTTTATATGGTAATTGGATTTTCAAGGTGGAATTGCAGGTCGATCATTTTAAGGATCTAGATGTAAACCTCCCTGGTGTTGCTTTAATATTTTTTTTGCACAATTTGCTTCACACACTTCCTCCAGCAGAGAAGCTTACAATACTACACCCCACCAAATGACTGGATGATGCCTTTTTATTTAAGGTCTGGCTGTGAGCCTCGATTACCGATACACTATCTTCAGGCTCCTGCCGGGATCAGTCAGTATGGTGGACCTTTGGAGGAATGGGTACAAAACCATCAGGAAAGTTTGCAGGTGCTTCAAGAGTATGTGAAGGCTTAGTTGGAGGAACAAGCCACACCACGAAATCGGAAACACAATGAGTTGGTTAATGATTAGGGGTTTGATGAAGGTCAGCTGGTGTGTTTGCGGAACCATGTTCGAGGTAAAATACAGGATCATTGGGATGCCTGTTTGTATATGGTAGTTCGGTGTCCCCAAGATCAGGGTGCAGTTTACTCTGCAACTCCAATGGAGGGGGACGGGGTTGTCCGTCAAGTTCACCGAACAGAGTTGCGTCCAGTACCACAGGGGGTTGTTATGTCAGGGGAAGATGTTCTGGTAATGTCTCCTGAGTCTGGGTTGCCCACAGGGGCAACAGAAATGGAATCGGATGAGGACTCTGTGATTTTACGGGGACAGGGCTGGTGGGAGGGGTCGCAATAGAGCATCCACAAGTAGGCCTCGTATAATGGAGGAGGTTATGTCCCCCCCGAGGTGTAGAGACCAGTTAAACGTTCGGTGAGGTCCACCACTGGTCATCATACCAACCCTTATAAGTTACCACGGTCAGTGAATGATCGTTCGGTTGGGGAGGAAGACCAGTGGTTTGGGGATAGAATTCTTAGCTGTGATCGTTGGGTCATCAATTTCATTTTGGGGGATGGATTGTAGCCAGGCAATTATAGGCAGGTATAGGAACTGCAGTTCGGACTGGAGGCATAGCCGGGGCGAGATGGCTGTGCATGTTCCGATGGTAGGGCATATTGGCAAAGGAGCAGGCACGGGAAAGACAGGCAGGGTCCTGATAGATTTGGTGGAGCATCGGCGGGCATATTGAATTTGCAGTGTAGCAGCCTTTCTGTTTGCTTGTTTCAGGGGTGAACAATCTTATCCGCAAAGGGCCGGTGTGTATGCAGGTTTTCGCTGCAACTCCCTAATTAGATTTCTAATTAGAGGACTGATTAGCTGAAGAGTCCTCATACCTGGTTTTGAAGAGCTGACCTAAAGGTTACCCCCAAAAACCTGTTTTTTTTTTTGTTTGAATGGGGCAGTGAGTCATGGGGTAAACTACTGTTCTTTAGGGGTTTTCAAGGTGGAATTACGGGTCGATAATTTTAAGGATCAGGTTGTAAACCTCCCTGGTGTTGCTTTAATATGTTTTATCTGAGGTTGTATCGTGTATTATCAAGCCAGCCGGCTTAGTGGCCTCGGGAGCGGGGTTTAGTGGGAGCAGCTGGCTAGTTTTATTTTCTTTTTTGTTTGTGTCTTTTTCTTTGTTGTATGTATATTTTGGGTTCATTATTAGGCAGGCTGGGCCTTTTGGCACCTGTAGTCTGGGTGCTGGATTGCCCATAGGGGTCTTTTTTATTGCTGTGATTTGCTGTGTCATTCACTAGTGTGATTTGTGCTGGATGTGTTTTTAAGGTTGTGCTGTGGCGTGTACCTGAGCAAACTTTGGGCAACCTGTTCTCTTGTTGGCTTTATTGACAAAGGGTGGATTAGTCTAATTACGGCCTGCTACAAATAGCTGCATATAACGTATAAAAAAAATCACCTTATGGGTGCTCCGTAGGGTAGCAAGATCTTGAGTTTTTTTACAGTACTCGGGTACGTTTTAAAATTTTCGACCAATCAGCAAACATTATTCTGACAGCATAGCTGGGAAACCAATGAAAAGTGAGTGCAACGTTCTAGAACTTGACTTCGGGTTGACGCTCCCTATAAAAGAGCTGGGTACTGCTTCAAGGCGTTCAGTTGGCGCTACCTCCTGATAGAGTAGCACTGTATGGCTCTTGTTCCGTAAAACAACATCAAAAGGATGAAAAAAAAAACAATATTTAAAGAAGACGAAAAAAATCAATTTTTAAAGAAGACGAAAAAAACATCGTCTAAAAAAATAAGCCAAAAAAATAATATCCGAAGAAGGAAAAACATGCAAAGTAAAAAAACAAACAAAAATAAAAAACAATATCCAAAGAAGAAGGAAAAAAACATCCAAAGGGAGAAAAGAAGAACTGAAGGGCAAACGAGGTAGGAGGAAATACAAATTTCGTTTCAGCACCGTTGGAGTGCCAAGCCGTGAAAAGCATTTGGCCAGAAGACAAGGTAAGTGTTGTACCTGTTATTTTAAAACAGCGCTTTTCAAAATGCTGCTTTATAATCGTTTGAGATCGTTAGCCAGTGTGACAGCTGAAGGCTTTTTGAGTTTACCAACATAAAGTTTTATTTCTGTATTAGGACATTGTCAGGAACAATGATGTGTTCATCGCTATGATGTGGTCAAAAAGCGATGCATTGAATCTTAGAAACATTTGTGATTTTTCAAACGATGCTTTTCCTTTTATTTAATCAGTAAAATTTCCATCGGTTTTATATAGTGCCCCTTGAAATATGTCTTTAGCTCATTTTCCGGGCATTTTACTAGAATGCATCCTGAGAAATACACAAGCTCTGCTGCATTTCCGTGCCTCGATGTTTAGTGCCGAGTATAATTGTTGCAGTTGCCTTTTATATATTCCATGAGACCTGTTGGTACCAAGAGAAGTGTGAGACTGTCAGGGTGAATTTATCATACAATCGCACGCATAAATACCTGAGGGTTGCCAGTCCTTTTGCGTTGTTACAGGAGGACTAGAGCTGACGAGTGTGTTTCTACACACTATCAAGGGCATTGTAGTACAGTTTTCTCAGGTGGGAGAATGCTGCCGATCTCCTATTTGACAATACAGCCCTTGATATATTAGAATATTACAGAACTAGAAGCCTTTTGCAAGGAAGAATGTGAGAAAATCCCAAGTACAAGAACTGAAAGCCTTTCAGCTGGCTATAAGAAGCGCTTGTAAGCTGTGATATCTGGCAGAGGAGGTGTTACTAAGTACTGATTACGTAGGGTGCCCAAACTTTTGCAGAGTGCCATAATAATGTTTTTATTTTGTAATTTTGTTCAATTTATGGCATAAAAAGTAACTATTCATCAATGTTTGCTGAAAATATTGTGTATTTTCCCCCCAGTTCCTAAAGAGACTGTATTAACTGATATTGTTGCTTTTGTAATTGAAAAGATGTTATTTGTCAAGGGGTGCCAAACCTTTGCATAAGACTGTACACAGTGTGTGTATGTGTTTATGTGAGTGTGTGTCTGTGTGTGTGTGTATATATATATATATGTGTGTGTGTGTATATATTTCTGTATATGCATGTGTATATATATATTTATATATAGTTCACACACATTCAAACTTATTTGAATACACATTCAAAATAATTTTTATTATTATTATTTTCGTTTTTTTTTTTTTTTGTGTTTTAAAATGTTTTATTTTTGCAATGGAAATAAAAATAAAGCAGTCCTCCGTAAAGGAGGGGTGGTGGAGGGAATATATATATACATTTATATAAAATAATTGTCACACAACTGGGGTGACATGCCTTGCCTGCTCACCCAATTTTAGTGCACCTTAGTTATCCATAATGACCATCTAGTCTCGATACACCCATAAATATATATGTATATATATATATATATATATATAGTTTTTTTTTTTTTTTTGCAATAGACAATAAAAATAACGCAGTTCTCCATAAAAGAGGGATGGTGGATGGAATATATATATACATATATATAAAATAATTGTCACACAACCTGGGTGACATGCCTTGCCTGCTCACCCAATTTTAGTGCACCTTAGTTATCCATACTGACCATCTAGTCTCGACACACCCAGTATATATATATATATATATATATATATATATACATGTATATATAGATATTTTTTCTTTTTCTTGTGTTTTTTTTTCGCAATGGATATTAATACTAAAGCAGTCCTCCGTAAAGGAGGGGTGGTGGAGGGAATATATATATACATTTATATAAAATAATTGTACACAACCTGGGTGACATGCCTTGCCTGCTCACCCAATTTTAGTGCAACTTAGTTATCCATAATGACCAACTAGTCTCGATACACCCATAAATATATATGTGTGTATATATATATATATAGTTTTTTTGTGTTATTTTTTTGCAATAGACAATAAAAATAACGCAGTTCTCCATAAAGGAGGGATGGTGGATGGAATATATATATACATATATATAAAATAATTAATGTCACACAACCTGGGTGACATGCCTTGCCTGCTCACCCAATTTGAATGCACCTTAGTTATCCATAATGACCATCTAGTCTCGATACACCCATAAATATATATGTATATATATAGTTTTTTTTTTTCGCAATGGACAATAAAAATAACGCAGTTCTCCGTAAAGGAGGGATGGTGGATGGAATATATATATACATATATATAAAATAATTGTCACACAACCGGGGTGACATGCCTTGCCTGCTCACCCAATTTTAGTGCACCTTAGTTATTCATAATGACCATCTAGTCTCGATACACCCATAAATATATATGTATATATGTATTGTTTTTTTTTTTTTTTTTTTGCAATAGACAATAAAAATAACGCAGTTCTCCATAAAAGAGGGATGGTGGATGGAATATATATATACATATATATAAAATAATTGTCACACAACCTGGGTGACATGCCTTGCCTGCTCACCCAATTTTAGTGCACCTTAGTTATCCATACTGACCATCTAGTCTCGACACACCCATATATATATATATATATATATGTATATATATAGATATTTTTTCTTTTTCTTGTGTTTTTTTTTCGCAATGGATATTAAAAATAAAGCAGTCCTCCGTAAAGGAGGGGTGGTGGAGGGAATATATATATACATATATATATAAAATAATTGTCACACAACCTGGGTGACATGCCTTGCCTGCTCACCCAATTTTAGTGCACCTTAGTTATTCATAATGACCATCTAGTCTCGATACACCCATAAATATATATGTATATATATATATAGTTTTTTTTGTTTTTTTTTTTGCAATAGACAATAAAAATAACGCAGTTCTCCATAAAGGAGGGATAGTGGATGGAATATATATATACATATATATAAAATAATTGTCACACAACCTGGGTGACATGCCTTGCCTGCTCACCCAATTTTAGTGCACCTTAGTTATCCATACTGACCATCTAGTCTCGATACACCCATATATATATATATATATATATATATATATATATATATATATATATATATATATGTACATATATATAGTTTTTTTATTAGCAATAGAAAAGAAAAATAACGCAGTTCTCCGTAAAGGAGGGATGGTGGATGGAATATATATATACATATATATAAAATAATTGTCACACAACCTGGGTGACATGCCTTGCCTGCTCACCCAATTTTAGTGCACCTTAGTTATCCATACTGACCATCTAGTCTCGACACACCCATATATATATATATATATGTATATATATAGATATTTTTTCTTTTTCTTGTGTTTTTTTTTCGCAATGGATATTAAAAATAAAGCAGTCCTCCGTAAAGGAGGGATGGTGGATGGAATATATATATTAAATAATTGTCACACAACCGGGGTGACATGCCTTGCCTGCTCACCCAATTTTAGTGCACCTTAGTTATTCATAATGACCATCTAGTCTCGATACACCCATAAATATATATGTATATATATATAGTTTTTTTATTAGCAATAAAAAAGAAAAATAACGCAGTTCTCCGTAAAGGAGGGATGGTGGATGGAATATATATATATATATATATATATATATATATATATATACATTTATATAAAATAATTGTCACACAACCTGGGTGACATGCCTTGCCTGCTCACCCAATTTTAGTGCACTTTAGTTATCCAGAATGACCATCTAGTCTCGATACACCCATGAATATATATATATATATATATATATATATATATATATATATATATATATATATATATATATATATATATATATATATATATAGTTTTTTTTTTCTTCGTAATGGACTATAAAAATAACGCAGTTCTCCGTAAAGGAGGGATGGTGGATGGAATATATATATGCACATATATAAAATAATTGTCACACAACCTGGGTGACATGCCTTGCCTGCTCACCCAATTTTAGTGCACCTTAGTTATCCATACTGACCATCTAGTCTCGACACACCCATATATATATATATATATGTATATATATAGATATTTTTTCTTTTTCTTGTGTTTTTTTTTCGCAATGGATATTAAAAATAAAGCAGTCCTCCGTAAAGGACGGATGGTGGATGGAATATATATATACATATATATAAAATAATTGTCACACAACCGGGGTGACATGCTTTGCCTGCTCACCCAATTTTAGTGCACCTTAGTTATTCATAATGACCATCTAGTCTCGATACACCCATAAATATATATGTATATATATATAGTTTTAGGGGCGGCATGGTGGTGCAGTGGTTAGCACTGTTGCCTCACACCTCTGGGACCCGGGTTCGAGTCTCCGCCTGGGTCACATGTATGTGGAGTTTGCATGTTCTCCCCATGTCGTCGTGGGGTTTCCTCCGGGTACTCCGGTTTCCCCCCACAATCCAAAAACATGCTGAGGCTAATTGGAGTCGCTAAATTGCCCATAGGTGTGCATGTGTGAGTGAATGATGTGTGAGTGTGCCCTGCGATGGGCTGGCCCCCCATCCTGGGTTGTTCCTTGCCTCGTGCCCATTGCTTCCGGGATAGGCTCCGGACCCCCCGCGACCCAATAGGATAAGCGGTTTGGAAAATGGATGGATGGATGGATGGATGGATATATAGTTTTTTTATTAGCAATAGAAAAGAAAAATAACGCAGTTCTCCGTAAAGGAGGGATGGTGGATGGAATATATATATATATATATATATATATACATTTATATAAAATAATTGTCACACAACCTGGGTGACATGCCTTGCCTGCTCACCCAATTTTAGTGCACTTTAGGTATCCATAATGACCATCTAGTCTCGATACACCCATGAATATATATGTATATATATATATATATATATATATATATATATATATATATATATATATATAATATAGTTTTTCTGTTTTTTTTTTGCAATAGACAATAAAAATAACGCAGTTCTCCGTAAAGGAGGGATGGTGGATGGAATATGTATATGCATATATATAAAATAATTGTCACACAACCTGGGTGACATGCCTTGCCTGCTCACCCAATTTTAGTGCACCTTAGTTATCCATACTGACCATCTAGTCTCGATACACCCATATATATATATATATATATATATATATATATATATATATATATATATATATATATATGTACATATATATAGTTTTTTTATTAGCAATAGAAAAGAAAAATAACGCAGTTCTCCGTAAAGGAGGGATGCTGGATGGAATATATATATATATATACATTTATATAAAATAATTGTCACACAACCTGGGTGACATGCCTTGCCTGCTCACCCAATTTTAGTGCACTTTAGGTATCCATAATGACCATCTAGTCTCGATACACCCATGAATATATATGTATATATATATATATATATATATATATATATATATATATAGTTTTTCTGTTTTTTTTTTGCAATAGACAATAAAAATAACGCAGTCCTCCGTAAAGGAGGGATGGTGGATGGAATATATATATACATATATATAAAATAATTGTCACACAACCGGGGTGACATGCCTTGCCTGCTCACCCAATTTTAGTGCACCTTAGTTATTCATAATGACCATCTAGTCTCGATACACCCATAAATATATATGTATATATATATAGTTTTTTTATTAGCAATAGAAAAGAAAAATAACGCAGTTCTCCGTAAAGGAGGGATGGTGGATGGAATATATATATATATGTATATATACATTTATATAAAATAATTGTCACACAACCTGGGTGACATGCCTTGCCTGCTCACCCAATTTTAGTGCACCTTAGTTATCCATACTGACCATCTAGTCTCGATACACCCATATATATATATATATATATATATATGTATATATATGTACATATATATAGTTTTTTTATTAGCAATAGAAAAGAAAAATAACGCAGTTCTCCGTAAAGGAGGGATGGTGGATGGAATATATATATATATATACATATATACATTTATATAAAATAATTGTCACACAACCTGGGTGACATGCCTTGCCTGCTCACCCAGTTTTAGTGCACCTTAGTTATCCATAATGACCATCTAGTCTCGATACACCCATAAATATATATGTATATATATATATATATATATATATATATATATATATATATATAGTTTTTTTATTTTTTTCGTAATGGACAATAAAAATAACGCAGTTCTCCGTAAAGGAGGGATGGTGGATGGAATATATATATACATATATACATTTATATAAAATAATTGTCACACAACCTGGGTGACATGCCTTGCCTGCTCACCCAGTTTTAGTGCACCTTAGTTATCCATACTGACCATCTAGTCTCGATACACCCATAAATATATATACTGAACAAAAATATAAACGCAACACTCTTGTTTCTGCTCCCATTTTTCATGAGATGGACTTAAAGACCTACAATTCATTCCAGATACACAATATTACCATTTCTCTCAAACATTTCTCACAAATCAGTCTAAATGTGTGATAGTGAGCACTTCTGCTTTGCTGAGATAATCCATCCCACCTCACAGGTGTGCCACATCAAGATGCTGATCTGACATCATGGGTAGTGCACAGGTGTACCTTATACTGCCCACAATAAAAGGCCACCCTGGAATGTGCAGTTTTTTGCTTTATTGGGGGTCTGGGGACTCAGAACCGGTCAGTATCTGGTGTGACCACCATTTGCCTCATACAATGCAACACATCTTCTTCGCATAGAGTTTATCAGATTGTCAATTGTGGCCTGTGGAATGTTGGTCCAGTCCTCTTCAATGGCTGTGCGAAGTTGTTGGATATTAGTGGGAACTGGTACACGCTGTCGTATACGCCGGTCAAGCACATCCCAAACATGCTCAACGGGTGACATGTCCGGTGAGTATGCTGGCCATGCAAGAACTGGGACATTTTCAGCTTCCAAGAACTGTGTACAGATCCTTGCAACATGGGGCCGTGCATTATCTGTCTGAGTGGCTGGTCTCAGACGATCTTGGAGGTGAACCTGCTGGATGTGGAGGTCCTGGGCTGGTGTGGTTACACGTGGTCTGCGGTTGTGAGGCCGGTTGGATGTACTGCCATATTCTCTGAAACGCCTTTGGAGACGGCTTATGGTTGAGAAATGAACATTCAATGCACGAGCAACAGATCTGGTTGACATTCCTGCTGTCAGCATGCCAATTGCACGCTCCCTCAATGCTTGTGGCATCTGTGGCATTTTGCTGTGAGACAAAACTGCACATTCCAGGGTGGCCTTTTATTGTGGGCAGTATAAGGTACACCTGTGCACTACCCATGATGTCAGATCAGCATCTTGATGTGGCACACCTGTGAGGTGGGATGGATTATCTCAGCAAAGCAGAAGTGCTCACTATCACACATTTAGACTGATTTGTGAGAAATGTTTGAGAGAAATGGTAATATTGTGTATCTGGAATGAATTGTAGATCTTTAAGTCCATCTCATGAAAAATGGGAGCAAAAACAAAAGTGTTGCGTTTATATTTTTGTTCAGTGTATGTATATGTATACATATAGTTTTTTTTGTGTTTGTGAAAACGGGTCTTTAATCGGGGAAACGGAGCGGGTAGAGCAGGACGGAACGCAGGCATTGACAAACTACAATGACGGACAGGGCAAACAGGTAAGACCAGGACTTAAAATAGGTCATGACTAATCAAAGTAATCGGGCAAAGCAGGAGACGATCAGGGAAGCACACGTGGGTAATCAGGGGGCGTGGCACACACGAGGAGCGGACAAGCCGGGCATATATGTATATCTATATAAAACCTCATTAATGAGGGACAGGGAACAGAACGGACAGACAGAACTGGCATAGGGGAAGGAGCCAGGACAAGACTTGACATAAGACAGGAAAGGCAGAGAAACAGATCAGAAAGGGGGACACGGAGGGAACAGGCAGGACAAAAGGACCGGGAGTGAACGAAGGGAACATCGGGGAAAGAGGAGCAGAAGCCAGAGGGACGAGGGACAAAGAGAGGAGGGACAGAGACAGGAGGAACAAAGCGAGGGGGAGCAGAGGCAGGAGGGACAAAGACGGGAGGCCAGGGAGAGAAGGAGGGGGAACCAAGAGGAGCCCGAGGGAGACCCAGCGGGCGACGGGAGGCAGCCGGAAGGGCTGCAGGCGGCCGGGAGGCCGGAGCCGGAGGGGCCGAGGAGACGGGGTGAGGGACAGACGCAGGGACGAAGGAGGGAGTCGGAGGGGAGACCAGGGAAGGGGACGAAGGAGCTGGAAGGGACCCTGGCGAGGTCAAGGAGAGAGGGGGAGCCGCAGCAGACGGCGACGTCCTCCGACACGCTAGAGCGGGAGGACCAGCAGGCGAATGAGGAGCCGCCGTCGGGGGGCCCGCAGGCAACCGATAAGACGCCGGAGGAGGGACCGAGGCAGGGCGACGAGGCCGCGGAGGGGGACCCGCAGACGACAGCCGACCCGGAGGGCCAGGACCCGCAGGCGCCGACCAAGCCCTAGCGCCGGCGAGGGAGGGCGAGCCAGGGGGCTGGGCGGGTGGGACCCCAGCCGTGCGTCTGTGTCCTCTCCCCTTATGGGACACAGACATAAGGACCTGCGGCCGGGGTCGGGCTCGTCGGGGTGAGGGTACCAGAGTCACAGGGGGAGAAGGGACTGGAGTGGGGCCAGGGACTGGAGCTGCAGGCTGCAGAGGGGGCGCCTGCCCGGGAGCTGCAGGCAGGGAAAGCGCCTCGGACGTGGGCGCGGTAGCTGCAGGCAGCGGAGACGGCTGCTCGGGCTCTGGGGCCGCAGGGGGCACTTATTTTATTATATAAAATAAGTGTCACACAACCGGGGTGACATGCCTTGCCTGCTTGTGGGATGAGGAAGACTCAGGGACTGGAAATGGGATTAAAACTGAAGATGTGCTCATTCCTTTGTGTATTTACAAATTTTCCTTCCGTCAGACATGAGGAGTTTGCTGCTATATTTGGCACTAATAGAGATTCTGATGCTGCTATTTTTATTGTCTATTAGTTTGTTATTATTTACAAGTTCTGTTGTGTTTTTGCATTTTTCTCTTCTGGTTAATTAACTGCTGTCTGATTGCTGTGAAGTATGAGTGTGGTGAGTAAGACTCAGGGACTGGAAGTGGGATTACAACTGAAGATAACATGCTTATTCCTTTTTGTATTGTTTACAAATTTCCTTCCGTCAAACATGAGGAGTTTGCTGTTATATTGTGCACTAACAGAGATTCTGATGCTGCTATTTTTATTGTTTATAAATGTGTTATTGTTTCCAAGTTGAGTATTCAATAAATGCTAAATTGAGAAATTTTGTGTATCGTTTGTTATTATTAGTGTGATATTTTACCATGCAAATAGAGGGGAAAACGTCCAATTATCGGCCAAAAAAAATCAGCAGCATATATCGGCCATCGCCTGACCCTGACTCCTAAATATCGGCATCGGCTATTGAAAAACCCATATCGGTCGACCTCTAGTAACAGTACATTCTGTCCAATTCATCCATCGAGTTAAGTCACACACCCACTTGAGGGGGCACTCCGGCAGACGTGAGGATGGGGATGTTCTTTCCGCTATAACATCCACTGCAGAAGTACATCTCGCTCCTGTTCACAGGGCTTACTTCAATGATGAAGCAGGGCTGGTTGTCTGGACAAGTGAAGTTGTCCTGCTGCTGGGTCTCGGTGCCGTTTTTCCACCTAAGCTTGAAGGTGGAAATGTGTTCCAACTTGGTCCCTGGGACTGCAGCATAGCCAAACATCGCGAGCAGCCTCGGCCACACCCACCACCAGAACCATCACACCGTCCTATACACATAAAGAAGAACTAAAACATAGAGTGTTGTGACAATCTATGCGTTAATGTTTGGCAGCATAGGTGATTCGTTAAAATTATACCGAAGAATGGAAAATGTGATATTTAGAATATTTTTTGCCATTTAGTAGCTAATTTAAGCACTTACCCAATGCCTCAATTTGTTTTAGGTCAGTAATGTCTGAGCCAAAAGAATGAATGTATGAATTTAATACAATTCACCCACTCCCACCCACACACAAATCTGAAATTCAATTTATTAAGACACTTCTTAAACATTAGTGCATTAACAAAAAAGGAAAATCTTAAGAGATTCAGTAGGATTTTCTATGTTAGACTTAAGTTAATAGTTCAATAGTTTTTATATATTTCAGTATACCAATTTGACTTTAATGTTGAAACAGATGCTAAAACATGGAATAATTTCATAACTAGAGAAACATGTTATTCACAAACACTAGCAAAGGTAGCTTATAGTTAAACTTACTTAAGTCAGCAAGTCAGGCTACAGTGTGTAAGAATTGTCGTAAACGATAATTTGTCTCAGTCTTACATGACAGAATAAGTAAACAGAAAATATAAAATGGCTGAAACAGCATCATTAACGCCAGCTACAGTAGAGGCGCAGAAAAGGTGTCATGACTGAAGTATTCCCAAACTTTGGAAGACCGCATGCGAGCCTTTTTTGCCGCGTGTTTCTCCAGAGGCTCCGGAGCTCCGCTGGTTGACGCAGCCAAGTTGGCTCATGTGCAGGGGGACAAGCGGCAAATATCTTTTTTGCAGGGTGGTAGGTGATGTCTCATTAATATTTCTGAGAGAAGTGCTACATGATTGGCCAGTGCATGCCTTACAAAATGGTGTGGCACTGCATCCAAGCCTGCGGCACTCAGAGTCACAAATACAGTGGAAACCATTTGTAGTAATTACGTCTGTCTGGCTGATTTCCAACTAATTGATATTTGTATATTTATTACATGAATATAAGGTAATATAAGGTAATAGAAGAGGTATTTAATGGTTTTCCGTCTGAGGAATTTGCAAAAAACTGCAGTGCATGATGGGTCGGATCTAAAGGCTGCCTAACGTCCTCATCTGTAGGACGACTTACATCAAGACTAGGAAGGTGCATAATGTTCATGCCTGGTTGCGTTTGTTGGTCCAGAAAGTAATTCAATTTCGCCATGTAGGTTACGTTCTTAAAAACTGCTTGGAATATAGCCCGATTATATGCTGTGGGCCTTTTAATTTCTTTGTTTACCAGGTAGGCTACCTTCTTTAAACTGCGTTTTGTTAGACTACATATTTAGGGAGGTCTTTATAAATTTATTGTAGTCTTTATAAATATGTACATAGTTTAGCCTAACCCAGCCACTTAAGGGAGCAAGCCAGCTCAACTAGGTGTCGGTCCCAAGCCCGGATTAATGGGGAGGGTTGGCGTCAAGAAATAAAGAGACTGTATCTTCACTGCATGACTGATGTCAAAATGTGTGAAATATGTGGTTGTATAAATAAATTCATTAAAGTAGGTTAATGATTCTGTGCTGTCTAAATTGTATAGAAAATTTCTACATATAGCCAAACAAATCTCCTCCTGTTTGAAAAGGCATAGAAAAAGCAATTTAGCCACTAAAACTTTACAGTTTTTGTGAGGGACAGTCGAATTCTCTCGTTAAGTTTTTTGTGATCCTGCACCTACACTTTGCCGGCCCCAGGAGGATGGGCTCCCCCTTTGAGTTTGGTCCCTCCCAAGGTTTCTTCCTTCTTGGGAGTTTTTCCATGCTATCGGCGCCTATGGCTTACTCACTGGGGGCTTTGGGTGGGCATGATATAAAGCAAAGCATTTTCCCTTCCAGTTTCCTCCTCTGGTCCACATTGCAGGACCATCAGCCATCAGAAACAGCCCAGACAGTCTCCTTCAGCTTCTTTAGTGTCCTTGGAAGCCAAGGCAGTTTTAGATCTGAGAGGAGGTTTATCAGAAGGACACATATTACGTCGTTTGTCCTGAAATGTAACATGGGGAGGAAAAGTTAAGCGGTTTAGTCAGATTGGAGTCGTTTATTCAGCAGTGGCAGCGCCAGTGACTTAATGCTACAGGTGCTATAGGGGAGTGAGATTATTTAGAGCGGGTGCTTTAGCTTTTCAGCTTATGTAGATGCTGTATAGAAGCACACAGCACGATAAGCTACAGCATGGATAAAATATGATAAAATATGAAATTCTAACGTCTAGCTCACAGAGCCTCTATGTGTACTTTGAAGAAAAAATACACTACAAGTATGCTGTAAAAACCGCAAAAATGTCTTACACAATATACAGATTTTACAGATAGTTAAAGAAAAAATGAAACCAATATTTTGGGGGTGCTGTGGGGGTACTATGGTCATTGGAGGAGGAGCTAGAGCCCCCCCCCCCCAAGCTTTTCCCTGGTGCTGCCACTGTTGTTCAGATTAAAAGTAACCTTGTCATTAATAAACAGTACTCTGATCAAATTTTTGCATGTACAAACACAATCAAAGTTTAACCACATGTTTAGACACAATTCACACACCTGTTACATTTCCATAATGCTAAGACTCTCTACACTTACTTCATCCACTTTCTTGTTTGGTACACAGTCAATTGATGGATGTGTAAGATTATTACCAGACCGTCTGCTGCAAACTCTACAGTTAATGAATGGCTGCAAAAACACACAGACACACAAAAACAGTATTTAAAGAGTGGTGGGCAATAAATACAGTGAGAGAAGGTGTAGTAAAGATATATCTAAAGATTTAAGGCAGAGCTGCTGGACTGCAGGGTTTAATGACACAGAACAATTTTAGAGGAAAGAGCTTCCAAAGCAGGGTCACCTTAAGGCTATATTATACAAAGCAAGTTCATCTAAAAGTATGAACAACAAATCCCGTTTAACTGAACACTGCTCTGTATTAAAATACTGTCCTCCGATCAAGCTAAGTGGTCCTGTAGTTCACTATTTAAAGAGGTAAATTTAAAGGGTAATTCACACTGCGCATCTACCCTGCTCTGACCAGATTTAATTGCCCTTTCACCACAAAACACCACACTGCCATTTAAGGCTGATTTCAACTGCCTGGTAATCCAGCCTTTAAGCCTGTAAACCTACTAAAATTTGAGAATAAGGTGATGGAACTGGCTGTTTGAGGCCACCTATCTATTTGTTACTTTATTGTTGGCTAACTTTCCTCCGCAGGGCATCAAAAAAGTTAACATGAACCTAAATTAATTTGCTAACTGATATGTCCAATGCTCACAGTCACAGTGACTCTTTACTTACCCTCTTGTCCATGAAAATACAGTCAGCCCGATGGTCTGTTGCAGTTGACTTTGGACATTTTGTTGCTCTCAAGAGAATCTCAATGTCAATGTATTCACTGCTGATCTAAATCACATAAACACGTTATATACAAAATTGCCTACAACTGTTTTAAAGGCAATATAACAAACAATAATCACCCAAAAAATGGCAAACTGTCACAGACTTGACTGCAGCAGATTCAGAGAGAAACTGTGAGAAGGTAAAATTGACCAGGGCTGAGATATACAACCATCACTTTCATTGTGAAGAGACATTAAGCATCATATGCATTGAAATTAAAACATCAAAATCAATGTGATTCTCATTAGTTCAGCTTGCAGATGATGAAAGTTTCACACTTTTGTAAACACTTTCTCAGCAGTTACCTTCGGACGGCCCTGGATGTTATAGAAATTCATGTGCTGACGGGTTCCTTGATGAGCATTTTCGACTGCGAGTTTAATGGCCGTCTTGTAGAGTGCAGGGAGACTGTGGTAATCTTGCTGGGCCTCTGTGGAGATAAGCAGAGCTCCATAAGCCAAAACCAGAACCAGCAGGCGGGTCATCTTCCTCTCAGCTTTGAAGGGAGAAGCAGGACTGAGGACACTGATCTGTGGTCCCCTTATCCAGCACGTCCAGGGGCGTGTCCTTCACCCGAAACAAACAGACCTTTGAACAACATTGGAAAACTCTTCAGGATGAATCGAGGCAGGTGGTCAAGTGGGTTTATTGTTATTTCAGCAATATACACAGTACACAGTGAAAGGAAACATTGTTCCTCCTGGACCACGGTGCAAGACAAAGAAGAAAAACAGAAACAACACAAGATGACACAAGTGCGGGCAAGATAGAACTATACAGAGTGAAAGGAGCACAAACAGAGGGAGAAAGTGCAAGATAAACACAAGAGCAACAATACAATACTACAGGACAAGACAGCGCAGTCAAGAACACAGAGTGCAGCCAGAGCTAACCTGAATAGGGGCATCAAGGTTGCCAGGCAGGCAGAGAAACAGAAAATAGAGGTCTACTTCACATACAACAACCCACAGTGGGTGTGGCAGGGAATACAACACATTACAAACTTCAAAGGCAACAACACCGTCACTGTTAACAGCAACGCCCTTTTAGCAAAGGAGCTAAACAGCTTCTTTGCTCGTCTGGAGGAACACAGAGCAGACATAGCCACACTGCCCCCTCCCCCAATCTCCAGCACTCACAGACTCCCTCTGCAGGAACACCACGCGAGAAGGCACATTGCATCTCTAGGTGTGTGGAGTTTAAGACAAGGCAAGTGATGCTACGATAACATAATTCCTTGGTAAGACCCCACCTAGAATATTGTGTGCGGGTTTGGTTACCATACCTTAAGAAGGACATTGCTGCCTTGGAAAAGGTGCAACGTAGGGCAACGAGAATGATTCCTGGTCTTAGAGGAATGTCTAATGAGGAGAGGTTAGCTGAGCTGAATCTGTTTAGCCTCGAGCAAAGGAGACTAAGGGGGGACATAATCCAGGTGTTTAAGATTCTAACAGGTCTGGATGCTTTTCAGCCAAATGACTATTTCAATGTTAGTTTAAATACCAGAACTCGTGGCCATAAGTGGAAATTAGCTGGAGAACATTTTAAAACGAATTTGATGAAGCATTTCTGTACACAGCGTGTAGTTAGAGTATGGAATAGTCTTCCTGTTATTGTAACACAAGCTAAAACCCTGGGTTCTTTTAAATCAGAGCTAGATAAGATTTTTTGCAAAATTGCTTGCATTGCAGAACAGTATTTTCCCTTTTAAGGTTACTCATTTTAAATCTGGTCATTGCATTTTCATGATTACATTGTTTGTGTCCACTCCGTTATTTCGTGTTTATTGTTTGTTAGGTGTAATGTCTGTCTTATGTTAGTTATAGGAATAAATGCATGTCTTTTACACAACTTCAGCCTCTGTTCATTGAGTGCTCACAAGAATCCCTGCCTGTGCGATCTACGCTCTGAAACCTCAAATTCGCCTGAAATATCGCGAGACTCTCTCTCGTTGGCCGTGAGGGGAGCTTCGCTACCGATCGTTTACATTACCTGGTGACGCAGCTTGTTGTATGAGCCTTCTATTCTAACCCAGGTTATTACGCGATACTGGTTATTAATGAGTTCCATTTAAGTCACACATTAACAGACTCACAGTGTTTCGCAATTGAGTTTGGAGGAGCCGACCATTCGGCATAACAATTGGTTAATAATCACAAGGCAGAAGGTTTAAACTTATTCTGAGCACACAATTTAAATTTTTTATGACCGAACGTGCAGTGAAGAAGCGCTACTGTGAACTGGTTGCCAAAGTCGCACTCATGGCAATCTGAAGGCATTTAAGCGGGATCATAAGGGCTTATTATAGTTATTTTTATTTCTATTATTAGTAGTTATATTATTTTGTTTTATTTTCGGTTATTTCATTGTAGTTCTTTCGTATTAAACTGCAGTGAACCTTAACCATATGTCTGACGAAATTCTCAGATGTAGCGCTTTGTTTCCAGGTTCGATTCGGAGTTTCTCCGTTTCTATATATCCTGGGAGAGATCTCTCTATTAGCAAACGGGAATACTTGTTACGAGGTTCTAACCTAAATTATGTTGCGCTTGGACATAAGACCGATAGCTTAGTTACCTATCAGGATCATACTCGTATGTGTGTGCCTGCTGTAGACAAAGCAAGTTTAACACAACTTTGCGCTGTGAGTGTGTCATTTAGAAATTGGGAGTCTCCTGTGCTTGAGACCCACCGTGGTTAAGCACCATTTGCGACAAATTATAGTGCACTCACAATTTAAATCCGTCGCCGTAACGCGAGCGCCGTCTCGCTTCAGTAATTGTTTTAAGGGGGTTTATACTGTGCAAGGCACAGAAGAAGGCCGCAAGCGGCATGCGCATGCATTAAATGTGTGTGTCACTCATCTTGCGTCGGCAACCGTTTGGTTACCTCTAGTGGTCAGGCATAGAACTTCCACTCCATTTCGAAATTGCGCCTCCAGTGGCCAGGCATAGAACTACCACTCCATTTCGATATTGCGCCCCCGGTGGTCAGGCATAGAACTACCACTCCATTTCGATATTGCGCCCCCGGTGGTCAGGCATAGAACTACCACTCCATTTCGATATTGCGCCCCCGGTGGTCAGGCATAGAACTACCACTCCATTTCGATATTGCGCCCCCGGTGGTCAGGCATAGAACTACCACTCCATTTCGAAATTGCGCCTCTAGTGGTCAGGCATAGAACTAACACTCCATTTCGAAATCGCGCCTCTAGTGGTCAGGCATAGAACTACCACTCCATTTCGATATTGCGCCCCCGGTGGTCAGGCATAGAACTTACCACTCCATTTCGATATTGCGCCCCTAGTGGTCAGGCATAGAACTACCACTCCAGTTCGAAATTGCGCCTCTAGTGGTCAGGCATAGAACTACCACTCCATTTCGAAATCGCGCCTCCAGTGGTCAGGCATAGAACTACGACCCCATTTCGATATTGCTCCCCTGATGGTCAGGCATAGAACTACCACTCCATTTTGAAATTGCGCTTCTAGTGGCAAGCCATAGCAGTGCCACTCCATTGAAATTGCACCTCTAGTGGTCCGCCATAGTAGGTTAACAACATCTGAGTTGGGTCTCTGGTGGTCAACTGCGGTGATACAACACGCATAATTGGACACACAGGTTCTTGCCTGAAAGCAGGAATTAACTTCATGGACTAAATCAATTTGATCACAATACATTAACATCCAATTAGGTTATTGTTGCATAACTAATTTATGTTTACAATTGAAGAAGAAACACAATTCATTTGGTTTGATTTCTGTTTAACCTTTTTGATTTATTTTAGGTTTTATTTCACCTTATGCTTTCATTCATTCCCTCTCCCCCAACAAGGGGACTTGCATAGAAGTTCAACCACTATTAACAACAGTAAACCAGTTACGTACACAATCCCATCAGGAAGTCGTTTGGATGTGATCAGTTGAGCCCTTCGGGTGTTGGGTGCTTACCATTCGCTCTCTGCTGGTTGAGCTTGTCTGTGGCTCTGCTGTCACTGCTTGCGATCGTACAGTTTGTCAAAACCGAAGGGGAGTTCTCAGCAATTGGACGCCCAAAAGCGTGTCAGCTCGGCTACACCTACTGACTCATTACGGGCAAGGCTCACAGGTACCTCAGGCGGTCATTACAACTTTTGAGCAGGACCTCGTTTAGGGTGAGTTCTGAGAATGGCCCTAGCTTGGACTCTCACTAGGGTGGGTGATACCTGAAGGCAATTTTGCCAGCCGATAAGCTGAGCTCCACCTGGGTTGTCTCAGTTGTGCATACAGAACACGCCCTTCCAAGTTAACATTGCTGGGAATCGGGGGAGTGGAAGCCGGACTCAGGCTTGCTTAGCTGGGAGAATGATTCCTGGTCTTAGAGGAATGTCTAATGAGGAGAGGTTAGCTGAGCTGAATCTGTTTAGCCTCGAGCAAAGGAGACTAAGGGGGGACATAATCCAGGTGTTAAATCTGGTCATTGCATTACATTTTTTTTGTGTCCACTCCTTTATTTCGTGTTTATTGTTTGTTAGGTGTAATGTCTGTCTTATGTTAGTTATATCCATCCATCCATTTTCCAAACTGCTTATCCTACTGGGTCGCGGGTGGTCCGGAGCCTATCCCGGAATGTGGAATGGGCACGAGGCAGGGAACAACCCAGGATGGGGGGCCAGCCCATCACAGGGCACACTCACACACCATTCGTGATTATATTATTGCACTATACTGTATAAATAAAAAGTAAACTTAATACCAGTTGTGGTAATAAAGTGCACAGAGAGGAAGAGAGAGTAGGGTTTCACATAAACTTATGTTCATTAGCATTTAGTATTCTGATGGCTTTGGGGGTAGAAGGTCTTATTAAATCTGGTTGTTCTGCAATGCATACTGCGGTAACGTTTACCAGAGGGCAGAAGTTCAAACATCTCATGTGCTGGGTGCGTGGGATCTTTTTAAAATATAATTATGCATATGTAGAACTAGGGATATGATCCTATTAAGTATGATAGTTCTGTCTCATTATTGCAGGATCGACATCCATAGTAACTGTGTTGATCTATCCATTTGTGTGCATGTGTGTGTGTGTGTGTGTGTGTGTGCGAGCGGGTATACCTATCCTACCCCATAACGTGATAAATACCTGTTTTTTTTCCCTTATGGGGACCACGAAACCGAAAACCAGGAAAACTCTATTTTATAAAAATCTGTGACTGCTATGGAAAAACTAAAAATGCAAAACCTCTTGTATTTTGCTGGGTTACTTATGGTTATGGTTAGGGCAGGGTGGGGGTTAAGCTTGTCATAGTTAGCGTTAGCATTTATCCCATAGAAGTGAATGAGCGGGCCCCATAAAGATAGGTATACCCTATGTGTGTGTGTGTGTCCCATATTGCCTGGGCTTCAGGATACCTCATAACCCGGAACTTCATCAGAAGTAGTTAGAAAATGGATGGATGGATGGATGGATGGATGGATGGATGGATGGACGGACAGATCAATAAAAGTACAGAACATCCATTTTACAAAGAACCGTCAACACTAAATGTTTGCACTGGTCATGTTCCTAGAAATTAAACTTCTTTTCTGAAAAGCAGCATGTTCATAAATTAGCTGTTGTTATTCCTTGTGGGAACAAATGCAGATGAAACTGTAAAACAGACTGCAGTGGCAAAACAGTTCTGGCTACCCGCCAGCCCTTCTGCCTGTGCTGCCCTGCCTGCCCGCCCTCCTGCCCATTACGTCCTGCCTGTGCCACCCTCCTGCCTGCCCTCCTGCCTGTGACGTCTTTCCTGTGTGCCCTGCTGCCAGTTATTCTGTATTTACATCCGGACTTAACTAATTGAACCATATAGATCAGGACTTTGTTAACCTGACTTCTGCCCTGTGGAGGATGGGCTCCCCCTTTCACTCTGGTTCCTCCAAAGGTTTCTTACTATGACTGAGTTTATCCTTGCCAATGTGGCTTTATAATTTTTCAGGCTTGATATTGCTCACTGGGACAATTGGGCAGGGACAAAGTAAAGTGCTTTGAGACTATGTAAGGCTGTGAAAATGCACTATACAAAATATAGTGAATTGACTTGAGTAACGTGGCACAAAGCAACCCTTCTTTGCCACAGGAAATGTCTGGTGCAATTTCTTTTTTAATTGTACATGTCAATTGCATAATACCCTAAACTAATTCATTATTATTTCTATTATTATCATCATCATCGTCATCATCATCCTGATAAGTATTTCATTAGTATTCCATGGTATTTTGATTTTTCAGGAATCAGTGTGTGTACTGTATACTTTTTAATTTATTTGCACTATGTGTAGTGTCTCTGCAGCTGTACATACTTGCTGCATTAAGCACAAGAACTTCCCTCAGGCATCAGTATAGTTAATCAAATGTAATATTTCTTGCTTGTTTATTAAGTGGTTTTAGGTATTTTGTGTGTTCCACTTAATTTAGTGTAATTAGTCCTAGTTGACTCAGGTTTAGTTAGATTTTTCCTTCTGTTGTTCCTCTGCATCATGCTACTGTCATAAAATTTCAATGTCTTACCTAACTTAAGAGTTTTTTGCATTGTGTTTTGGAGAGAAAGAAATCATAACTTTTTTTCTTTAGATTCATCCACTGATTCTATCACCTATGACACATTCCCCCTGAATATTTGTTTGTTTGTTTATTTATGTATTTGCTTGGGAGGTGGAATTAACAAACATAAATAACTGAATGAATCAGGGTAGTGAAAAACATTTATAAACTTATCATTTTGGTATTGGTACGATCCTGTTCTGGTTAGTTAGCCGAGGGAGTAAATCATCCGGAGTTTCATCTCTCAATCTCCTCCTACACCCACTCAGCATCACAGTATGGACTCCCCAATGCAACTGATCTGCACGTATTTGTACTCTGGGAGGAAATTGAAGCCCCCATAGGAAAAACTCAAAGCCTACAGACATATGCACAAAACCAGGGGACATGCTCAGTTCTGCAGGTCTGGAAGTGTGAGAGAAGGCTATTTATTGAGTTTCCCCTCTGCCCCTGGTAAAGATGAAACATGCACAAGTCTACTTTTTAACCAACTGCTAAGTCATTAAACACACATATACTTACATGAAAGTCTGACTGATACTGGAGCTTCCAGTGCCCGTAAACCAGGTGCTGGGGTACTCCATTTCCTTCTTGATAATTAGCGCCATTGAAAAAAAACTGTGCCTTTCCTAATATTAATTGACTCTCAGACAAATGTACTACTTGAAGACCCTGCCACTATTCGCATTTTCCAGCAGGAGTCACAAATCTTCATTGCATTCAGTTTATTCTCAGATGAGCTCATGCATGTTTCTATGTGCATCTTTACACTTAAACAAATACAGCTGCCTAAACTCTGTTGTTATATTCCATATATATTTGTCGTGACTGGCCTTTTTTCTCAAATGATGGATTTCTGAAACTAAAACTGACAGTAATATAAAATATTTATATTGCCACATAATCGACACATGTTCTGATATGACATAGCATTCCCCTGGACCATAGTGCGACTTAGAGACGAGATATAACATGCCCTTCACAGTAAAACACTAGATAGGTGCAACACTTAATGTCAACGTTGTCAATGTCAATGTTGACTTAATGTCAACGTTAAATTCATGGATGCGCAAATTAAGTAACACAGTAACAGTACAAAAACGAGCAGAGCTGTGTATGGCATGACTATCTCGCGGCGGCGACAAAATATGCTTATCCTTCTAATTATTCAGAAGAAAATATATTTGCAAGCACAGCCGTTCACGGCTTCCGTACAAAAAGCTGTCACTACGCTACAGGAAGAATACACGGCCAATATAGGATTTACACAAGTCTGCTTCTTTTGTTTTTTTTAGTAACAACTTTCACAAAAATGAACAGCAATACTTCTAAAAGTGCAAATCTGTTGCCAAATTAAATAAACAAAGAAATTAATCATAAAAATATTCAATGTATATACAACTAACCATTTCCAATCAAAAAGTACATACAAATCTCCAGTACAAGTTATACAATGGAGCGCAGATAAAACTTTTAAATAGTAATTAACCAAACTATATAAAGAATACAAGTTTGAATACAGGTAATTTGTATAAATTTTACTGTGTTCAGACTGAAAAATCAGCACCAGCCTTACACACATTGCAGTTCTGCTTTTTTCTTCTTTTAGCATAATTATCCGTTTCACGTTCACGAGGCAGAAGATCCCTGCAAATGTGAAAATTCACAAGTAACAGGCACCATTAACCTCAAGCCATAACAGTCTGCTAGCCTGAACAATAGCAAACTCTATGTATTACCAATTATTACGCAGGTTGTCACTTTATCAAATCATGACTGTTACTAAGAAGTGGGAGTGAAACGCGTGTCACGAGATCTCGCGATATTACAACATGAGTTTCTCGTTGGAGCGAAAAGCGGTTTCACGAATGCGCTGCAAATTAGCTGCTGTGAATATGTTGGCATCTGACTAAATTACTATAGTAGATACCCCAGACACTTTTAAATCTTTTGTGTGGCAGCATTTCGGGTGCCCGGCGGAAAATATAAATGGCGAATGAAGGGGGGCTAGGTTGCGTGCTAAACTTTGTCACACTGAGAAAGGGGAACAAACTGGAACACAGGCAGGAAGAGAAGGGGGGCTCCAGCCCTCCTCGTTGTGTAAGTAAATTCCGGAAAGCAGAAGGTACATTGACAGGCTCGTGGTGACATTAAGCTTACGCTTGACCTGCGGGGACATAACAAGGGAGGGGGTCGCTGACGCTGCTAAATTGCAACATAACAAGATAAGATCAAAGGGAACGGGTGTGGGGACTAACGCCAGCAATGTCCAAACAATAGTTATATGTTACGTCAACTGGAAAGATACCAACAAGAACAGTAGACGCCCTAAACGGGGTATAAAAGTTAGACACAGACAACAGGGAGCTGAGCTTCCCTTGGTGTGTAATTTTGTGCATCTGAGAGTGGCTCCCGGATCGATCTGTACAACAAATAAAGAGAGCTGACTTACAACCATCCTTTGCCTCACGAATGCATCTTTTCCTCATCAACGGACTCGGTGGAGTCTAACTCCAACAATTTGGGGGCTCGTCCGGGATGAGGAGAAGGTTGTTTGGATTGGAACCAGAGACGAGGTCTTGGGGACGCAGAGAGCCACGGGCGCCCAGCAATTAGGTGAGCAGAGCCTGTTTTATCGAATTCTGCATATTGGCGATTGCTAAATAAAGTGGCTGGAAGTGTCTCAGGATCTGTCGACCAATATTGTGGCGAGGGCCTGTTGTGCGTAGCTCTGACGGCCTGTGAACAGAGGGTACGGGACCCCGTAGTAGAACCTATTGGCGGAGGATTTAAGTCCACTGTCGTGTCCTTGGTTTGGCAACCCACCTACTGCTGATGAGCAGTAGGACAGCTGGGATTGAGCGTCCCGGGAAATTCAGGACCCCCGAACAGCTAAATTGGTCGGAGGAGTAAGGTTCATCCTCCTTAAAACGGGTTGAAGTCCCGAGGTGAAAGTCCTCAAAGTATTGGGTTAAAGTCCCGAGATTAGAGTACTCAAAGCATCGGGCTAAAAAGTCCCGAGACGTGGGGTCCCAAGGTACCAAAAAGTGTACACAGCGCTATTTACTATTTCGCGTGTGTAAGTGCGTGTTTACTATTCACTATTCCAGTGTGAGTGGGTGTCATACCCGGCTCGTCCGCTCCTCGTGTGTGCCACGCCCCCTGATTACCCACGTGTATTTCCCTGATCGTCTCCAGCTTTGTCTAGTTACTTTGATTAGTCCTGTGTATTTAAGTCCTGGTCTCCCCGGTTTCCCTTGTCCGTCATTGATGTTTCCTGCTGTCTGTTGCCGTCCAGTGTTCCCTGACCCGCTTATCCTTATTAAAACCCCGTTTTCCCGTATCCCGCTTGCCTGCCTGCTCCTTACCCACACGATCGCCGCTTATCTCCGGCGTGATCGTGACAGAATGACGGACCACAAAAAGAAGCGGAGAGGGAGGAAGAGGCTCCCACAAGAGCCGATCTCTCTCGGCGCCTGCTCGCTCTCCAGGCTTTGGCTTCCGGCGGAGGACGAGAGGGAGGTACCTGCCCTACCTCCAGCCCGGGGGCCGACCACACGCGTCCCCGATCCTGCGTGGAAGTACTGGCTCTCTAGTGAGGACGAGGACGAGGAGCCCTTCCACTACCCGGAGCCAGAAGCCTTTCTTCCACCGTCCGTTTTTACGGACATCGCGCCGCCTCCCGCAACCGCCAGGCGCCAGCGAGGGAGACGGAGGAGAACGGCGATCGCCAGTACGGAGGACCTCCCTCCGTCATTGCCGGCGGACCCCGCTCCCGTGCGGCCGCCATTGCCGGCGGACCCCGCTCCCGTGCGGCCGCCATTGCCGGCGGACCCCGCTCCCGTGCGGCCGCCATTGCCGGCGGACCCCGCTCCCGTGCGGCCGCCATTGCCGGCGAACCCCCTTCCTCGTGCGGCCGCCGCCGCCTGCGCAGCCGCCTTCGCTGCCGCCGCCACCCGAGGACCCCGCTCCCGTGCGGTCGCCGCCGCCTGCGCAGCCGTCTTCGCTGCCGCCGCCACCCATGGTCCTAGCTGACCGATACTTCACCCTCCAGGGGCTTTATTGGAGGGTGATAGGAGAACCGGCCCCACAGGCCCCCCTGGAGGGGGAAAGACTCGCCACACAGCTGGGGCAGGACTTGGCCTCCTTCACTCCAGAATCCCCTTACTCAGATCTGGAGAGAATTGCTGAGGACCTCCGGAGGCTAATCAAACTCCGGAGAGCCTCGGCTGTGACTTCCGAGTCGCCGCCATTGCCGGCGGACCCCGCTCCCGTGCAGCCACCGCCTGCGCAGCCGCCTTCGCTGCCCCCTTCGCCTGCTGCAGCTCCAGGGCAGGCGCCCCCACTGCAGCAACCTGCTGCAGCTCCCGGACAGGCGCCCCCACTGCAGCCACCTCCTGTTCCTGACCGCGCTCCAGTTCCCGACCGCGCTCCAGTTCCTGCAGAGGCGCCCCCTCTGCAGCCACCTCCTGTTCCTGACCGCGCTCCAGTTCCTGACCGCGCTCCAGTTCCTGACCGCGCTCCAGTTCCTGACCGCGCTCCAGTTCCTGACCGCGCTCCAGTTCCTGACCGCGCTCCAGTTCCCGCAGAGGCGCCCCCTCTGCACCCGCCTGCTGCAGCTCCCGGGCAGGCGCCCCCTCTGCAGCAACCTGCTGCAGCTCCCGGGCAGGCGCCCCCACTGCAGCCAGCTCCAGTTCCTGACCGCGCTCCAGTTCCTGACCGCGCTCCAGTTCCTGACCGCGCTCCAGTTCCTGACCGCGCCGCAGCAGCTCCCGAGGCGCCCCCTCCGCCTGCTGACCCTGTTCCCGCTCCTGTCCCTGGCCCCGCTCCTGTCCCTGGCCCCGCTCCTGTGACTCCTCTGCCCTTGCTTCGGCGTCCTCGGCCCCGACCGAGGGGCGTGATGTCCGTGTCCCGTAAGGGGCGGGGACACAGACGCAGGGCTGGGGTCCCGCCCGCCCTGCCCCCTGGCTCGCCCTGCCTCGCCTGCGCTGGGGCTCGGTTGGCGCCTGCGGGTCCTGGCCCTCCGGGTCGGCTGTCGCCTGCGGGTCCCTCTCCGATGCCTCGTCGCCCTGCCTCGCTCCCCCCTCCGGTGCCTGGTCGGTCGCCTGCGGGCTCCCCGACGGCGGCTCCTCGGTTGCCTGCGGGGCCCCTACCTCCGACCCTCCGCCGGACGTCGCCGCCTGCTGCGGCTCCCCCCTCCTCCGGGCCTTCGCCGTGGGCCCCTCCTGCTCCCTCGTCCCCTTCCCCGGTGCTCCCTCCTGCTTCCTCCCTGGCCCCTCCGCGGGTCCCTCGCCCTGCCTCGTCGGCCCCTCCGAGGTCCCCTCCGGCTCCGGCCTCCCGGCCGCCTGCGGCCCCTCCGGCTGCCTCCCGTCGCCCGCTGGGGCTCCCTCGGGCTCCCCTTCCTTCCTCCTCCTTGTCTCCCTACGCCCCTGCCTTTGTCCCGCCTGTCTCTGCCCCTTCGTTTTTTGCTCCCCCTTGCTTTGTTCCTCCCGTCTCTGCTCCTCGTCCTTCTGGGTTCCCTCTGTTCACTCCTGGCCCTTTTGTTCCGCCTGGTCCCTCCGTGTCCCCGTTTCTTGTCTGTCTGTCTGCCTTTCCTGTCCTGTGTCATGTCTTGTCCTGGTTTCTGCCTCTGTGTCAGTTTTGCCTGTCTGTCTTGTTCCCTGTCCCTCGTTGATTTCTGGTTTTGTTTTTCAGGTCCTGTTTTGCCTCGTCCCGTCCGTCGCCCCCTTCCTTGGCGCGCCCGGAGAAGCGCGCCTTTGGGGGGGGGTTCTGTCATACCCGGCTCGTCCGCTCCTCGTGTGTGCCACGCCCCCTGATTACCCACGTGTATTTCCCTGATCGTCTCCAGCTTTGTCTAGTTACTTTGATTAGTCCTGTGTATTTAAGTCCTGGTCTCCCCGGTTTCCCTTGTCCGTCATTGATGTTTCCTGCTGTCTGTTGCCGTCCAGTGTTCCCTGACCCGCTTATCCTTATTAAAACCCCGTTTTCCCGTATCCCGCTTGCCTGCCTGCTCCTTACCCACACGATCGCCGCTTATCTCCGGCGTGATCGTGACAGTGGGTTTACCATTTACTATTTACTGTTTTGCGTGGTTCGGTGATTGTGTGTGAGTGTGGGTTTAGGTTTTGGTGGTGTTTGTTAGTGGGGCACTCAGAGACAACTAAGAGGTGTACTAAGTGTGGGTGGATAAATCCATCCCCTGAGGCACAGGGGTTGTTGGATCAGGAGAAGTGTAGGTCAGATAAGCTAAAACATGGATCACGAATTTGATAGAGAATTGGATGACGGGGGCTGGGGTCCACCAGTGCGCGGGCGGTGGAAGCCTCTGTGTGAACAGATACAGCTGTTAAAAATAGCAGTGGGAAAAACAGCTCAGGAAAAGGGCCGAGAGAGAGAGAGACGGCAGATGCGTGGAAGCGTATGGGGATTGCAGTGAAATGTGCAGGATACAAACCGGAGGATAGGCAATCATTAGGAGCACTTTTATGGCGTAAGGTAAAGGAGCATAGCGGCCTGAAAGACGAGGCAGGACGCGAGCTAGTGAAAGCGAGGGTGTTACAACGGGGAAAGTGGAGAAAAGAGGGAGAGAAACAGGAGCAGGAGAGGCGAGCGTGGGCATTACGACACAACTTTGCCCTTATTGGCTTAAGATTTTAGTTACATACATGACGTTTGTATATCTGCTATTTCTCCCGAGAAGCAGGTAAAGCGGTGGTAACTGCTTTTCAATTAATTTACTTGGTAAAATTAAATTTAAATAAATGATATGAATACTGTAATAGTACTCGTGAACTTTGTTTGTTTGTTGTTAGTTACTGTAATGTTGCGCTGCTTTATTTGTTTAATCGTCTTGTCTGTGAAGACATTCAAGTTAATCAAATATGAACTGCACTGTACACTGTACATGACCATAAAAACTTTGAATCCTTGAAATAAATGTTTTTGATCTTTTCCTTGGCAGTTATCTTTTTACACAGGGCCTCTATGTACACAATAGTTATTTTTTTCACGACTAACAGTATGGATCAGGAGTTGGTTATTGTAAAAGAAGTAATGTGCATGCAGGTGATATTTGTATAGATTTATGTTCACCTCTAGGTGATAAGTTTGATAGTCATTTCTTTTACCGTTTGGTCTCTCGGTTGAACATAATAGTGGCGCGAGCAGCTCCACTTGGTTTTTTAAAAATACTCAGCCATGAACTTCTGGTGAACTCAGGTGAATCCCTTCCTTCAGTAGTAAACCTTGGTATTTTCAGCCGTTTACACATTGTCTCACTAAAAGGTTGATAATATATTTGTCCTTTTACATAATGATGAAATATACGCTAATAAAAGTGAATATTCATAGATTCATGACTAACATAAAGTAGCTAACAGAAACTTAGACTAACAAAAGGTGCAAATACATACTCAGTTGGTTCCATTGTGTTGATTACATTACAATGTTTACATTGTAATGATTATATCATGGATATTTGGCATACTTTTTATAAAATCATAATTCTTATATTCTACGTTAGATAGTGCTAAATAATATTCCATAGATGGATGGACTTTATTAATCCCTGTGGGGAAATTGTTTTTTATGTCTCCCTCAACTTACTCTTTGTGGAGTAAATTGTCCGCGAAGTGCAGCTGCCTGTTGGGGCGCCCAGGGAGCTGGGGGTTAAGGTCCTTGCTCAAGGACCCACAGACGTGCTGTGGCTGGGTTAGTTTCAACTGGTGACCTTCTCATTACAGGCACAAGGACTGACCCCTGCCCCCCAACTGTGTATGAGTAGCATTTATGCTGTTTCTTGAGTGTGAGCTAGTACATAAACCAGCTAGTGTTCACCACTGCAAAAATACTCTAGCTTTCATACACATTTTTTTATTTTCTTACATTGTCCGTTTTTGTTCATAGTCTGTAATATTCTGAATAACGACAATGTAGAGGAAAAACAGATTAAATTCTCCTTGTTTGTAATTTCCCCATGTAATCCACTGCCTTGTGGTAAGAGGTGGAAAAGTCGGACGCGTTGAATGATGAGGATACGATATTGAGTTTAGTTCTTGAGTGGATTTATTCATATGATATATTAACGCACAGTACTTTGAACTGGTTTGTTTGGCTCGAAAGGGTCGATATGCAGACACCATCACACACGGCAAATACGGTCAATGACTGTTTCACTTTGCACCTTCAGCCCTGAGCCGCGTAATCTCAGCACCTCTAATAACAACCATTGCTGCCCCCTACAGGTGGGAATACACTTACACAATAGTAAAGATCACTAAGGCAGGCAGTACCTCTCGTTTCAAGTATTACAATACTATCCATCCATCCATCCATCCATCCATTTTCCAAACCGCTTATCCTACTGGGTCGCGGGGGGTCCGGAGCCTATCCCGGAAGCAATGGGCACGAGGCAGGGAACAACCCAGGATGGGGGGCCAGCCCATCGCAGGGCACACTCACACACCATTCACTCACACATGCACACCTATGGGCAATTCAGTGATTCCAATTAGCCTCAGCATGTTTTTGGACTGTGGGGGGAAACCGGAGTACCCGGAGGAAACCCCACGACGACACGGGGAGAACATGCAAACTCCACACACATGTGACCCAGGCGGAGACTCGAACCCAGGTCCCAGAGGTGTGAGGCAACAGTGCTAACCACTGCACCACCATGCCACCCCTATTACAATACTATATATATATATATATAACATTATATTATAAACAATAAATACGAATAAATAAAAACATTGAACAAATAAACATCATCAATAATATTCATGAATAATTACGCTTAATATACAAATAAAAGAATAGCTCCTGCAGATGATTTCAGATAACTACTGGAACAATGAGTTCTGGAGGGGAGCAAGCTCTGTTACATGCTATAGAAATGTTGATCTGATTCCTTTCATTATCAGATTGTTACCACTGTTAAAAACCACAGATATTGTATTCTGATTGTATGCATTTCCTTATTAGGGCATGTCAGTTACTTCTGTTAAAAATCAGTTTATTCTGACGTCGTAAATTTCCTGACCAGAGTTTACCCTCTTTAAAGTGATGGAGGTCCACTTGTGCCAAAGATATGTCAATATGCATATGAGATTTCGTTTGTGCCAAAAATATGTAAACAGCACACAGTCTATGTCGACTGAGAATGTGACAAAGAATTTTTCTGTGACAATTCTATTATGTCAATGAGTTTGTCTGTGGAGCCCCTGAAGGGACCTAATGGTGTCCGCTAATTAGATACCCAGAAATAAACTGTGTGGCTCCTGCCCAAGCATTGCTGCCCAAACAGCAGCTTCCTCCTTATGCCGCCGAGGGAGGAGTAGCAAGTGGTTCCCCTGCCCCTTCCCCTCTCCCCCCTGCAGACGAGGATCATAACCATTCAGCACCCGACTCTACCTCCTTCTCGGTGATGAAGTGCCGTGGCGAAACACTCAGGCAGCAGGACGAGGTAGCAGAAATTCTTGCCCCTATGTTGGTTTGTCCAAATCCTCAAGGGGGAGATGAGGTTTGCTCATCTGACACTGTAGATGAAGGAGTTGAAGGACATTGCCAGTGACCTGCTGGATCCCAGGCAGAACAGACCTCACCATGCGACAGCCCTTCAGAGACTGGTCCTCCTGCGCATGGACTGGGGCATGATGCATCAGTTTAAACAGGAGCCTGGTAAATCCTGCGAGTGCTACACCGAGCGACTGATGGCAGCATTCTCCAACTACAGCGGGATGGACTCCCCCAGCGGACCGAGAGTGTATGTGATGTAAAATACACTAAGATAACTCAGTTCCTTTAAAGAGAGGCACTTTTAATACTCTGTATTTTTTTCGTGTGCTGTACCCTTAAAAAGTACAACACTAGTACTCCATATTCAAATAGTCCCATTAAAAACTACAGCCCCCAAACATCAAACTGCATGCTTCTATGTCACCTACACTTCATTAAGCAATATTAACACAAGTAACATGTTTCATCACTTAAAGCCAATCTAACTTTTTAAAAATAAAGTCTGTTTCAACTGGACTTTTACCTAAGTAAAACAAACATTTTATGTTCTAGTTTTCTTAAAACTACTGAAACAAATAATTGGCTACACTGCAGTTCCGCTGTTTTGTTTGGCACCCCTGCGTGTCCTGCATTGTGTGGAAAAAACCTGAAGGCTGAGGAATGTTATGTAACACAGCTAGAATGTAAAAACTCTCTCTGGTGTAATTCACTGCGTAAAACCAATGGTGCTAAGTGTGGTGTCTTCTTCATAACACTCCCTGATGTTTGTGTCCGTGACCATGAGATAGGGTGGGCTGCTTTTCTTCCTTCCTTTGACTAGTATTCCTCCTAAATTGTTCATCTGTATTTGCTGCATTGGTACTTGTTGATGTGCGTGTGCCTTGTGTCACGATCGCCGTTTAACGGGAGCGGCGGACGGGCAGGAAACAGGCAAGGCAGGCAGGATACGGGGAAATACGGGGATTTATTAGGAACACGGGGTGCAGGAAACATCTCACGCAGACGGACTTCAATGACGGACACTGAACTCTAGTAAGACATGGACTCAAATAGACAGGACTGATTGAAAATAATCGGACACAGCTGGGTACGATCAGGGAAGCACACGTGGATAATCAGGGGGCGTGGCACACACGGTGGTCGGACTGTCCGGGACCTCCTCGGGGACTAGGGCAGGAAAGTCTGGAGCTGGGTCAGGGACAGGAGTGGGGCCAGGAACAAGAGCCCCAGGGGGCACAGTCATTTGAGGCAGAGGGAGCGCCTCGGGCTCTAGGGCCGCAGGGGGCAGCGGAGGCGGCTGCTCGGGCTGCGCAGGAGCTACGGGCGACGAAGGCGGCTGCTCAGACGCTGTAGCAGGAACCCAGGACTTTATGCTCAGCCCACTGCTGTTAACTCCGATGACTCACAACTGAGCAGCAATGCACATTTCGAATCACATCATCAACATCAGGCTGATGACAAGACTGTGGGTCTCGTCAATAAAAACGGTGACTCAGCATACAAAGAGGAAGTGTGATGACTATCGGACTGCTGCAGAGCCAACAACCTGTCTCTGAATGTTGACCAAAGAAATGGTTGTTGACTTTAGAAGAACACAAAGCACAGAGTGACCACTCTCTGCTGCACATCGATGGCTCATCTGTGGAGATCGTAGAGAGTACCAGATTCCTTGTTGTCCATCTGGCAGAGAATCTCACCAGGTCCTTCAACATCAGCTCCATAGTAAGGAAAGCACAGCAGCACCTCTACTCTCCACGGAAGCTCAGAAAAGCCCATCTCCCATCCTCACACTCTATTGGGGAACTGTTGAAAGCACCCTGAGCAGCTGCATCACAGTCTGCTTTGGGAACTATGTCGCCTCAGATCGCAAGTCCCTACAACAGATAGTGATGACAGGTGAGAAAATCATTGGAGTATCTTGTTAGAGAAATATGTACTTTTTTTATGATCATTTTGCTAGACGCTTGGAAACAACACCCTGCCGCAGCTTGATCTTAATTGAGCAATAACACGTCTCAAGAACTGTCGCTTGAATATTTCCACCCCATATATGGTGACAAACAATGTTCAATGTCAGTTGCATATCCTGTTTGTGTACCTCAATAAAAGACACTGCGAGGGGAGTTCCTTTTTCGAAGTTGGCCGAGTTCGACTGAGAGGCTGACACCTCGAGGTCAGGACCGGGCTTCCCTTTGTAAGGAAAAGTGGTAAAAATGCCCCAAGGTTCTTGGTTGATCATTTGAATGCAGACAATGTTAGGAATTTATGATCATGGGGGAAGCCAGGGAGAGAATGGGGGTTCCAGTTGGCACCACTAGGGTGATAAGGATAAGATAAGGTGATAAGAATTTAATTACAATGATCATAAAAGTCTCTACCCTGTTCTGTCCTGTCCCCGTCTCAGGATCCTCACACTCCAGGGGGTCACTCTTTATATGTAAATTCACTCACAACACCTACACACAACACCTTGGTGGGGAGGGCCTTTTTGGGTATAAAGGGGGGTGAAGAACTGTCTTCAATTTGTGTCTGAGCTGCCTTTCAGTACCCGGTGTGTCTCTACACTGTATTACATTGTATTATTTTTGCTGTTCAATAAACCATCATTTTGCTGAAACTGCGGAGACTCTGCAAGTGGATTCCCTACACCTTGCAGCAAGTAAAACGTCATCACAGCTGTCTGTGTTGTTCTGTGTTCAGAGACTGGTTTGTTTCCAGCGCATCTTCAGAAGAAGATAACCCTAACATATCTCTCCCCTCCATCACGGATATTCACACCACACACTGCATCCGCAAAGCCACCACCATTGTGGATGACCCCACCCACCCCTCACATCATCGTTTCACCCTCCTGCCTTCTGGAAATAGGTACCAGAGCATTCGGGCCTTTACAGCCAGACTCAAACAGCTTTATCCCCCATGCCGTCAGACTACTGAACTCTCAGGGACTAATCTGATACCACACACACATACACTCATTAACACACTTTATTATTTAACTACTATTTTTTTATCTTATTGTAGCCATGTTTACAGTTACTTTTATTTATTTTTATTGCTACCTCATTGCACAACCAAACTGCACCTTATCAGTATTGGGTTTACTGTGCTGTTTGTGCTCGTTGGTGTCAGTTGTCCTCTCTTTTTGCACTGTCCTGCAATGTTTGCACAGTTTTTGCTCATTAAGCACCATACAGTATGTTGCTAGGTTGGTATGTGTTAGTCTTGTGTTAATTTAAGTAGCACCTTGGTCCGAGGGAAACAGTTTCTTTTGTAACTGTACTATACTCAACTGTGTAAAGTTAAAAATAACATTAAAGACCTACTTGACTTGACTTTTACTGATAACAGGTGCTAAAGTGAAGTGACTTGCTTCTGGGAAAGATCTCCAGCTGAAATTCTCTACAACAATTATGGGAGAAATATGGGAAGGACGCGGCGTCAGACCTGCCCCAGTGGGACGAATGTGGTTTTCCTAGAAACAGCAGCTTCAGTCCCAATCAGATAAGCCAGATGCGTTTGAAATTAGAGGAACAGGATCAGACTGGTTGCTCAGGTATTAATGTGGTAGAACTAAAACGGAGACAAATTGGAAGGTGTTTTAATTGTGGGAAAATGAGACAAAGCAGGCAGAGGAGATGCGGGTGGCAAAAAAGCATGAGATAAGGAATGCAGAGAATGTGGATGAGGGTGAGACTCCTGTGAAAACTGTGTATTGAAAATTAGGGCCACAGTATTGTCATCCATCCTGTCAGGGTATGTGGAAATACACTGAGGGTAAATGGCCTAATGCAGGAAGTGTCTTAATCCTATAACATCCAGCTGATTCAGGCTGTTGGGACAGTGTGGGACTGCACTCTTCTTGCTGGGACCTCGAATAAATGAATGAATGTTACATTTATACAGCCCTTTTCTAAGATACACAAAGAGCTTTACAGAGGCAATGGGGAGCCACTTCAACCCAAAGGTGAGGCAGCAGGAGAGGGGGCCCAGGCAGAGAGTTTCTTTTGTAACTGTACTATACTCAACTGTGTAAAGTTAAAAATAACATTAAAGACCTACTTGACTTGACTTTTACTGATAACAGGTGCTAAAGTGAAGTGACTTGCTTCTGGGAAAGATCTCCAGCTGAAATTCTCTACAACAATTATGGGAGAAATATGGGAAGGACGCGGCGTCAGACCTGCCCCAGTGGGACGAATGTGGTTTTCCTAGAAACAGCAGCTTCAGTCCCAATCAGATAAGCCAGATGCGTTTGAAATTAGAGGAACAGGATCAGACTGGTTGCTCAGGTATTAATGTGGTAGAACTAAAACGGAGACAAATTGGAAGGTGTTTCATATGATTGTTATTGGTTATGATTCTCACTGTCCTGCATTGTGTCTTGTTAGCTGTGTATTTAAGTGCCTGTTCTGCTTCTGTTGTTTCATGGTTCATTATAGCTGTATGCTGTATGTATGTATATAGTTCTCCAGTTGTGTTTATTCCATCATTTAGTTCATTCCTGGTCATTTGCTGTTTATTTTAGATCCATCCTGATCCTTTTGGTTTTGATGTGTGTGTTGTAATAAACCCTATTTTCCACCCGTGTCATGCACTTCCGCAACCAGAAGAGGGCAGAAGATATGGCACAAAAACAAAGGAAGAAGCCTAACTTTAAAAAAACTTCAAAAAACATCAAGACTCATCCAGCATGGGGTGGTGGGTTAACGAATAACACAAACAATCAAAGAATAAGCAAACAAATGAGAGAAAAGATGCAGAGATGACTGAGAAGCAGGGGATGACTGGAGAAAAGACGACAGGACCAGAAGACAGGAGGGATACAGGGAGAGCGGAGAAGACAGTATAACTGAAGAATGGGAGAAGAGGAGAGACCGCAGAGGAAGGAGAACATAGATGACTGGAGGGGAGGGAATATAGGAGCAACAGAGAGAAGGAGGAAGGGCTGCGGAGGAGAAGACAGGATAAGAGGGGAAAATGTGAGCAGAGAAGGACAAACACCCCCACTGCCCAGCAAAGTGTACTTGTAAGTAAACCACAATTTTAGCCTTGGGCTCAATATCTGGACTTGTCTCTGTGTAGCAATGCATAGAATCCCTGACACTGGTTATGACTATACTGTATTAGTCCTAAACCTGCCATTATAGTGTAAGAAGAAAAGATTTTTTTTTTTTTTTAATAAATAATTTTAAAAAAAGGTAGAGCGATGTAGCCCCCGGAGAAGTCCCCCCCCCCAAGCCCTGTTTGTTCCCTTCTAGCTACCAGATGAAACTCACAATGCACCCCAACGCCACCTAACTTCTCTTCCACATGATGCACCTAATTTACACTTTGAATCCTGTCCATTATTGAGCGTTTTTCTATCCATTTGATTATCAGCTTATTACACTGTATGTACATTAGTCAGCCACATATGCTGTACGGCTTTGTTTTCCGGACAGTCTGGGCTACTCAGATATGTCATAATTCGATTTGTAAATGCTGACAGTCTTGATATTATCCTTCTTATCAGGAAAAACTACTTCTGCATATAGATATTTCTCAATTTTTAGTCTCACCTAATATAAAAATTGGCAGGTAGTACAAATATAATCTTATAAATGCTGAGATTAGAGTATCTGCGATGCAGGAATGCAGGGGTTTCATTGGGGCCCTTTCTATGGCTTAGTACTGTGAAGGAATACATGGTTAGTGCCAGGCGCAAATGAATATCTTTGATTTTGCATCCATTTGGTAACTTGTTGAAGTTGTCTGATAGTCAGTAATACATGGTTTAATTAATATGATTCTTTATTTACTACTTTATAACATCTGAAAGAAACTGAAATAGGAAAGCTTATTTTAATTTATGGTCCACTGGATAAACACAGACATTACAGACGGTTTTAGACTCTAATGTTGAATGTTTTTTGCTATAATTTTTCTGCCTGCGTATGCTATGATTGGTGCAGTGAAATTTGAGAATGTGTTTGTGGTCAGTATCATAGCCTCAGACAACAAACCAACGCTGTAGCGTGTCACTGTGTTTACATGTGAGAGGGGTTCCAGTTACATAATGGACTCGTTCTAATTGTTTTGACGGAGCTTGACAAACCTAAAAAATAAATGCTGGTGTTATCAAAAACTATGTCATATAGCTATATTCCAGATTAATTACAGCCAAACACATCTCGGAGCTCCGAGGAACCTCCTTCTCCCTACATTTCCCTCCTTCACACTCTTCCCTCAAATACTGTTACATTTGTCTTTTTTCCACACTCACACCCTGTCTTGATCATACTCTGACTGCATGGCATCCATATGCAGGGCAAACTATTTTACAGTCTTATCTAGTATAATAGGACATAAACATTGAATTTGATAGTTATCTTTTATTTACACATTAGAACACAACACATGAACATGAAGGGATCGTTTGCATTTGCAACCAACACCTCCGCAAACCCCCTGTGGAATACTGGCCGCGGACAGGGGTGGGAATCCCCAAGCTGGAAGACTGTACTGCGTCATGTTAACATTAGCTAGCTAGTTAGCATGGATACAGAGTGCACCGGACTACAACTATAAAGGACGTAAGGTGTGTGATATAGTAAAACACTTACTAACTGGTAATGCACGTTAGCATTACGTTAAATGACAACTTTACCTGTTACCAGAATAGCCTCCTACACGTTCGCCGAATGACAGCAGGCAGAAGGCGGTGCGTTTTTCAGAAACACACCGGAGTTAAACTTACGCCGCGTTATTTACCGGCACTTGTAACACCAACATTTGCAGCCATTAACTCATATGTGGTAGTAACACTGAAATTACTTTCTCTGCGTCAAAATAAGGTAGCACTGTGATTTTGATACTTTATCATTTATACTTAACCGTACCTTCCTCCCATTCCTCCGTCTCTACTTATTGACATTTAGGAGAGTCTCAGATATAAATTAACGATTCAAAATTATCAAACAAAGACAGACACAACACTGAAAAGATGACAAAGACACAGTTTGAAAAGTAAATATGTTTTATTGCAAATCTCTTATCTTAAAATAGCCTATCTTATCATATGTTAACTTAGCCTATCATATTTTATCTTAGCCTATCTTGTCATATCTTAACTTAACCTATCTTATTATATTTTAACTTAGCCTATCTTATCATATAACTTAACCTATCTTATCTTATTATATTTCAACTTAGCTTATATTAATATATTTCGTCTTAGCCTATCTTATATTTTAACTTAGCATATCTTATCCTGTCGTATCTTATATCTACATTAACACTTAAACAGTATCTCTTTCCGTTGGGTCCCGCGGGATCCCAGTCCCAATGCAGGGCTCTAACACGGGTATTCTAAGAAAAAGAAAATAAACACTTTACTTAAAGCAGTCATATAACTAATAAATAAATAAATAAATACCCAATTAATGCCTTATAAATCATTTATAAAAGTATTAAAAACACGGCTGTAAATACTTATACAAAGGCATAACACATTATAGCTATCTTGATAATGCATTATGAATGCTCTGATCTATATATACACAATAGATATCTTCATAATACATTATATCGGCCATTAATCCATAATAAACATGGCTATAATGTGTTATGCTTTTTTTTCTTCAATATTTATACCCATGTCTATAATATATTTATGGATGCATTACAGTGCATTGTGAAGGTGTCAATAATGCAGTTATATTACTGCTTTAAGTCATTTCTAAACCTGAATTCACAGCCTTATAATTACTGCCTCTTGCTACTTCTTCTGAAAGGCAGGGGACAGCAGAAGAAGCACCACTTCATCTTCTTCTTCTTCTTGTGGCTCTTCTCAGTATCATCTTCAGAAAGATCTTCGGCATTCACATGGAATGATACTTCTTCTTCACTGTAGATCTTCTCGGCAGCATCAGCATCTTCTTTTGTTTTATCTGTCTTCATCACTTCAGTCTCGTCCTCTTCCTCAGGTCCTTCTTCTGGTATAGTCAGTAGCTGTGATCTGTCTTCAGATGCCACCATACACTGAAACCTGACCAGTGTGGTAGTGTAAGGGAGAGGATTCCCTTACTATTTTATTGTAATTGATAGTATGTTAGTGATACACTCTTTCTTTATTTTAATAAATAGTATTTTATTTAGCATGGTACTTTACCCAGGGATTTGCATAGGAGAACAGGGGCATACAGGGGTTTGCTGGTTTATTGGATCTTGAAGTCAGTTGGTGGCCTTGGTTCAGATCCTGCGCAGTGCCTCCTCATCAAGGAAGGTGGTGGGGTCTGTGAAAAGGAATGGTGATTGAGGGAGAATGAGTTTACCAGTAAGAACAATTGATGCAAAGAACTGATTGTAAGATGTGGTTACTCACCTTTCTTCTTGTGTTTCTCCAAGGTGTTTGGGCAAATATGTCCCCTGGGTCCAGACACCATTTAAAGGTTCCGGGAGAGACCAGGGCTTAAGGGAGAGTGGGGAATCTGTTGTGCTGGGGATTTTGGGTTTTATAATATGGGGTTTGTGTAAGATTAAAGAGGGAGATATGTATTAATATGAATGTTAAATGTAGTTAAGTATATATGTAGGTTGATGTGTTGTGTATTATGGTGGAAGGGGGGAATTTAAGAAACTACCTGTGAGTGGAAGAATGGTTTAGTCGGTGACAGCTGGAAGTATTTAAGGCTGCCAGTTGTCAGAGGGTTTTTCTCTGTTCTTCTGTTGTGTTGTAAAGATGCTAGATGTGAAGTTCTTGTAGGAAGAGCTGCATGGAAAATAAAGATGTGTTGTTCCACTGCATTTGGGGAAGTCTTCTCACTGTAAATCCAGCCGCTGCAGGTCTCCATATGACAAGTGGTGTCAGAAGTGTGTCGTCCATGCCACAGTGAGAGGATGATGACAAGAGGTGGAAGAAAGCCAGGTCAAGAGGAGCAGCCTGATGAAGGAGTTGGAGCTTCATCTGAGCTAGAGGCCATAGCAGCAGCAAGCTCTGAAGACAAATGGGAGGAGCTGACGGGGATGGTGAAATCCCTGGTTAGGTCTCAAGCAGCCAGAGACCAGAGGTGGGAGAAAGATTGGTCACGTCAGGAGCAAAGGTGGAAAAGTATACAGCACCAATTTCAGCAAATACAGCTACAAGTTAATGCGGTAATTGATAAGCCGGAGCCATCAGAGGTGCCAGTACCCTGTACAACGTCTGAAGAGCAGGAACAGGCAGTTAATAGTGAAGAAGTGCAAGTGGCCCATGGGTCTAGGTCTTCAATTAAACCTAAACTGTTCCCTCTGTCACCAGAAGAGGATATTGAACATTTTCTGACCACGTTTGAAAGGATGGCAAACGTGTGTTGATGGCCCAGAGATGAGTGGGCTATTCGTTTGGTCCCTTTGTTGACAGGTAAAGCTCGTACAGCTTACATTCTTATGGACTTAATTGATTCTGAGGACTATGATAAAGTGAAGGAAGCAATCTTGGCAAAATATGAGATCACTGCGGACACCTATAGACGCCGCTTCAGATCCCTGAAAGTTGAAGCAGGTGAGACGCCACGTGAACTGTATGTAAGGTTGAAAGACTTGTTTGTAAGATGGATTAAACCTGAAAAATTAACTGTAGAAGAAATATCTGAGCAGATAATTCTGGAGCAGTTTTTGAGAATGGTTAATCCAGAGCTGGAGATCTGGATACGTGAGCGTGACCCGAGGACGGCAAAGGAAGCAGCCAGCCTCGCGGAGGTTTTCACTGCAGCTAGAAAGGGAAGCAGGAGCATCCATTTCAGCCAGGAGACCCACTATGCCCAATCAAGTAAGTCCATTGGGGGTGAACAGGGGTCTGGTCAAATGCAGGCTAGGGATTTTTCTAGCTCTAGGCAGTTTCCTTCCAATAGACCTTATAATGTGAAGAAATCCTTTAAATCTTCAGTTCAGGATATTGAATGTTATCATTGTCATAATTTTGGTCATACACAACAATTTTGTCCGGCCCTTAAGTCAAAACCATCTCTTTTGTGTGCAGTTCCAAGGCCAGCTGTAGAGCCGGTAGGAAAGGAAGCTTGTACTGTCCCTGTGTTAATTAATGGGCGAAAAGAAGAAGCATTGCTTGACTCTGGCTGTTTTCAAACGTTAGTACATTCTAGCATAATTTCAGGAGAAAAGTTAAGTGGGGGGGGGACTACGATAAGGTGTGTGCATGGAGATGAATATAGGTATCCCACTGCGGAGGTTTACCTGACGGTGGGAGGGCAGACCTACTTGTTAGTGGTAGCTGTGGTTCCCAGTTTGCCATATTCAGTAATACTTGGTAATGACATTCCCACTCTTTTTGATCTGATATATCAGTCAGATTATGGCCCTCAGGGGAGTAGTGAGAAAGATATTCAAGGCTCAGGTGATGAAGCTGGAGGTTTACTTCCTCTAGATGGGACAGTTGATTCACGGAAATCCTGTCATGTAGTTACAAGAGCACAAAGGGCAAAGGAAATGATGCGAGAGCTACCTTTTTTTGAGGACTCTCTGGAGATGGAGCCAGGAAAGATTAGGAAGTCGAGGGCTCAGAAGAGAAGGGAAAAGTTCAAAAGCTCAGGGGAGAAGGGTATAACATTGTTCCCTAAGCCAAATAATCAACTTGAGTTTGACGTTCCCTCAGATTTAGGTGCACTCCAAAGAAGCGACCCGACTCTAAAACCCTGGTATGAGAAGGTAACGGAGGTAGAGGGAGTTAGTCAAGGTCAGGTAAGTTGTCTTGCAGATACTATGTATTTGATTAAGGGAGGCATCTTGTATCAGAGGAAGGGGAAGTGTGAAGCAATGGCACTCCCTCAACAGTTTAGAAACAAAGTTATGGATTTGGGTCATTCAATTCCATGGGCAGGTCATATGGCTTTTTATAAAACACTGAATAGGATCAGTAGCCGGTTTGTTTGGCCAGGGATGTATGTACAGGTTTCTGAGTTCTGTCGTTCTTGTGAAAAATGTCAGTTGATCTCGGGCAAAGGAGTAGCGCCAGCCCAGTTGCAACCATTACCAATTATTGAAACACCTTTTGAGAGGCTAGGCATGGATATTGTGGGTCCTTTAGAGAGGAGTTCCACAGGCCATCGCTATATATTGGTTATATGTGACTATGCGACACGGTTTCCGGAGGCCTTTCCACTCAGATCAATTAAAGCTCGTCATGTTGCTAATTGTCTGCTGCAGCTTTTCTCGAGGGTAGGGATACCAAGAGAAATTTTGACGGATTGTGGCACGAACTTTCTATCCAAGTTGTTGCAGCAAGTTTATAAGCTGTTAGGGATAAAGGGACTTAAGACCACCCCTTATCACCCCCAAACGGACGGGCTAGTGGAGAGATACAACCAGACTCTCAAAAATATGCTGCGCAAGTTTGTTTCTGATACAGGTGCTGACTGGGATCAATGGCTGCCTTACCTTCTGTTTGCCTACCGAGAGGTCCCACAGGTTTCTACTGGCTTCTCACCTTTTGAACTGTTGTATGGTTATCAAGTGAGAGGCCCACTGGATCTGCTTAAGGACTGTTGGGAGGATTCTAAAGCAGAGGGTGAAAACATCGCTGCTTATGTCATCAACATGAGAGAGAGATTGAAGAGAATGGCATCGTTGGTGCAGGACAACATGAAAGCAGCACAAAAACATCAGAAGACATGGTATGATCAGAAGGCGAGGGATAGAGGCTTTGTTCCGGGCCAGAAAGTACTGTTGTTGCTTCCTACCAGCGATAACAAGTTGTTGACAAAATGGCATGGGCCATATGAAATTGTCAGGCAAGTAAGTAAAGTCACTTATGAATTGAATATGCCAGAAAGAGCTAAAAAATATCAGACATTTCATGTGAACTTGTTGAAAGAATTCCACAGCCGACAAGGGCCGGTCCATCAGTTACTGGTGCGTTCAGTTAGGGATGAGGAGGTGACGGAGAGGTTTTTTCCAACTAACACTGCAGATTGTACTTCGGTTGACCTTTCTCATTTGTCCCCTACGGAGCAGGTTGATATAAAACCACTCGTGGATCCACAGCTCTTTCGAGAGACGCCAGGGTTTACATCGCTGGTTCAACATAACATACGGGTGAAGGAGGACGCACCCGGTCGTCAAAATAGTTACAGGATTCCAGAACGGTTGGTGCCAGTGCTGAAGAAGGAGATAAAACTGATGTTGGATCTAGGAATTATTGAGGGGTCGAGTAGTGAGTGGTGCAGTCCGATTGTCTTGGTACCGAAAAAAGATGATACCTTGAGATTCTGTATTGATTTCAGATATTTGAATGCAGTATCCAGGTTTGATCCCTACCCAATGCCCAGGGTAGATGACCTGTTGGAGAGGGTTGGATCAGCAAGGTATATCACGACACTGGATCTGTGTAAGGGTTACTGGCAAGTGGCGTTGGCACCAGAAGCGAAAGAACTGACGGCCTTCAAAACTCCGTTTGGTATGTACCAATTTAAAGTCATGCCATTTGGGCTTCAAGGGGCACCAGCGACGTTCCAACGATTAATGGATCATGTACTGAGGGATGTGTCAGCATTTTCTGCAGCTTATCTGGACGACGTGGTGGTGTACAGTGAGTCCTGGGAAGAGCATGGTATGCATTTACAGAAGGTGCTACATTGCATCAGAATGGCTGGATTGACTATTAACCCCAAGAAGTGTTCCATAGCCCAGAGAGAAGTGGAGTACTTGGGCTTTGTGGTTGGCTCTGGGAAGATAAAGCCACAGGTTGGGAAGATCGAAGCAATCCAGGCTTTCCCTGTTCCGATGACGAAGAGGAAGGTGAGAGGTTTTCTGGGCCTGGTAGGCTGGTACAGGAAATTCATACCTTCTTTTGCAGAGCGATCTGCTGCACTGAATGACCTCACGAAGGGCTCAGCCCCCAACAAAGTACGGTGGACAGAAGAATGTGAGCAAGCATTTAGAGATCTCAAGGAAGCAGTTTGCACATATCCGGTCCTACACAGTCCAGACGTCAATAGGCCATTCATCTTGCAAACGGATGCTTCAGGAGTGGGCCTTGGAGCAGTTCTTCAGCAAGAGGTGGATGGTGAAAGAAGGCCTGTGGTGTTTCTGAGTCGGAAACTACTGGACAGGGAGACGAGGTATTCGACGGTGGAGAAAGAGTGTTTGGCCATGAAATGGGCTGTTGAGGCCTTGAGGTATTATCTTCTGGGACGTCATTTCACCCTAGAGACGGATCATCGCGCTCTCCAGTGGTTGAACCGCATGAGGGATGCAAATGTTCGCATTGCAGGATGGTACCTGGCTTTGCAGCCTTATGACTTTACGGTCCAGTATAGGCCAGGGAAGTCAAATGTGGTTGCTGATTGTTTATCTAGGATGACAGAGGACTGAGGTGCTCGCGCTTAAGAGAGGGGGGAGGAAATGTAAGGGAGAGGATTCCCTTACTATTTTATTGTAATTGATAGTATGTTAGTGATACACTCTTTCTTTATTTTAATAAATAGTATTTTATTTAGCATGGTACTTTACCCAGGGATTTGCATAGGAGAACAGGGGCATACAGGGGTTTGCTGGTTTATTGGATCTTGAAGTCAGTTGGTGGCCTTGGTTCAGATCCTGCGCAGTGCCTCCTCATCAAGGAAGGTGGTGGGGTCTGTGAAAAGGAATGGTGATTGAGGGAGAATGAGTTTACCAGTAAGAACAATTGATGCAAAGAACTGATTGTAAGATGTGGTTACTCACCTTTCTTCTTGTGTTTCTCCATAGGTGTTTGGGCAAATATGTCCCCTGGGTCCAGACACCATTTAAAGGTTCCGGGAGAGACCAGGGCTTAAGGGAGAGGGGGGAATCTGTTGTGCTGGGGATTTTGGGTTTTATAATATGGGGTTTGTGTAAGATTAAAGAGGGAGATATGTATTAATATGAATGTTAAATGTAGTTAAGTATATATGTAGGTTGATGTGTTGTGTATTATGGTGGAAGGGGGGAATTTAAGAAACTACCTGTGAGTGGAAGAATGGTTTAGTCGGTGACAGCTGGAAGTATTTAAGGCTGCCAGTTGTCAGAGGGTTTTTCTCTGTTCTTCTGTTGTGTTGTAAAGATGCTAGATGTGAAGTTCTTGTAGGAAGAGCTGCATGGAAAATAAAGATGTGTTGTTCCACTGCATTTGGGGAAGTCTTCTCACTGTAAATCCAGCCGCTGCAGGTCTCCATATGACAGGAATGTTAAAACTAGAAAACAGGGAACCACATTTCACAGGTAAAAAAATCTGCGGTACGGTCAAATAAGATACATAACATGTTTACTAGCCTGTGACACTGACCGGATACTAGCATTAGTTTTTGTTGAGAATACTATGAGCAGTACTACATAAATTTGGCGGGGGGGCAGTAGTGGTGGGCTTGTTTATTTATTCTACATAATTGTAAGAAATAAATGCGTTAATTAGTAAAGAAGTTATGGCTAAAAGATCTTTCCATCTACACCCTGACATGTTGCTTGTTTATGTCTAATTACCGCTCCAAGATGGTGGCGCTGCTGACACGTTGTGGAAAAGCGAGGTGAGGCATCTAGGCTTTCAAATTCATGAGCACCACGATGTACTTCGTTTAAATGGGAGGTTCACCCCAAAACTATAAAAAGATATTTTAGAGGGGTCTTAATGCTATCCATTCATCAAAGTTCTGCTGGGAGTTGTTCAGGTTTAGAAATATCAGCCGTAGAAATGTCGGGCTTCTATCGAAGTACACTCGTATCACTGCGCATTAGACACAAGCGCAAGCTCCCTGGCGATATCTGCTGCGCAGTGATATTATTGGTGTGTGGAGTCGGGTAGAAGGAAATAGTTCGTATATTAAACTGCTCGCGACGAAGTCTGTGGATTTTCTTAACCTGTTCCTGATTTCTGGTAGAAGAGATATTGCTGTTGAATTTTTCAAATACGTTGTTCTGGCGCTTTAAGTAGTGAAAGCAAAATTGAATCTTATTATATTGCTTATTCATTAATAAGTAGCTATAACATGTATACTGCCCAATGTTTTGATTTAATAAATATTTAAAATTAATAAATATTTCAAAAACACTTCAACATTTAAAACAGTTCATGATTTTCAGGAGCGGTACAGTGGTTAGCACTGTTGCCTCACACCTCTGGGTTCCAGGTTCGAGTCTCGGCATGGGTCACATGTGTGCGGAGTTTGCATGTTCTCCCCATGTCGTCGTGGGGTTTCCTCTGGGTACTTTGGTTTCCCCCCACATTCCAAAAACATGCTGAGGCTAATTGGACTTGCTAAATTGCCTGTAGGAGAGCATGTGTGAGTGAATGGTGTGTGAGTGTGCTCTGCGATAGGCTGGCCCCCCATCCTGGGTTGATTGATGGATGATTTTCAGGTCACACCGCCCCCTCAGAGCCCACCAATCAGTGACTGTCTCATAGTGTGATGTAATACACAATGTCCGCACCACCCACTTTTCAATGAGCAGTAAAAACACACCAGCTTGTCTCAGCGGACAGCGGCTCTTATCAGATAAGGGGAAAAGGACGAGATATCAAAAGTAAAAATAAATATATCACATTTGGTTAACATCAAATGAAAACAGCCCTGCAATAATATATTGGATTCTAGGATATCACCTATTAAAAGGGTGAATCTATTCTAGCAGACCATAAAAATCCAATTATGAACAGTGAAAATGGGCATAATAGGTCCCTATAAACGAAAGGTTTCTGTCCATGGTGCTGAAAACCAGGATTGGCAGATTTCACATTACAGCGATTCCCCCACTATATCGCGGATTTTCCTCCGACGCCTCACAATTCTCTGCGTATCCCGTACATTGTTTGTGGTCCGATTGTTTTCGTTTTGTTCTAAGCCCTACGATGGAAGACGTTGACCATTCAGGAGAAGGTAAAACTTCTGGATGTGCTTCGGGAAGGAAAGCGTTATGCGGACGGCGTTCGCCATTATGGCTTGAATTAATCAACAGTACGCTACATGAAGAAGGATGAGAAGAATATGTAAGAGCCATATATGTTTTAATTTTTATATATTCCATTACATATATAGAGAGAAAGTTGTGTGTGTGTATATATATTAAAAATTATTTTATTATTATTATTATTATTATTATTATTATTATTATTATTATTATTATGTCACTCATATCCTTAGCCCGACATACAGATATATGTGCTGTTTTAATGAGTTTACATATGTTTAAAGCATGTGGGAGGGGTATTTTAAGGCTTAAACTTCAAAAAAGATTTATATGATCTTTCTGTATCGTGGATTTTCACCTATCGCTGATGGGTTTGGAACGCATCTTCCGCGATAGGGGGAGGATCAAATTTACCTTTTTAACCTGATTTAACTTCAACCCTCTTATTTTGTTAACAGAGTGTGCGGGTGGAATACAAAGGATTACAGTGGGTAATAGGTGATTTATATTGACCTTAACTATCACCCAAGTGACTCTGGACAATCAGCTCAATAATGCTTCCCAAACGTTTCTCTCTTTTTCACTAGTTACACTTCATTACACCGAAATCAAGGAAGAATCAAATGTACAAGCACATTATACAAAATATAAGATGCAAACACATAAAAAATATTTTGTAAAAACATTAAAAACAGATTAATATATATTGTGCAATTTGAAACTTTACATTTTGACCTCACTTAGAAAAAGCAGGTGATGACCAGCCCAACCAGCAGTTCCATCTGGTTGTACAGAATACCTACTCAATTAAATTTTGAGGTCATGACTAAACTAAATTTCAGCTCTGCCTTTAACATCAGCAGTTAGATGAAACTGATCATTCCAGAGGGAAATACAGTGAAGCCATGAAACATACTAGATCTAAATATATTAATTTTCACATACACTTGAGCTCAGTGAATTCAAGCGCGTCATACACTGTAAAAAAAAAGAATCCACCAAAAAACGGTTTTAAGTTAATGGACTCTTCCTTCAATTTACAAATATTGTAAATTCAGTTTTCCACAGTTTCTTAAATGATAGTTTATTTTCATTTTTAATTCTTCATTCTGCCATTGCAGATTTGTTTGTTTAATAAATGGTGTTGTTCATAAAAGTACAACAAGTAATTTGAGAATATAGTGATTCACTACACTGATTATTTTTCATAACTCAATGGCCCATAAACATACAGTTATCCATCTGAAGCTGGATTTAAACCAGCAAACTTTGGATTACAAGCCCAAATACTTGAGCTACTGAGCCACACACTTACACTGACTCAGCTTAAGTTGCAGAGACACAGTGGACTTTCTGTTGGATGTCAGACAGAACGGCAAAGGACCCCTCACTAACAGGAACCTAAAACACACAAACACTTGGGAACACTTCAAATGCGTGATCTGACTCTGCAAGGGGAGAACATGTTCACGTGGAGTCTTGGCTTTTCACAACGTTTCATTCCTGCTCATAGCTAAGGTTTTTTTTAGCCGTCGTCACTCTAAGGTTTCCCATTAATGGTTTGGAATTGGGAATATGTAAAGCTGTTTTGTTAGCATGTCTGCCTTACAATTCCTTTACTGTAAGTCGAGGCCTGCTGGAGCTCAATTCTGCTTCATGGCACTTGTATTTACTCTTTATTTTGTATTACATTATGTGTGAGACTAACCCCTTTGTCTACCTCTCCATTCCTCCTGTCGAGCTCCATACAGAACTAGCAGAGAAAAGGGGTGCTTGGAGGGGGGACGATATCTCTGGATGCCCACTTAAGAAATATCTGCGTTACCTTCCAATACACCTTCCAAACTTAAGTGGATTGAACATGGGTGCTGTTGAATTAATAAAAAAATGCACTGTATTAAAATTATTTTGTTTATATAACATAAAATTGAACTATAAACATGAAATTTAAATCTGTTTATATATTGACAAAATAATAATTCAGAATTTTGAACCCTCATTGAACAAAATTAAACCTAATATGGACAAATGGAAAGCATTGAAATTATCCTCATGGGGGGAAAGTTAATGTTACTAAAATGGTTGTGGTGCCTCAAGTTAATTATCTCTCTATGATGCTTCCATTTAATATTCCGGAAAGGATATTTGAACAGTACGAGAGTATAGTAAAAGATTTTTGTTGGGAAAGAAAAAACCTATAGGATTAAAATTACTTCGCCCAGAGACAAGGGAGGTCTAGGATTGCCAGATGTTAGATTATATAGCATGTCATTTGAAATAGCCAAACTCTACTATCACTGGAAGAATGTGAATTCTGATGTGGACTGGATAGCTATCGAGAGCAATTTGGCTTCACTATTTCAACCTCTGCACATTCTGTCACAATGGGGGGACAATATAAGAAACACAAACCCGATAATATCTTTTTTGAGGAATATATGGATCAAAATACATAAGAAGCTTAAAGTATCACATGACATGCAGCCATATTCCTCAATTTGGCACAATCCTGAAATACAAATAGGAAAAAGTATGGAAACAATGGCAAGAAGCTGAATGGTCAAGAATACTTTCTAGAGTGGGGAAATATTATAGGGAAGTAAAAGGTACATTTATTCAGTATAAAATTATACACAGATAATACTGGACACTAGTTAGACTAAATAGAACTGGACTAATTAATACTGATCAGTGTTGGAATTTTAGAAGGTAGGTGGGGGTTTATTTACACATGCTGTGGCAGTGCTCTCAGGTATATCCATTTTGGGGTAGAGTTCTTGGTCTCCTGGACAAATGGCTAGGCTTTACTTTACCTCGCAAACCCGACTCTGTCTGCTAGGAGATAGAGTGGAATTGCCAAAGGTGAATAATAAACAGTTTAAGGCTGTGATGGTGGGACTCATAACTGCCATGAGGGTAATATTAAGGCATTTGAAATCCTCAATAATCCGCAATATATAGGAATGGACCGATGAGATGATTAAGGCAGCTTCATATGAAAAAATGTTGGACAGACTAAATGGGAAACAAGATATGATGAAAATGTGGGAACATTTCTAGGGCCATGTTTTTGAAGGATAAATGGCTGGGAGGTTGAACTAGTGATTGGTCATATTGTTTTATAAATGTGAATGGCTGAAGTGCTGTAACTTTTTGGTTTGAAAAATAAGAAAAATTTGAATTACAAAATAAAATGCTCTTAGAAAGTAATTTCATGTAACTACTAGTCTTAAAATTAATTACATCCAACAGTACATTTTTTAGTGTAGGTAAGTAGATGGATCGATAAAATTAAATGATTATTACAAATCACAAATAACTATTACAGTCAAGGCCAAAAATATTGGCACCCCTGCACTTGTGTCAAAAACACACCCCTTCTCCCAGAAAATTGTTGCAATTACAGATGCTTTGGCATTGTCATTAATTTCTCTTGTTGGTACTTGAAGAAAACAAAAAGAGGAAGAAGGAAAAATTCCACGCAAAAGGGCATCTGCCCTTCTCATATTGTCTCAAAAACCCAAAGCCAGTCAGAGTGGTCTGGGGGTGGTTGTACACCCAAATAGGCCATTTGATCCATGTTGATCTTAGTCTTTCTCATGATGGTGGGTAAATCTGGGGTGGCTCTTGTGGTCCTCATATGAGGTCTTTGGTGCACATTAAGTGAAGCAGATACAGGCCACCCATTGTGTACCTCTGTGCCATTTAAATGGGCTTGCAATCTGAAGAGGTGTGAGGTCACAGTGATTTAACACTGGTCCACTTTTTCTTATGGCCTTGAGCCAGGTCATGACAATATCTTGTGTAGCACTAATGACGTAATGGCATCTGCTCATGTTATCTCATAACTTGAAGCTGTTAGTGCAGCACAACCCACACGGCACCAACAAGACATTGAGAACAATCCCAGCAGCCCTCGGCTCTCTTACCCAATGCTGTTATAAGGGGACCAAACTTCTTTAAATTTCGCTTCCACAGTGGCTTTTGAAAAAAATAAGCAAATCACGCAATGCTATTGAAATTATTAAAACATAGAGATTAACAGTCAGATATGTTTTATGATTTTAAATGAGGAAGTGATATATTGGATATAACATGAATGTATTTCTTATTTCTTTTTTTTTTGGGTTTTCTGTGGTGAGAAATGAAAGCTACAGGCATGTAAATATTGCTTCCTGTAGTAACTTGTAAAATTTTCCTCATTGTTAACAGTCACATTACATGTGAAGGTGTCAGTCAGTGGAAACACATACTGAGATACGTTGGACAGCTGTCCTGTCTTAATGCCCTTTATCTTAATTTGACAGAAGATAACAATCATTCCAGAGAATAAAAGTCAGTATCTCTTATGGAAATTTCAAAGATTAGGCCTATTTGCCCTTTTTCATAAGCACCGATTCTAATGCTGTTACTACACCTGCATTGCAAACATACATGTAAGATTCTATATATATGAGTATCGTGAAGAGGTCAGTGAAACAAGAGTTAAACCCGTATTGGGTCTCTCTCACACAGCCGCTCTGACTTGAGATGGTGTCAGTCAGTGGAATCAGACAGTGAGATACTTTGGTCAGTCGTCCTATTCGTTCAGCACCAGCCCATCAAGCAGAGGTTTCAGCACCACGGACAGTGACCTGTGTTAAACTGGCCTCAGGTTCCTACATTGGCTCTGTGGAATTTTCTGTAAATAATTAAATGCCTCCAACCCCCTACATGCGGAAATGTTTCCCCTCCCCCAGACCGTTTCATGTTGTATCCTCAGTATCTGTGTATTTGATACAATATGGCTGTATGAGATGTCAGTCAGTTTACTGCTGTATATATTAATCCTCAGTGGAACATTTGCTGCTCTATTGATGTGTCGCTGATGCTCCCTGTTTCCTAAGTCTAGTTTTCTCAGATGAAGCAGTTCACCCCTTAAGTTAGAAGACGTTTCCTGTTAATTGCTCTTGTTTGAACAGGGGTTCCCCGCATACAGAGGAGAAAAGCCCCCACTTACAAATCAGCATCCATTTTCTGCGAGTGACGTCCCTGCACAGGATCACCAGATGTTTTTCGTTAGCTCATCTCTTATCTTGCTGCCTCCCAAGGTCCCTGGTACAGAGCCCTCCAGTCCTGGTGGCAGCTTGGCTGCACAGGCTCCGGAACAAAAGCCCCGACCTGAGAAAAGGCTGAGATGCCATTACTGTACAAAGGTCTGCGAGACGACCAGGCTTTGTGCTACTTGTATATGTTATGTCAGCAAACCACACACATGTACATGTACAACACTAGTGCAGAGCATTTGCAATGTTTTTGATTGGTTATTGTTCAGTGTTCATTCATAGTTGGATTTTTGTGTTATTTGATTATTGTTTGATTTACTGATGTTTGTATTTTGCAGTTTTACCAGATTACAATCTGATTTTGCTGTTCTAATATGTAATTTGAATTGTTGTATCATCTTGTTTTCTTACTTTAACATTTGTATTGTTAAAACAAAGAAATGGATTGTTTACTTGTGTCTTTTATTCTACATCATAGATAATGCGAACCTTCATGTAAGTAAGAGGTAATATTTTGCTCAGTATCAGTTCAAGTTCAAATACTTCAGGTTTTTTATTTGACAAAACACATAAAATAGTCGTGCAAAGTCAGTGATTTATTTTTAAAACTATTGCACTGTGATATATTTAACATCATATTTTCAGTTCTGCCAAATCTCATATTGACATCTTAGTGGTTTTCCAATGGCTTGTGGTGTCACATGGTGGTCGAAAATGATATTACAGGCTTTTGTTGAAATTACCTTAAAAATTCATCTGGAATGTATCAATTTATGTTGTAATTAATGATGCAAATTAACACAGATGGGGCCATTTTGACCCAAAACAGCTAGTTGGAGGGTAGCAATCCTCCAGATTGCAAAGGTCAAGGTACTAAAACCTGGAAAAGTGCAAAGGACTGGAGCAAAAGAATAACAGTGAAAGCTGTCAGAAACAGGCAGGAAACTCTGCATGGATGTTTTTGAAGAGGTAGATGGTCCAGTTGGCTGTATTAGTCAGTCTGCTGAGAAACATAGCGCCAACAAGCCCATGGCCTCTTTTCATGTAAAACTTCGTACAGGAGGCTGTTTGAGCAGTTTAGTGCCTTTGTTAGCCTCGGCTCCTGTAAATCATATAAGCACACCCACCACACCCCCAGGAGCATTCCGCGTGCCCCCACCTGCCAACCTGCCTGTCACCCCCAACCCACAGACCGTCTGTAGTTCTGAAATTTATCCACATGGCTGCTGACCAAGTCTAAGGTAAAATTCTATGAATGAAATTTTCAGTAAGATACAATTTTTTCCTCTAATCTGGTGCAGAATTATTGGCGTCGGTCCTAACTCTGTCTTGAATATGTACCCAGCAGGCACCTAGGACTCGTATCAGTCACGGGAGATCGCGGGCAGAGCGGCGATCGTGAGGGCAAGCGGGGAATCAGGAAGCAGGCAGGCCGGATTCGGGACGAACGGGGTTTATTTTCAGGAAATCAGGGGCAGGGAACACAGGACGGCAACAGACATCAATGACGGACGAAGGACTCAGGTAAGACACGGACTGAAATACACAGGACTGATTGAAAATAATCAGACACAGCTGGGTACAATCGGGAAAGAACACGTGGGTAATCCGGGGGCGTGGCACACACGAGGAGCCGACGAGCAGGGCATGACAGTATCTCCCTCTGAGAATCTTTTCTAACGCGCTCAGCAGCAGAAATTCTCCATCCTAGATGAGCCTACAAAGTTCTGTAGAAGTTAAATATACTTTAGTCAAATGAGAGACTAACCTGCTGTCAGGCAGGGGAAGCTTGAACAAGGCCTTCATTCATGACAGCTCCACTTGGCTTTTTGACGAGTCCCCATTTAGATGCAGCACCTCAGAGACTGAAGAGCAGGATGAAGGCTGTAAGTGCAGTTTGCTGTGGATTGTGTCTGTGTTTAAATCTAATAAAGGATGAGACAATTTACTTAAAGCATGATACAGTTCATATTGCTCTTCAGGCTTCGTGATAAAATATAAAAATTATGGAGTACAAAGTTGTACATGCAAAGAAAACAATGCAGAGCGGCAGGGCGCCTGGCCCAGAGGGTCTTCACATAGAATTCTACAAAGGCTATTTTCAAATATCATATATATGATTTATTAAATTTAGATTTCAGTTTGCAGTCAATTCAATTTCCACGTTTCTCAATTTTCACGTTGCCTTTTTAAACGCAATTATGTGAATTTTAAGTAAAAATATGGAATAAAATTATATCGTAATAATTATTAATATCATTTCATATGAAAAAAAACTTTACTATTGTACAATATTGCCCAGCCCTAGGCTAATTTCAAAATTGATTTACATACAATTCTTTTACATATTGTCTGTCTGTCATTATACCTTGCAAATTAATCAGGATAAAACATATAAAACGATAAACAATAAAAACTATACGATTAGGAAGCAATCAGTCCCGTGTACATGATCAGCCAGAAAATACTTGCATTCATCTAAACTTTTATAAACTTTAAACTGCCTTTACTTGCTGGCCTGTGGGCCACCAGACAAACTTGAAGGCCTTACAGGATAGGATAGGATGCACATTCTTTATTGTCCATTAAATCCCTCTACCAAGTGTCAATAGGCTCCAAACAACCAAATGTAATTAAAGAAAATTTTAAAAAAGGGAAAAACATACAGAAATAACCCAAAATAAAAAAATAATAAATAAATAAAGACTAACCAAAGTAACTTAACTGTCCCCTCAGTTGCTGGGATTTAGTCCATCACCCTGACTAAACTGTATAATGAGCAGATGGGACTGTCAGTATATGGTTAGATCGTGTTTAATACAACAACGGAATACTGCATACAAGGCACAAAAGCAATGTGGGGAATAGAGCATTAAGGGAACAGTAGTCCTATTATTACACCTCCTTCTTTTAGCTTAAGTCAAATGTGCTGTGTACCTTTTGACATTAATTTCTATTACTGCTATCAACAACCTCCTCTCTTTCTCTCTCTCTTCTACTGAACTTCCCTCTTTGTTCACAAGTCCATTCTGTCAGGTGGTTTTCCAGTCAACTTGACCTAGTAACAGTCCCTGTAGGCCAAAGATGAACTTTACAGTCTCTACAACATATGGTCTAGGAGTATCTGCAGGTTTGACGACTCCCAGCAGTCCCTTCTGTGCTAATCCAAACTGTCTGACCAGATGTCAGTTCTGCGAGAGGTCTGGAGCGGAGTCTGCGGTTGTAGTGTTTTGCCTGCTGATGCCTTCTCTCCTCATCCTGCTTGCGAAAAACTTGCAGATCTGGCCATTTAGGACCCAGCTGTCCACCATCTGGCTAATCTGTGCTGTGATACCGGGCCACCATACTGACAGTGTAGCTCTGGCTCGGCATTTAGTAATTCCCTGATAGCCTTCATGCAGACGCTGAAGAACATCCGCTCTCAAGGGGGGAGGTATCACAAGTCCTTCTCCCTTCATGAGAAGGTCGTGAACAAGGTGAAAATCCATTCTGCGCTGCCAGTATGGTTTAATGTCTGGATCTAACTTACATCTCTCTGGCCATTCTGTGAAACAGTGGTTTGTCACTTGTCTGCATACATCATCTTCTTTCTGCGCTGTCTTTATCTCCTCCAGCCTTTTGTCTCCACGTCTTTCTCTAGCTGAAGATGCCGTTCAATCAAAATGAATATTTTACTCACTTATCTTTTGGTCTTTTATGATTCCATGTGTACCACCTCCAAATTATTTTGAAGATTTGAATTTCATTGTATCCAAATTAATTTGGAACGGCAGACAACCCAGGAAATGCTTCTCAGTTTTACAGCGCACCAAATCAGACGGTGGCCTCGCCCTCCCTGATTTTAAGCTCTAGCATTGGGCATTTCAAATTAGGGCTATGCGCACTTGGACAGACGCAGGCAGTGTAGTGTCGTGGAGAGGTATTGAATCGGCTATAGTGCATCCCCACGGACTCCAGGACTTACCTTTCCCAGGGGTAGGTCTTCGTAAATCACGACACAAACTTGGTTGTATCTTTTCATCCACCTTAGCTGCATGGTACAACGCCGAAAAAGTAATAGGTCAACAATCTCCTTTATGGAACAATTTCCACTTTCTGTCAGACTATAAAGCTTTTGTTTGTCCCCCCTGGTCATCCAAGGGGGTTTTCACATTTTATAATACGTTTGATGCGAATGTTGTGCGCACATTCCAGGACAAGAATACAGTCTGCCTGGCTTCTCATTTTTCTTCGACCTCAGGCTACGATCCACAATGAAGACCTATGCTGTGCCATGGAATTCTGTCTTAGATGATCACCCAATGTTTAGCTGGATCGATCCTGTCGAGGCATCTAAAGGCACAGTCACAATCATTTACAACAATTTACTCCTTAATGTTCATAAGCCTTTGAAGATTCTGTCAAAATGGGATTTAGAACTTTCTAGGTTAGGATTCCACCCGGTTTGGGAAACAGTGCGGTCGAATCTTTGCCTTACTTCCAAAAACTTTAGTTATGTACGTATTCACTTTAAAACTATCCATCGTTTCTATTGTAACCCTACAAACGGTATCTCATCAAACCTGCTCCCCATCCATACTGCAGCATTTGCAACACTGACACTACCGGTACGTTTCTACATGTTCTGGGACTGTCCAGTGACCCAACATTTATGGAAGCTTGTCACTCGTGTGTAATGTGATCTTACTGGACTATACTTTGACATGGAGCCTTGCTTACTATTGCTTAACGATGACTTGATGTACCAGTTCTCATTACGTGATAAAAAACTGTTAAAGGCAGGCTTTACAGCTGCTAAGAAAACCACACTACAGCGATGGATACACCTTGATACAAACCTGAAGCAATTCTGGATTGTCTCATTCCATTACATTGTCTATTTAGAGTATACCACTGCAAAGATTAACAAGGCAAAGCAATCACTGTAAATACCTGGAGGAATATGGCTGCTGCTCTTAAAGAGCTTCTTTGAAGTTTATATGAGTCTAATTTATATGAGTTTGCTGCCAACATGTCAAGTGTGAAAAGTTGTTCTGTGTTTCCTTTTCTTTTTTTCTTTTCTTTTTTCTCCTTTCTCTTGCTGCTTTTTTGTCATTTATTCTTGTGGTATCTCTGTCCTGTATGTGCCTTCTGATAAATTGACGGAATGACAATAAAATTATAATCACAAAAAAAACAGCCTCAACTACAACATTATACATTTTTGCTGTACACAGTATCTTGTCACGGTTGATCAAAACATGATTCACCCCTGTACTCCCATAAAGTGTCCTGTAGGGCCTGGATTAGGTCCACAGCTCTAGCTAGATCAAGGGAAGGTGCTTGAAGCATGTCTGACAGATATTTGGCTTCCCCAAGAATCTTCCTAAGAACTGCTAGAATTCCAATAAAGGTAAGATCTACTTGTGAAAGCAGGCCCCGTGCATCCACTGATCTCTCCGCACTGCTCTCTCCATCTATCTCATGTAGTACACGCAATACAGCTGGCAGTCTGTCCATCAGATTTTTACATGCATAGTACCTGCATGCCCCTCTGGTATCACTGACTTTCTGTAGCTCTCTTGGTGCATCCTGATACATGTCTTGTTGAACTGACAACCATTTCTGGTGAACATAAGACCCTGACATGTACCAATGAAAAAAAACATGAGTTCCATGTGCGATCTTTTCAGGTATCGTGATTTTGTTGAATTGATAGATTAATTGTTGTGGCCAGCGTGCGTATATAAGATCCGGTTGTAGTTGCGTATGGGACCACCCTGTAACCGGAGACGTGACTCTCCATGTGCCAGTATCTCCTTTTTGGGTCACCCCGTTCAACAGCAGGGCCATATTTAATCTCCTCCTTAGCTTCCGCTTCTAAATGGTCAAAAAGAAAAAATGCTTTATCAGCAGACGACAGAAACCGGGCCCGCATACAAACTCGCACCTCTTCCTCCCACTCCTCAAAGCTCACACCAGACCTGCCCCCAAACATTGGACACTTCCGGTCTCTAGAAATAAAAGTAAAACGTTCAGTATAGACACGAGGCTCGACCGAAACAGGTGGAGGTGCGGGGGAGGATTGGGTGGCAGTAGAGGGACCTGGAACTTCTGCTCGTTCCTGGTGCAAACGATCATTATCAGGCTGGAGCTGCCCCAACAAATTCCTGAGCTGCTGCACTTCGTCGTCCATAATGACAATAGGACAATAAAACTAGACGGCACAAACGAAGCCCGGCAAACAAAATTTACTCAAGATAGTAGCGGCTCCTGGGAAACTAATGCTGCTGTTTTGCTTTGCCTTTCCACTATGACAAATTAAACACCAAAAAATAAAAAACCAAAAAAAAATCTCACCTAACCTCCTCAGGGAGCGATCAGGGAGTCACATCTGCACCATGTACTGGTGAAATCCTGCCGACTACGCCCACTCCGATATAAAAGCACACAAATTCATAATCACCGCCTGGGGGACGTGAAGACCATGAACACTGCCTTTATTATTCTGCGTTCAGTTAACACTCCAAAGGAAAAACCAAACAGCAAAGCAATTACTTTAAAAATTACCCACAAATGGTACAAATCAGATCATGTTAGAATAACACTCCAATCACACAAAGAAACCCAAACCCGGCAGCTATTACCTTGGGGTGGGGGGGGGGACACTGTCAGAAGGTACTCCACAGGGTCACCACATCACATGGCGTAGATACACACACCAGGGGGGTGGGCTAAGAAGGCAGAGCGACCACACAGCGCTATATCGCCAGGACCTACCCCCCCCCCAAACCAGATCCTCACCACCCAACACCAGGCCTCCCTAACGGCGCCCCACGGTTTACGTACAACAAACTAAACAAAACACATAAATACTTAATACTAATTAAACAGGAAACCCGAAAACAAAATAAACGAAACAAAAGCAGAAAACAGCAGCAGTTGTAGTGGCTCAGTATCCCGCCGGCTGCCTGGCTCACGCCGGTCCGGGAACACTCCACCAAATCGCCATCCACTGACGGATTACAAGCGGTATTAAAAGGGAACCTTAAAACGGGAACAACTGCAAGTGGCTAGGTTACCAAGCCCTCGCAAACTGCAGTGATGGAGATGCCCACAACTAGGCTAATTTAGTGAGGAACCTTCCTCAAAGGTACAACGGCGAACACCCGCCTGCTTCAGATCACAAGCCCATGTTCTGAATCACTATTCTACCAACACACAGGTAGAAGATGAAGAACTCTCCTCAAAGTAGTGCTGTCAGTTGGACCTTGTAACATGAATAATCGTAGTGGAGAGTTACAATTATTATTTTAATTTGAAGACGTGAGATTTTTATTGGGGGAGGGTCCCACCTTCAGAAACAGCCAGTGAGACTCGTTTACCTCAAACCTTCTGACCATGTGAGTCTCATTAATGAAACCGTATCTTAAGCCCAGCCGGAGCCCACCTCCCCAAGGGTACACTCTACTTTCCCAGAAAATGCCAAGATGGATTCAAATTCAACTCCCAAACCTACTGTCAGTTTTTAGAAGACACTTTCTTCAAGCAGCGGTACAGGATAAAGTCAGCATCTTTCAGGAGGACCATGATTTTTATGCAGGACAATGCTCCATCGCATGCATTGAAGTACTCCACTGCATGGCTAGCCAGTAAAGGCCTTAAGGATGACAGAATAATGACATAATCACCTGACATAATCCCTATTGAGAACTTGTGGGCCCTGCTTATATGGGAGATTTACAGTGAAGGAAAGCAGTACAGCTCTCTGAACAGTGTCTGGGAGGCTGTGGTTGCTGCTGCACAAAAAGTTAATCGTCAACAGAACAAGAAAATACCAGATTCCATGAATGGAGGACTTATTGCTGTTCAGCAGCCGGACTGCTTGGGGGAAGAAGCTATTGCACAGTCGTGCAGACCTGCTCCTGATGCTGCAGAATCTTCTTCCGGATGGAAGAGGGGTAGTAGACAGTTGGTGGGTTGGATGGTACCGGTCAGTCACAATGCTGGTGGCCTTACGGATGCAGTGGGAAGTGTAAGTGTCCTGCAGGCTGGGGAGAGAGCTGCCGATGATGCACTCAGCGGTCTGCACAGTCTTCTGAAGGGTCCGGACCGCTGAGCGCGTCATCAGAAGCTCTCCAGCCTGCAGGACACTCGCACTTCCCACTACATCCGTAAGGAGGTGGCTATATTGCTCACTAATTGATATTTCATGTCAGAATTATTTATTTGGAAATTATGTGATGTTTGTTTATTAATCGCACTTTGAAAGATGATAATGAACAAGGGAGATGGGAAAATGTAGGTGTTCCATTTAGTTGCATAATAATTGTGCACACTAATAGTTGTGTAATAATTGTGCACACTAATAGTTGTGTAATAATTCTGCACACTAATAGTTGTGTAATAATTCTGCACACTAATAGTTGTGTAATAATTCTGCACACTAATAGTTGTGTAATAATTGTGCACAGACATGTATTCCCCTGATAATGTTCACACTCACATTTCTGGGAACATTGGGAGCAGCGTGTGGCTCTGTGGGCTAAGCCTGTGTGCTTGTAATCAGAAGGTCGCAGGTTCAAACCCAGCCTCAGCCTGTGGGTCCTTGAACAAGGCCCTTAACCCCCAGCTCCCTGGGTGCCGCTACAGGTGGCAGCCCTTCGCAGACAACTTCCTCTATGGAAAAAAAAGAGCAAGTTGTGGGAGGCGTAAAGACAATTTCCCTACAGGGACAATAAAAGTGTCGATTATTATTATTATTTCCCTTGCATAACATTCAGGCTTCAGGTTCATTAACATTTTGGACTGACTGATGACACTATATTTGTTTATTATTAAAATTAATTCCAAAAACACAACTCGCCTAATAATTGTGAACACAGTGTATTACATTGTGGGAACCAAATGTCCCCCACGATGAGATAAAAACCTTTTGCCATGTAAGGATATTTTTCACTCCCCACACCCCACAAACATAACCTCAATTTCATAAAAAAATCTGTGAATAGAATCACAAAACTGGAAATACCTAAAATCTTGTATTTTGTTTGCTTACTTATGGTTAAGGTTGGGGCTGGGTAGACTGTCATTGTTGAGATTAGAGTTTTCACCATAGAAACAAATGGAGAGTCCCCACAAAGATATAATTACAAACCTATGTGTGTGTGCGCGTGTGCGTGCGTGTTTGTGTGCGCATGTGCGTCTGTGTGTGTGTGCGCATTAGCGTGCATGTGTGCGCCTCTGTGTGTGTGCGTCTGTGTGTGTGCGTCTGTGTATACCTGGCTACAGAAGATGGATGGATGGACAGATGGAATTTGCAACCTTACTAAAGAGTAGCAGAAGCACTTCTGACACTTGAACCCTGATGATAAGTACAATTATTTATGTAAAAGTGCATCAGTTTTGTACTTAGTGGCATTTGCCAAACATGCTTGTAAAGGTGAATTCTGCCAGAGGTCAGTGCTGTGGGTTGGCGTTTGGCTCAGTGGCTTATATCACTATGCTCCTGTGACTAAGGCCCTTAACCCCAAACGCACCGGTGACTGCCTGCGTCTGCCTTCTCAAAGAAACAATTTTAAATTGTTTGACTGTGGAATTTGAGCTTCATGGGTCCAAACCTGCTTAGTCACACCGCATTAAGTTTGCTGCTCAACTCGCCGCTTTCTCAATTGTAAGTCGCTTTGCAAAAAAATATCTCCAAAATAAAAGTAAATGCTCTTTTTTGCAGGAGAAAAAATGATCAACATGTGTTTCAAACGGTACAAAAGTGGGTCTGACCTTCATGCAGTTTCAACAAAACGTGGGTGGGGACAAGGGACGTCGCGATATAATGTGATCATACGATTACGTTTGCAGCAAAATAAAAGGACAGCGATAATGGTTCCCAGCAGCACAAACCAAAGACAATTGGATGAAAGCAGAGTGGAATATGGGAGTATGGTAGACGATCCTTTCATAGCATCCAGATTTCTTAATGTTTGCTAGGCTGAGTTTGTTTATATGGCGAGAAGCCCAGCACCAAGTTACACAAGAAAATAAGCTGGAGGAAAGCAGCAGGCAAAAGCCTGACCCAGACGCAGCCCCGGTGCACGCCGGTTGGCGGCTGGGGAAACTTGCCGCGTATCGCCCCTACGGCGGCTGTTTCAGCTCACGGTAGGAAGCCGCCATCTAGTGGTGCGCTTTGGGAATTGCATGCAGCGATAAAGTTCCTCGAAATTATTACAGTATCATGGACCTAAAGACTCATTGAGGTTTCACTCAAAACACAATATTGTGCAGTTTGGGGATTTGCGTTGGTGTTTTTGTGCTCATCATCACAGGTCCTGAGGGCCCATACATGCTGGTGCTGAGCTCTGTTACTGATATTCTTAAGTATTATTTTTAATAATTGTTGCACTTGGACTCGATCTTTTATACAATGTTTTGTCGCTTTTAATCTTTCCAAGCACTTTGCATACCGGGGCGACGCCCAGCACCGTACAGTGTCAATCTGCTTCCTCATTTGTATGTCGTTTTGATAAAAGCTTCTGATAAATAAGTAAAATGTAAGTCAGTATAAATGTATATACAACAGTAACTATGGTAGATTTCTCGCTGGTAGGTCTCTCTGACATTACTGCACTGGGAGAAAAGCCCAGTGTAACATGGGCTAAAATGTAAATGTGTAGTTTTTTAGATCTTAATCTGAAAATCCGTTCTTCGTTTTCCCAGAAGGTGGCAGCACATGAACACTGCAAAACTGCAAGCTTGGCTTGTCGCTTTGTATACAATAGTGCGCTATCCGTATATTAAAAATACTACATAATTACATACATCAATCAATATCAAGAACAGAAAGATGCCCACACAATATACCAAAATCTTAAAATCCCCCTTGGCAGCATGTTACGCTGTAGTTTGGTTTGTCTAAGCTCCACACTTTCCCAGAATTACCCTGGACTGCTTCCAGTACGGAAGCCCAAAGAATCAGACACGAAGCTCACATAACTTGGCAAGAGGCCCCTGAATTACCTAAAGTGGATGGAGTTTTCACCTCGGCCCATGGGGATTCAGAGCAGACACAAATGAGCGTGAACCCATGTGTGATTTACAGTAAAAGGTGACTGAACACAATACACAGCCTCTGTAGTGTCTCCACTGTCCAGCAGGGGGTGCCAAATGAAAGCTGCCCAGCAGGAGTAAACAGGTTTCCGGAGATGCTGCATTGCAGTCCCACAGTCCTCTAGTCTTAAGTGCTCAAATTTTGTGGTCCCTCTATACCTTAGTCTCATAGTCCATAGTGCCCAATTCCCCTTTGCCCCACTTCCATGATCCACAAGTCCCTAGTCTCCTTGTTTCTTAGTCCCATGGTCCCTAACACTGTAGCCCCTTTTCCCCTGGTTCCCTATTCCCTTAGTCCCATAGTCTCCTAGTCCTGTGGCCCCTAATCCCATAGTCCTTAGTCCCCTAGTTCCTACTCCCTATTCACCTTGTATTAAGCAGGGAGCAGGATTCTGAGGCCATCTGATATGCTTTACAATGAAGCTGTGCTAAAACCAGTATATGCATGAGGGTGTTTGCGCTGCCTTGCACTAGACTGGCTGTTCCTGTAAATCACTTATATGAAAGTGCCTGTGGAACACAGATAAAATCCACATGTCTGAGGTGGCTGGCATCTGGTCTTTCTCATGTGTCAGGCCTGCGATGCAGCATTCAAACACATGGTCTCCTTTTACAGCCAGCAGGTTACGCAAACGTACCGCTCAATCGGGGCCATGTGGACAGCTGTCTGCCATCTCTGATTGGCCGTCGAGTCCACGGACCCCAAAGGTTAAACTGGACACTGGCAAGCGTGTCTGATTCATCAGATTCCCGTCTGCTGGGTTGGGCAGCATCACATTGAGGAAGAACCTCATTGTGTTTTCAGCTACCTGGCATTAGGAGCTGATTACTTCAAGTCATTAGGACTTTTTTCATTGAGATTCTCTAGCTGAACAAGTAGAGTGTTGCATTTATGATGCATTGGTCATGGGTTCAAATCCCCCAAGAATATGCATAAAACATAACCCTTCCCACTGCTGTAAGTCACTTTGGATAAACAAGTCTGGTAAATGCAAAAGTGTTTCTACAAGTGGTACAACAGCATGCCCTACTGGTCAGATTAAAATGCTGTTTGGATATATTCCATTTCATAATGTGGCTTCTGATTATAACGTCAATGTGTAATAGGAATTGATTGGAAACGTATTCACTACTTCTTTTACAAATGTATTTATCTGGACGAATTGGTCCAATTGGTCTCACTTACCTTAGACCCCTGGGAGAAAAGCTTAGTGTCCATGGGGTTAAATGTAAATGGATATTCTATGTGATGAGTAATATAATCTGGGTTAAGGACGACTCAGATGCAGTAGCTCTGGGAAAGGCACAGGCTTTATTAAGGGAATACAGCAAACAACACTTGGAAGAATGATGACGGAGCTGAGGAACCATGAGAGCAGGAACATTTATACACAGTAATCAGCGACGGGAGAGAGGTGTAGGAGGATAACAGATCAGGGTGGAGAACGTCAACGATGGGATACAGCTGGGGAGGGTTAGGAGAGTTACGGAGGGCCATTAGTGACCTCTGCTGGCTCAATTGGGAGGAGACGGGATAGATCACGTAAGTACTAAGATTAGACGCATCCATCTTCCAAACACTTATCACAAGGGTATCCCAGAGCCAATTACAGGAAACGCAGGGCAAAAAGCTGGGGTCCACCATGGATACAATGCCATTTAATCACAAGGAACACTCACAGTTATGGAGTCCGGACAATTTACAGATGCCTGTCAGAGTCGCTGCAGGAAGAAACCCATGTGGGATAAAGAGAGCAAACAAACGCCACACAGACAGCGTAGGAGAAGGATGGAAACATTCGACACTGCAGCTGCAAGGCAGCCCTGTTACCCACTGAGCCGCCCCTCACAGGATTCTCATGGTTAAAACAGGACATGATGCCCAATACATTCAAAATGCACATGTGGAGGATTTCAGCCATATGGTTTTGAGTAACTTCTACACCCACGTACCATGTGTGAGATGGAGCCGGCCAGTTCCTCTTATGGTCCAATTCTGCTCATGCGTTACTAAGATTATGGTACTTAGGTCCTCCATCCATCAGATCCTCTTCTCACTGTGGTCATGCTCATCCACTCTGGACACTGTATGCTTGGTAAAAGACTCTCATCTCTGTATCCTTGGTAGCGAAACAAAAAGGGGGTTTGCTGAACTAGATGGGCTGAGACTGGAAACAAAGAGGATCGTGAGGGATCACAAATGGGAGGACTAGCAACCGGGAAGGTCACAGGCAGCAGGAAGGTCTAACATCAATGGCCGAGACAAATAGATACTTAAATGCAAAGACTAACGAGGGGCAACAAGCAACACTCATGAATTTTTTTTTTTTATTAATTCTGTTGAAGCATGGTTAAAAATCAATGTCTGACTTTTATTAGTTAAATTTCATAGAATTTTTATTTATTATTACTTTTGTCAGATTAAAGTTATTTCTGTGACCATTGTGAGTTTTTCTTTCATTGACTGAAGGGTACCAACAATTTTGTCCACGTGTGTAGCTAATCAATACCTCAGTGACTTTTCAAAACTAGTTTCATGAATTAATTGAGCTGGTGGTGAAATTTAACAAATACATGAAATGGCCGAGGTGAACCTGAGGAGAGGTTTAGGAACCATATTGGTGTTCATCTAGCCATCCAACAAGATATCAGTAACTTTTTGGAGAACATAAGAAATTCCTTTTAGTTTTTTTTGTTTTACTCATAATTTGCACATGTTCTAATATTAAATTTTGTTTTTAATACTGAGAAAATATAAATTTACTACCCAGATAAATAGCTTTAAACATTTCCTATGACTCCCTAAGACTTTTGCACAATACTGTATATATCTCAGGATTCCTAATGAAACAGGATTTATGTGTTTTTTTTCTGGTAATTGGTAATCACCTACACTACTTCATTGATGATCAGGTGCCTTTCTGTTGTTGTTGTACTAACGTGACTTATTAAGATTTTATGTTATTTATGTTTACTTAGTTAATATATGATTAATTTGATTACATCATTATCTGGCGGCATGGTGTAGTGTTGTGGTTAGCACTGTTGCCTCACACCTCTGGGACCCGGGTTCGAGTCTCCGCCTGGGTCACATGTGTGCGGAGTTTGCATGTTCTCCCCATGTCGTCAGTCCGGGTACTCCGGTTTCCCCCCGCAGTCCAAAAACATGCTGAGGCTAATTGGAGTTGCTAAAATTGCCCGTGTGAGTGAATGGTGTGTGACTGTGCCCTGCGATGGGCTGGCCCCCCATCCTGGGTTGTTCCCTGCCTCGTGCCCATTGCTTCTGGGATAGGCTCCGGACCCCCCGCGACCCAATAGGATAAGCGGTTTGGAAAATGGATGGATGGATGGCTGGATATCATTATCTTTACTAAGTTACCTCAGGACCGCTGTAGGTTTTGAGTTAATAAACTGTCTGCCGTCTGCCGCCCCCTGCTGGCCAAAGCGTCGCCGCTGCGATATCAGGCTGCTGCGCTCAGTGAGCAGAGAGCGCGGATTAAGTCTGTTACTCAGTTACGTTCTGGGCAGCGCGGAACCGGGACATTAATGGGATAGAATAGGAAGCCTTTATTGTCAGTGTACAGGTAGCAAATACAATATATAGACCGAAATATAAAATATACATATAGAGGGGAGGGGAAAAGCTCCCCCCACTCATCAGGCTTAGATTTCATTACATTTTATTTTTTTCAGAATCAGAATTCACTCCATTGGTACAACTGCATGTACTATGAATTTGTTTAGGCAGTCTTGGTGCATTTACAGACAACATAGAACATAAGTCAGAGAAAAACAGTCATTCTACATGTTTGTTCAGCTTACAGAACCCAATTATTAACATACGTCACACTTCAGACAGAGTAAAAAGGGTTATACTGGTTATAAAGCAGAGATTTTACCTTTTTGCCGTGGAGAAGCAGCGACATGTGAGACTGATACGGTAAAAATGATTCCTCCAGCACACAGTGAGCTATCCCAGCATGCACAGCGACACGGGGGGGTTTGGATAAACCCCAAACCCTGGATAGAGGGACTCAGTGAATGAGGAGGTGAATCTGTGCAGGGGGGTCAGTCCATCAGAGGAGACTCTGTAGAAGGACAGAGCACCAGCCCCCCAGTCCAGATACACTCCTACTCTGTGGGAGCCTGAGGGCTCTATGGGTATAAGAGTCTCTTTATTATTGCGCCGGACAGAGTGTCTGTGAGGAGAGCAGCACAGCATCCATGACTTGTCATTGTATCCAAGCAGACAGTCACTCTCTCCTTTCCTCCCGATCCCTTTATAAGTCACTCCTATCCAGGCTCCATCTCCACTCCACTCAGCCTCCCAGTAACAGCGACCAGTCAGACTCTCTCTGCACAGAACTTGGCTCCAGCTGTCAAATCTCTCTGGATGATCAGGATATGGCTGCTCTGCCCCCCCTGTCACCTTCCTGTCCCCCCCTGACAGAGATACTTCTCTGTTTGCAGTGTTGGGGTCCAGCGTCAGCTGGCAGGAGTCTGTAGGCAGGAGGAAGAGCGATTGATCCCATGACGAAGCCCAGCATCTCCATCATTATCACTGTCACACCTCACACACTCACTCACACAGAACTCGCTCCAATACACACATTTTATTCCCAATATACTCATGTAGCCGCCCGAGTCTGCGGCGCTCCGGCTGCCCCCTGCGCTGTGAGACACGCCGCGCTGAGAGACTCGCTGGGGCCGAACTGCACTTTAGCCTGCGCTCTATTATTCTGTACGATACATAAAATATAAAAAGTCAAATATGTGAATTACCGGAAATGTTGGTCGCCCGCGCGACGCCGGTGGGAAGACGCGCCAAAATGACGCGCATGTTATGGGATAATTACAGGTAAATAAAATTACAAACAGCATTCATCAAACATATTAACCATAAAATTACACAACAAAGATTACCACTAAAAGTGAGTTTGTCTTTAGGTCACAATATGAACGTCTTTTAATCCACTTTGGACACACACCTCTCTCCAGCAGCGCGCCGACGCGACGCTCCCAACGCGGACGCATCTAGGCTGGTTCTCCGCAAAGCGCAGCACTCGCGTATTACACCGCGTATGCGTACATGGAAACGTTCATATTTCTCTGGTCAAGCTGTGTACTTTGCACATGCGCACGTGTCCTATTTAAGTATTAGTAGTAATTCTGATATTCCCTGCACACGTACCACAGCCGCGAGGTCTGTGTATGTTTCCCTACGTTTTACAAATTCAGAGCGGCAGTTCACGGGGCTGCCAACTTTGATCAACTGGCTGGCGTGAGCTTTTCAATTTGGGACAAGTCTGCACACATATGCATACGCATTTAAATGTATGCAACAGTTCTATTACCTTGAAAATTGGCTGTAGGGTTTGCAAACTACCCCAATCCTCATCAAAATCATCTATGTTGGCGTTTAAAGACAAATTTGTAGTGCGGCAGGCGGTCGTCCGCGGAGGAGTAAAATGCATCATAAAAGTCTATACAAACACGTCCGCTTATACGTGCGCGGAGAGGTACCAGTCTGGCCGCCACGTTTTCTGTGTTGATTCCGGCTTCGTCTGCGCACTTACATGAGGATAACAAGACGCATGCGCGACGTGCAGTGCCACCAGAAATTGGCGTGGCAGTATGGTCACGTTTTGTCACGGAACATTGTCTTTACTAACGGTACAGATCGTATTAAAGTAGCATCTAATTTTTTTAAGAATGAGTGTCCAGAAGAGCTGTATATTTTCACAGACAAGAAAAAAATATTCCGAACACTATTGTGTCCTTCTTTGTACAGCGTCTTCAAAATTTAATGGCAGTATAAGTTTCTAAGAAAGCAGTGTCATGCGTACAAGGTACAATGAAATTCTAACCTGAAATTCTTACTTACCTACTTTCATAAGCAGCATTATTTTTCATACAGTTCCATCCATCCATCGATTTTTCTGCCACTTATCTAATATCCATCCATCCATTTTCCAAACCACTTATCCTACTGGGTCACGGTGGGTCCGGAGCCTATCCCAGAAGCAATGGGCACGAGGCAGGGAACAACCCAGGATGGGGGGCCAGCCCATCGCAGGGCACACTCACACACCAGTCACTCACACACCAGTCACTCACTCATGCACACCTACTGAATGGGCAATTTAGTAACTCCAATTAGCCTCAGCATGTCTTTGGACTGGGGGGGAAACCGGAGCACCCAGAGGAAACCCCACGACGACATGGGGAGAACATGCAAACTCCACACACATGTAACCCAGGCGGAGACTCGAACCCGGGTCCCAGCGGTGTGAGGCAACAGTGCTAAACACTGCACCACCATGCCATCCTTAATTTTTAATTAAGAATTAAAAATGAGTATATTGGGTCCTAATTTGGTACTAAACACCTGTTTTGTTTTATAGAGAGTCCACCCCACAGCCTGCCAGACACATTCAGTAAACTGATTATGCTATTAATGATCGTATTGTGCTAATTTTGCTCAGTAAGCAATGTGCAAAATTAACTAATGTGCAAAGCTAATTAATGTCTATCATTATTTGAGATTGTTATGTTTATTACTTATTGCTGCTCACAATGATCTGCCTGATATTTTGACCAAGCAATGGACACAAATAAAATAGTGAGTTTAATATTGATTCTACAACAGCTATTAATAAAAGTGAGTTTGTCTTTAGATCACTATATGAACGTCTTTTAATCCACTTTGGACACACACGTCTCTCCAGCAGCGCGCCAATGTGACGCTCCCAACGTAGATGCATCTAGGCTGGTATATAATGTAGTATATATTATATATAATCTCTCAGGCTATATATAATATATAATCTCTGGGTCTGCCCCCAGGCCTCCTCCTGGTTGGACATGCCTTGAAACACCTCCCCAGGGCGCCGTCCAAGAGGTATCCTAGAACCATCAACTGACTCCTTTCAATGCGAAGAAGCAGCGACTCTACTTTGAGCCCGGATGTCTGAGCTCCTCACCCTCTCTAAGGCTGAGCCCAGACACCCTGCTGAGGAAACTCATTTCTGCTGCTTATACAGTATTCACAATCTCATTTATTCGGTCATCACCCAGAGCTCATAACCATAAGTGAGGGTAGGAACGTAGATCAACTGGTAAATTAAAAGCTTCACCTTCCAGCTCAGTTCCCTCTTTTTCCAAATTGCTGCACCGTGAACAAACCCCCAAGATCAAAGCCAAATTGAACTTTATTGTCATCTGCACCATATATAAGTATAGAGAGAGATGAAATGGCGAAGCTCAGGGCCCACAGTGTAAGCATAAACTTAGTCCAATATAGAGAACAAGACAAGACAATGTGCAAAGGACTTACAGGACAGTGCAACTGAGGAAGAGGAGTAGATTATGCAATATACAGTAATGTGCAATACTGGACAATGTGCAATATTGTTAGAACTATATTAAATATATGATGTATTTCTGCAGTCAGTTAGACCTGAATTCACCATCATGTACGCTGTAACAGCCTGAGTTCACAGTGTAAACAGTGTATGATAATAGTAGTAACAGCAGTAACACGTCTAACATTTCTAACAGCTGAAAATAGGAATAGAAGCAGAATAATGGGGCAGACAGAGAATAATGGGGATTCTTATTATTGCCCCCATGTCAGAGTGACAAAGTGTTAAGTTCAGTGCAGTGCTTAAGGGTCAGTCTGTGGCCTTTAGTTGTGGGTTACGGGGGGGTTGAGGCAGTGAGGAGGCAGAGTGAGGGATCCTGGGAGGCAGCATGGTGTTGAGGAGCCTGACAGCCTGGGGGTAAAAACTGCCACGCAGCCTGGCAGACCCGGCTCTGATGCTGCAGTATCTTCTCTCAGGTGGCTGGAGTGTGGAATGACCATGTGAGGGATGTGATGGGTCCTGCACAATGCTGCAGGCCTTGCGGACACTGCGTTTGCAAAAAGCGGCTTGTAGGGAAGGGAGAGGCATCCCATAATGTTCTCTGCTGTTTTCACTGCTCTCTGCAGGAATTTGCGGTCAGATTTGTTGCAGCTGCCACACCAGATGGTGATGCAGTTAGTCAGAACACTGCCGATGGTGCCTCTATAGAACATGGTGAGGATGGGAGGGGAAGGTTTGCTTATTTCAGCGCCTCAGGAAGTTTAGTCTTTGCTGGGCTTTCTTGAATAAGGAGCTGGTGTTATTTGTCCATGTAAATTCCTCAGTTATGTCCACACCGAGGAACTTGGTTCTCCTTACAATCTCCACAGCAGTACCGTTGATGCTGAGTGGGGTGTGGGCAGGACGTGTCCTTCTGAAGTCCACAATCATCTCTTTTGTCTTGTCAGCGTTGACAGATAGATTATAGTCTCTGCACCTTGTGGACAGACTTTCCACCTCTTCTCTGTATGCTGATTCATCTTCTCTATTTATCAGTCCCACCACAGTTGTATCATCCACAAACTTGATGATGATGGTGTTGGACGTGTTGCAGCCCATACATACTGACTGGGGCGTCTCTGTCAGGAAATCCAAGATCCAGCTGCAGAGAGTGGTGTTCAAGCTTAACCCCCTCAGTTTTTGAGGGACATGTTGAAGGTAGAGCTGAAGTCTATGAATAACATCCTGACATCTGTGACTCTCTTACCCAGATGTGTCAGGGAAAGGTGACGGGCAGAGGCTACGGTGTCCTCAGTAGACCTGTTGGACCGGTATGCAGATCAGAGAGGGTCTAGAGAGGTGGGAAGATTAGTCTTTATGTATTACTGCCATGACCAGCCTTTCCAAGCACTTCATGATGATTGACATGAGTGCTACTGGGCAGTAGTCATTCAGGCCTGTCACTGATGGCTTCTACAGCACTGGGATGTCTTGTCTTTAGATCTGAAAGCTGCATTTCTGATTCTTAGCTATGTGAGCACTTCCCTCATCATCCAGGGCCTTTGGTCGGCTCTCGTGGTCATCGATCACAGAGTTTATATACTCCTCCAGGTTGATGGCGTCACCATTTATAGCAGCCTCCTTAAAAATGTCCCAGTCAGTAGATCCAAAGCAGCCTTGGAGAGCTGAGACGGCACCAGCTGGCCACACTCTGACTGACTGGTTTGTTGTGCTTCAGCAGGGATTTATACACAGGAACCATGATCACAGTGACATGGTCTGAGTAGCCGAGGTGGGGGGGGGGGGGGGGCTTGTAGGCCTCACAAACGTTTGTGTGAACATTGTCCAGACAGATTCTCCCTCTAGCTGGGATGTTCATATATTGGAAGAATTTGGGGAAAACTGGCTTCAGATTTGCCTGATTGAAGTCTCCAGCAATGATGAAAAAAGCAATTTTTTTAATTTTAACTTTTTTTTTTTTTTTTTTTTTAAGCAATTTATTGCTGCACACATCTCAGTTAAACCAACTGGGACGTCACAAAGTTCACGATCCACATCAGTTATTCCCGTGATGTTTGAGAAGAAATCAAAAATTTTGGATCAAGACTCCTGACATACAAATTATTAAAGAACTCAGTGCAGAATTTGGCTATTTTCTTGATGTCATCTGCAGCATTTCCATAAATCCTCACCCGCATAATGCAGTTGTTCCTGACTTGCTGACTTTCCAGCCTAAAGAAATAGGCTGAGTTCTGCTCACCTTGTTCAAGCCATTTTTGCCACAATCTAACAAAGGCTCCTTCTGCCTTATGTTTATATATAATCATACAATTTATTCTGTAAGGCACCTCCTACATTATTTTCTGTATCAGTAAGACGACTGACTGGTTTGCAGGTTAAAGCAGTAAATCTCATTTATAATTTTGTTTTCTTCATCTCTTCCGATTCGAGCCAAGTCACTACTAAACCTTCTGACAAATTTTGCTACATCATATTATTATTGCAATACTTTTTTCTGTATTGGGTCTGTTCCAGTGTAAGTCAGTTAATTATTCTATATTTAAAATAGCTACTTTTTTTCTCAAGATTGAACTGTTTAATATCCAGTTTGAAGATATTTTATATGCAGTAGACGATGACAAAGATTGCATGTTCTCCCCAAGATGGTTTTCTCGCACTGCCCCCCGGTGGACATGACCTTCAATCCTCCAGATAGATGTAAACTACGCACGCAAGTGTAGTCGTGTCGTGTGAAGTCATGGCCCTAAAGCACAGACTTAGGAGATGTTCAGTGTCACAGCCAGTTTGGGTAAGACTGCAGGTGCCGTCTTAGGACAATATTAATGAATCTGAAAAAAAGTACAGTCAGCGAATGCACAAAAAGGGCAAATGTGAGGGAAGGACTTCAGGGGGAACAAAGTGCATCAAAGCCCACAGCTACTCTCTCTCTCATCTGACTCCAGTTGTGTGTCACCTACACACTGGGTCAGACAATGTGTTTTATACATTAAACTGATCTTTACTGAATATCAAGCCTTTGGTTGGAAAATCTTTATTAATGACTGATTGTATTATCAGGATAAACCTTGATTTTTATGCGTTAAACTGAAATGGGGTCACATGAAAACTATGCAGCAGCCCTGATCAAACCAGCTACTCCTACCTGCCCTTTATCAGTGAGACTAGAGCACTTAGGGAAGGAGGTGGAGCAGCCGCCTTATTTAATGGGTTTGAATTATTTTTACAAGTCAGGCACTACTTTCTGTCAGAAGGGTAATTATGAATCTGAATGAACAGAAATTACATGTGGAGTTCCTCAAGGGATCCGTTATTGGCAGTGGGCAGTGGTGGCTTAATGGTTGTTGGATTGAATCCCCGACCAGCAAGGCACCGCTGAGGGACCCTAAGCAAAACACTGCTCTCAGGGTGCTGAATTAGCTGGCCCTTGCTATGTCACGATGTCACATATGGGTTAAAAGCAGAGGACACATTTCGGTGTTGTACACTGTGTGCTGTGGTGTGTCAACACTGATCACCAATTAGAATTATAATCCTCACTGAGCCTCTTTGTTCAACATCTACATGCTTCCATTTGCTCAGATTACGGAACACTATAAAATCTCTGGAACACTTAAGGCCATGTTGTTAGTAATTAAAAAAAAAATCACAACAAATAATAATCCATTGTTATGCATTATAATCCATCCATCCATTTTCCAAACCGCTCATCCTATTGGGTTGTGGGGGGTCCGGAGCCTATCCCGGAAACAATGGGCACGAGGCAGGGAACAACCCAGGATGGGAGGCCAGCCCATCGCAGGGCACACTCACACACCATGCACTCACACATGCACACCTACGGGCAATTTAGCAACTCCAATTAGCCTCAGCATGTTTTTGGACTGTGGGGGGAAACCGGAGTACCCGGAGGAAACCCCACGACGACATGGGGAGAACATGCAAACTCCACACACATGTGACCCAGGCGGAGACTCGAACCCGGGTCCCAGAGGTGTGAGGCAACAGTGCTAACCACTGCACCACCATGCCGCCCCTGCATTATAATCATGGCTTTAAATATTTATCAAAAGGCATAACACATTATAGGCATGCTTATTATGCATAATGAATGATGTATGAAGCTCTCTTTAGTGCACTATAAATACCTTCATAATGCATTATAATGATCGGTATAAGCATTAAGGATGCTTTGTATTGCATTATGAAGGTATCTATAGTGCCTTATAGTTGAGTGTGTCATAAAGCATTCATAAAGCGTTATAATGGTGGATATAATGTGTTATGCTTTTTTTAAAATATTTATAACTGTGTTTATAATGCTTTATGAGTGCAGTATAATTAAGCAATAACATAATGTATAAGAAGATACTCCGGTATATCATGGCTGTGATTCGGTCAAAGGCACAAGGCTATAGGCCACCACAAAAAAAAAATAGTTCTCATAACATCAGTGCAAGTGGGAGGGGCCATCGTGTCCAAACCATCCGCATATCTGGATAATTCAGTCAATCACCAATATAGTTTTGTCTAATATTTCCGGTGCCAGCAGTAAAACAACTAGCCAGCTTATTATCGGAGTAACTTTGCATTGTAAATGAAAACCATGCCACGGGTCTGATAAATAAAATATTATGGCACTTGAGTGGCAAAGAGATCATGAGGCAGATTGCAAAGTTCAGTTATTGGCATCTTTAATAGTGCGAAAAGGACAGTTGGCAGCTTATAAAACTTATTCTGGAACAGAAAAGAATAAATCCAACAAAACGGAATACATATGTGTGATGCCCGGCCCGTCCGCTCCTCGTGTGTGCTACGCCCCCTGATTACCCACGTGTTCTTTCATGATTGTACCCAGCTGTGTCCGATTATTTTCAATCAGTCCTGTGTATTTCAGTCCGTGTCTTACCTGAGTCCTTTGTCTGTCATTGATGTTAGTTGGCGTTTCATGTCTCCTGCTCCCTGTTTATTTATTAAATCCCTGGTTTACCCCGACTTCCGCCTGTCCGCCTGCTTCCTGCCCGTTCGCCTCGCACGATCGCCGTTCCGTCCGGCTTTGAACGTGACAATATGAACCTTTACTGTCACTGTCACCTATGTTCATTTTCTAAACTGGTGGAAACACAGGCAGGTTCTGAAAAGGTATCAAGTGACAACCAGCCAGTATTGTGCATGAACGAGTTCAAAAGAACGCGTTCATTGAACACGTTCATATTTCAGTGAACTTTGAACTGAACGCAACTTATTAGTAAATCAAGAACTTGAACGTGAATTTTATGTGTGATGAACGGCGTAGACGTCGTTCACTGTTGGAATGCAATTAAACATCGGGATTTATTTTCACCTGATGAGTCGAGTGACAAGGTCGGCTCACACATTTAAACAGCATGTTGTGTTGTCACTCAAGCACTAGCGAAGGGCTCCTCCGCTCGAAAAATAAAATGCTCAGCCTGACTCTCGCTCAGTGCTTGTGTGCAGTGCATCTTGGGTAACGTAGTGTAAAGCCAAGGACAGTCGAATCTAATGTCTTTAGCTTCACACTACGTTTCCCATAATGCGCACACACACACTTCTCAAAGGGCACAGCCTTGGCAACGCATGAGCGCGAAGCGAACTGCTGCAGCAGTAACCATGGCAAGCGCAGAGGAGGAAAGCTCAACCACTAGTGGAGCTGGCACAGAAAACACGGATGATGCTGGCTGTAACTTTGACAATTTACGGGCATTTTACACACTGTTTCACAGAGACTCTGACGGTAAAAACCTAACCTTTCTGTGCAAGCTTTGTCCACCTGCGCTGAAAAAACAAGTTAGAACATCAATGACCTCATTTTCCAATTTGAAAAGACACGTTGAGTTGAAGCATTCGTCCAGCGTGAAAGCATATATGCAAGCCCTTCAAGGTCATAGAGGGAAGGGCAAAACCCCCAGCCAAAGTCCCCAAACGACTCAAGTCACACTGCCTGCTGCCTTCAGGGGTATAATCTCCCAGCAACAGGTAGACAGATTAATAATAGACTACATTGTTGGAGATTTACAGCCACTGAGTAAGGTTGAAAAACCCTCCTTCATAAAACTAGTAACTGGTTTGCAACCAGGCAGACATGTGCCCTCAAGAAGACAGGTGCAGGGACTAATGAATAAGGAATTCATTGAGGTTATCAGTAATTTAAAAGCTGAACTTGCTGAGCTTGACTTTGTATGCACAACAGCTGACTGCTGGTCAGCTGTCAACAAAGGATTCATGGGCATCACAATTCATTGGCTTGATAAAAATGATGTGTCACTCAGGAGATCAGCAGCCCTTGCATGTCGTCGTGTCAGAGGGTCACACACATATGATGTCCTGGCTAAAGTGCTGACGGATGTGTACAAGGAATTTAAAATTCAAAACAAAATTGTGTGCACAGTGACTGACAATGCTTCAATTTCGTCAAAGCATTCAGCTGTTTTGGAGACAGTGTTGTTATTAGAGCAGCTGATGAGGTGACTGAAGGCAGTGACACAGGATCTACCCCTGCTGAGAGCTCCGATGATGAGGACGATGGTCTTGAGCCTGCACCTCTGTCAGAGTTAGAGGATCCCTGCCTCCCACCTCATAGAAGGTGCATGGCCCATACTTTAAATCTTGTTGCCACAGATGCAAAGAATGTAACGGATAGGCTGTACAACAAATTAGCGAGGCCTGTATTTTCCAAGGCATCTGCTCTGTGGAATAGGGTGAAAAGGAGTGCGAAAGCCTCAGATTTTGTTGAGGAAAAGCTAAAGATTGGCTTTGTCACTCCGAACGACACACGTTGGAATTCTATGTTCCTCTCAATGCAGCGCCTGGCTCACATAGCCACCTTGACTCCCCAGACCAGCAATCTAACAGTGCCATTGGATGCCACTCCTGAGTATGACAGACTCCTTCTGCACACCAGTTTGGGCTTCGTTGATTCACTCCAGAGGAAATAGACTTCATCAACAAGTTTGTGAGTGTGATGGGTCCCTTGGCATGTGCTCTGAACATCCTTCAGGGGGAAAAAAACACATTCCTCGGCTACCTGGCTCCTACCATTGTGCAATTGAAAAATGATTTGGATGGTCTGTTGGATGAGAGTTCAAAGCCTACAGCTACACCAGGTCTGACGGCATGCCGCCCCCTCATCCAAACCTTTATTTTAACCCCCTGATGACCTAGAGGGGAAAAAGAGTGCTTCATCCTTTTTTAAGTTCAAGCAAAGCCCATCAGCTGTCAATAAGTCTGAGGTGGACATCTATCTGGACGCCCCAACCACTGACGAGTTTACTGAATACATGCTGCTGCCCAAACTGAAGAAGCTCTTCATCAAATATAACACAGCAATCCCATCAAGTGCTCCAGTGGAGAGACTCTTCAATACTGGTGGCCAGATATTTAGGCCCAGGAGAAACCGATTGGGAGATGCCAACTTTGAAAAGCAACTGCTGTTAAACGTGAACAAAAAACAGTTTGGACTGAAGCCATAGGCATGGTCTGTGGAGTGTTCATTACTTACTACAACAATGGCTTCTGTATGTGAAAGTTTTTATTTTTAATAGTTCAGTGAGATGGTGCCACACACCTTCAAGAAGCGTGAGTTTTTTTTTTTTTTTTTAAATAAAACTAAAGAGATATTTTGCTGAATAATAAATATTCTGTTCTGTCTAGTTTTCATTTGAGATGGATATGATGCCGATATGTGTTTACAGTACTTTTCTTTTCCTTCCCTTGTCTAGTATTGGGGCAAGAGATAAATAAACCATAAATAAGAATAATATTTTGTGTCCTTTGTCTATACATGTCCATATATGCAAGAATGTAGGTAGGTTATAGATGTATGTTAAAACAAAATAAATTTTGATTTAGACTATATATTGCACCTAAAAATAAAATGAACTGAACTTTGAACTAGTTCAAAAATTTAAATTGTGAGCTATGAATGTGAACAGTTCACTTTGAGCATGTATGAACTGAACTTTGAACTAGATCATGAAAAGTGTGAACTTGCACAACACTGCTCCATTCTGAGAGCACAGTGATATCCACAAGCATCACAAACCAGCCAATCACAGGTTGGAGAATTTAGCCAACTGGTCCTGTGTGTATATTAAATGTTTAATGTACATGACATTAAAACGTCATGCTTTTTAAAGCCATTTAAGGCGTTGTTTGTCAATTAAACCATTTTTAATGCTATGTAAGACCAAATTGGTTTAATTACTTCTAATCCTAATAATGTCCCACGGAAACCCAGTCTTAGAGCTGTCCAGAAAAAAAAAAATTTTGATGATATTTCAAGGAAATTACTTTGTAACGGTGCTTAATAGGAGGTGTGATGTCCTGGAGGCAAACCTCAAGTGCTTCTGTTCTTTCTACAAGAAACCACAAACATTTCAGGTATGTAGCAATTTGAAACATTGTTCAAAATTAAGTTCAGTTCACTCCACATAAGCAATAGCTTCCATTATTTCCATTCCACATTTAATATTTCGGAATTAGGTTAAATGACTGATATTTTAAACTATATTTGTCAAACACTGCGCCCACTAACAGGTGAATAATATTGATTACCTGGTAATAGTGGCACCTGCTAGTAGGTGGGACCTATTAGGCAGCAAATAAACAATGTGTAGGATATACTGGGATGCAGAAAAGTGGACAAGCCTAAAGATTTGAGTTGACAAGGGCCAAGTTGTGATGGCTTGATGATTCGGTCACAGCATCTCCAAAACTGTAGGGAAATACATGAACGGGTGACGGAGGCTCATTACATGGCAGATAGTACAGCAAACCTTCAGAGGTCTAGAGGTGTTGGGGAAAGCGCCCGGCGTTTCCACCCCAACTCCACATTCATGAGACACACACAGGTTACAGTTTTACTTGCAAGGGTACCCACACTCTCTGCAATGCAAACTACAGCAGAATGTGTTACAAAGGGTGGTTCCCCTTGGCTTCTTTATTTATAGTCAATGGGGGGCGCAAGAGAGGGAAGTGAGATTCTTATCTAAGTAGGCAGCTGTTAACCACCTACTTAGAGTACAATAGCTAAGAGTATGTGGCTAGAAGATAAGAAATAACGTATACATATATATTTACACTCATTGCTGATCATACAGAAATGATTAACAACTGTTTCTTCAACCTAACACAAATATTTACAAGGGCTGTCAATAATTGTGGAGGGCGCTGTAGCTTCTCTAGCTATATTTTTATCAGTGAGCTCCCTTGCCTGCAAGTTCTCTTTTACATATTCTGCAGCACCACCTCCCTTCTTGCTTATCTGCTCCCTACTATGTAAATGATTCTCACTGACTGAACAACATTGAAATAATTGCTGTAGTCATGTTACAGTTTACTATGAAATGTTTCTGTGCAACAGGTCAGCAAAAGAAATGGGTGTGCAGAGGCCTAACAGTGAGGATACGTAAAGACCACCATCCTCAGCCTCAGCAAGTGGTCCATCAACGTCAAGCGGATGACAGTGAACAGCAAACCCCACTTCTGCCAACCATAGTTACCCCATCAGCTTGGAGGGAATCTGTGGCTGAGGGGATGAGGAGATCCACGGGGCGGAAGGACCCATTCTCTGTGCCTGAGTACGAGATCCACCACTGGTCCGGAGTGAGATACTGGTCACGAGAGGCAAAGAAGACATCTGTAAATGAAAAATCCATTCTGGACCTTTGTAATGCCCTGCAATCGTTTACTCTCTCTTGAGGGGAAGGCTGACAGGATGTCCAACACCCAGAATTGTATTTAAACCTTTAAAATTATTGTCACGGGTCGTGGGCAGCGATCGCGAACAGAGAGCGGCGATCGTGCGGAAGGAGCAGGCAGGCAAGCGGGATACGGAAAAACGGGGGTTTATTCTTAGGAATCGGGGCTAGGGACATCAGACACAGACTGACATAAGGTAACATCAGTGACAGACACGGGTTAGTACAAATCAGGAACTTAAATACATGAAACAAGGCAGCAGGAAACAAGACACGACTGGGCACGATCAGGAAATCACACGTGGGTAATTAGGGGGCGTGGCACACACGAGGAGCGGACGGAGCGGGCGTCACAATTATAAAATAAGTTTGATATTGTGTCAGCCAAATAGTTTCATCAATGTGCATCATAAATAAAACACATAGCTTATGGTGGACCTAAATTTTCCAAACAAACCAGAAATCATATGAATCATGTCAGTGCACTTTGTACTGAATTGCACTAGTATAGTGATGTATGCAGGGTTTCATCTATTCCCTTACATAGTCATGTGTGACGTATTGCTGTAATGCAAATAAACTTCCCATTCATTTGTGTTCCTGCCACTCTATAGCTAAGTACAAACATTAAATGCCAAAGGCATAGCGGAAACTCGATGAGCGCATTTGAGTGAGATCCAGTGATGGATGTCATCTTCTCATGGACTGTGAGTGTTAGTGTCTCGGCCCCAAGATGCATTTTACCATAGATTACACAGATCCATTCATGTCACTTTTGCAGGCTTGCTTATAATTTGCTGAGCTTCCATTGTGAGTCAAGTGTCCCGGTCATAAGCTCAGGTCTGCCGGTTGCCCCACTGGCCAAACGCCCACGGCCCTGACTTTCTGAGCTGGATATTGTGGTTTTAAGTCCCATCTGGGGTGATTCTTTTTTTACTTTTCCCTGCTGCCTTCTGCTTTGTGATATAATAAATATTGCAATAAGTTTCATCTTCATTTTCAATTAATCAAACTGTATGAAAACTATATTTGCAGCAATTACAGCTTTGCAGTCCTTTGCCATTAGAGCTGTCCGTTTATGACAATATTAGGGGAAATTTCAATCCTGCTATTCCCAGAGGTGGGACTGGCTTGGTATTTTCTCTGACCTCACGGTGAAGCTGGTCTCACATGAGCTTGATAGGCTGGAGATGTGATGATTCTGTAGGCCAGTCAAGCAGGACAGTTCTCTGGATTCCTCATCTTTCACCAGTGTGCTTTGAATCAGCCTTGCTGCTTGATAGAAGTGCTGACCACAGGGGGTGGCATGAGTTGTAAAACAGAGCGGTAACCTTGCTGGTTCATTGCACCTTGTACTCTGTGTAAATCACCCACCTTACCAGCACCAATGCAGTCCCATACCATTTTACTCCCTCTGCCATGCTAGGCAGAAGCATGGCAGCTATTCTTTTAAGTTGTGCTTCTAAGGCCAGCATACAAGTTGTATTTTCCCTGTTGAAAAAAACACTGGTAGAGATGGCACAACGAGGCACTGAAGGTTTGAGCCTTGTTACGTGCCGTAAGGTTTGGGGGGGGGATTGTCCTGATCGTTGTCCGGCTGCCTTCGTCTCCGCCTCCCGGACCTGGCCACGCCCCGAGCTATACGCTACTTCCGCATTTATGATTTAAAAGGCCGTGGCGGGAGAGTAGCGGCAGCTCTGCTCACAGTTGGTTTTTGCGTTATTGGGTTGCTTGTGTTCTTTTGATTGATCGTGTATGACAGTTTTGGTTTTCTGGTTTTCGTCTCTTGCCTTATCCCTCTGTACCTTTGCCTTTGGTTTTGACTGCTTTCTGGTTTGTGATCTATTGCCTTCCTCCTGACTCCTCTCTTGCTTCGCCCCTCGGATACTGTGTTTCGGCTTTGGTGTTCTGTATGTTGGTTTCTGTTAAGTGCGTAGGGAGTGACGGCTGTTTTGTTTTGCGTACGTGTTGCTTATTCTGTGTTTTGGTTAGGGAGTTAGGATTAGTCTGTGTCATTTTTCTTTTCGTTTAGAGTTAGCTTAGTTTGGGACGTGTTCGTTAGTGGTGTTTTGTTTATTGTTTTGGCGGTGTCACTCCCGAAGTCTGTTGCCCTATTGTGTGTGAAAGTCTTTGTGAATAAACATAAAAAAATACAAAAATAGATCCCTTTGTGTCCCGTGTTCCCTTTTCCCATACCCTGGTTGTCTCGTTTTCCCCTCTCCTTTCCCTTTACCTTTCTGGCGGTCCTCAACCCTAGACTGAGGATCGTAACAGCCTTTTTAACCATTGTATTGAAAACTGGTTCACTACTCGAAGACAGTGCACATGGGTGACATATCGTGGTGAAAGTACCACTCCTGACTATATATATACATTTATGAATGCATTTGACTGTGTGTGTGTGTGTGTGTGTGTGTGCGTGCAAACTGACAGACTGAGAAAATGAATTCAGAAGTTTTGTCTTGCTAAAAGTAAATTCTTTTTTAGAGAAAATTAGTTACAAATGAAAACAAAAGAAACTGATGGATTTTTCTCTCTTTTCTATTAAGAGAAGCAATAATAAAAGAAGACTTAGTTAGTTATTGAATTTATATAAAGAATAACAATCTGCCATTCTTTGCGGTCCCTTTTGCCAAGTTTAATGCCCTTTCTTGTCAATGACCATCATGAGCCTGGTATCAGTTCACACAGACACACACACACACACAAGCAACTAGGACAACCTCCTAGACGCCGCTCTGAGAAGTGTAATGTTTGTGATCGTGGTTAATCTTATGCTACATTAAGGCCCCATAGTTAATGATGGGGATTAAATCAGGCGATGAAGACAGCCAGGTTACAATTTCATCACCTTCCAAGCTGGTTTTAAGGTGATGTCATGGTCTGTGCCTATTCTTGAAGTTTCAACTTGTGAGCCTTGTGCATTGTATTAAGCTGATGTCTTTGTCAAAGTACGCATGAAAGAAAATAAGAGTATTTTACTGGGGAACGAGGATCATGACTACAGACTGTTGTGTGTCTGGCTGTAGTACCAACAGCAAGAAAATCCGAGATAGAACACTTTAAACCCAAATCTAAGTTTGTTCTTAGGTCCTACAGGCTTGTTGGCTCTGCATGTAATATGCATGTTCTGCTGCTTGTTTCCTTGTGCCTGTGTGTGTCTGTGTCTGTCAGTGAGTCCTATGATGCACTGACCTTCTTGGCAGAATATTCCCCTTCCTTACAGTATGTCCTATTGTGACTCCCCTATGATCCTGTACTGAATAGATTATAAAATGCATGGACATAATCAAATGCTACATCTTCCTTAACTATTCATTTAACATTTTTTAAATGATTTATTTTTCCACTTTTACGTTTAGTGGTCACTCCATAAGAGCTGTCCTTTAACGTGCTGCGCAGTGTCCCTGGATGCTTTGCAGTCCACTGCAAGGCTTGGACTTGAGGAGTCGATTCATTATGAAATGACTCCCAGTCTGAGCTGTGAGCTAATGCACAATAACCAGAAGCCAGGTAGTGACTCTTGGTTGTTGTAGTTGTTCTCTTCTGACCTGGGAGGTGTTCCACTAAGCAGGATTTCTCAGTTAGCGGAGTTAACTTAAGCTAGAAGTCATGATTGTTCAATAGGAATGCTCCTTATCTCTTATTGGACAATTATGAGTGAGCCAGTGTCTTGTTTAATAAGAGAAAATCTGTATCCATCTTCTGAATTATTCAGAATTATTCTACTTCAAAACAAACAGTTATCCTCAGAGGCAGCATAACATCCTGGCAACTGCTCAATGCAGCATTGAAAAGCACTACAGAGAGTAATGAACTCACAGATGTAATGAGCACAGAGCATCACCAGCACGCTGCTCTCAGCAGTTGAGGACATTAATCTTTCCCCACAGAATACTCTGCTTGTGTAGTGTTTGTACTTGGCCTGATACTGAAGGGGCATAAGTGATAATTAAGTGACATGATAATAAAGTGCATTGCTGGGTGTCTCTTTGCCAATCTCACATGAAACAGTACTGTGATGCAAGACAGGGAGCTCGCACTCCCTCATTCAGAGAAGGGCACAGAGTGCGGCTGTGGAAACCAGCGCATGTGCAAAAAGGGCATCAGAAATTCTCTGCACCCATCGAGACCCATCCTGGCTGACGGGAAAGCATGGCATGCTGCCCATTTGGCCTCAGTACCCAGTGGACTTCCCAAATTTCCAGCCCTGCCAAAGACTGGTCCTGAAAGAACAGTTGAGCTTGGAATGGCCTAAGGAACTGGAAGCTGTGCAGCCAGGGCACACAAACCATCATCGGCTCAAGGACTATGGAACTTCACAGAATTAAACAAAGAAATGAAATGCATGTTCTGACCGTGATTTTCTGGTTAGAAAGAGATACCTTAAAGGAAAAGATAGATTCAGTGTAAAATATATAACAGTTGTTCATAGATCCTCTTACTGTGGTCCTCAGTGAATGGAACATTTCTAATTGTAATTGATTTCTGTTGGAAGCAAAACAGGCAGTTCATAGTGAAAAGGTTGTGCACTTACAGGAAGGCACAAGCACAATGTTTTTTGTTGAACTTACATTATTGTTTTTTCTGGGGTGTAGTGACCTTATAGGAATAAATGTTTCAGGTAAGGCGTGTCTTTTATAGATTACAGTGCTGCTGCAGGAAGAAGAATACATAAGTAAAGGGGGGATGTTGCGTTCAGTTAGTAATTGTTCTGTTTTCCATATTACTGTATGTCACAAGAGGGTGCTGTAAGGCTGTTTTATTCGACTTCAATTCCTATTCCAAGAGTCAAGAATGGATAGTTGATCCCAGGCAGCAGTTTTCCAGATTATCAACTTCAAAAACTTAAAAATATGATAGGAAAAAAGTCTTTGTAAAATTAAGAAGTATATAATACTATGAATGACAAGGGGTCTTAATACTTTTCATTTAATTTTATTAACTCAATCTTTTGCTGGCAAGTATACCTTTTAAATTATATACATAACAGTACAACTGCATTAGTTGTGTCTTGTATGCACACTCCATACAAAGTAAAAGGATAGGGCGGCTACTTCATTAATAGTATTTCTTATTGATACTTTACATTTCCTTTCTACTGCCCAACTCCCAGAGGACCATACAGTTTTATTACAACATAGGAGTCTACCGAAATGTCGATACTAATCATATTGTAGTGGTGGGCTTTTTTATTTATTCTACATAATTGTAAGATATAAATGCGTTAATTAGTAAAGAAGTTATGGCCAAAAGATCTTTCCATCTACACCCTGACATGTTGCTTGTTTATGCCTAATTACCGCTCCAAGATGGTGGCGCTGCTGACACGTTGTGGAAAAGCGAGGTGAGGCATCTAGGCTTTCAAATTCATGAGCACCACGATGTACTTCGTTTAAATGGGAGGTTCACCCCAAAACTATAAAAAGATATTTTAGAGGGGCCTTAATGCTATCTATCCATCAAAGTTGTGCTGGGAGTTGTTCAGATTTGGAAATATCAGTCGTAGAAATGTCGGGCTTCTATCGAAGTACACTACTCGTATCACTGCGCATTAGACACGAGCGCGAGCTCCCTGGCGATATCTGCTGCGCAGTGATATTATTGGTGTGTGGAGTTGGGTAGAAGGAAATAGTTCGTATATTAAACTGCTCGCGACGAAGTCTGTGGATTTTCTTAACCTGTTCCTGATTTCTGGTAAGAGATATAGCTGTTGATTTTTTCAAATGCGTTGTTCTGGCGCTTTAAGTAGTGAAAGCAAAATTGAATCTTATTATATTGTTTATTCATTAATGAGTCGCTATATCATGTATACTGCTCAATGTTTTGATTTAATAAATATTTAAATTTAATAAATATTTCAAAAAAACTTCAACATTTAAAATGGTTCATGATTTTCAGGAGCGGTGCAGTGGTTAGCACTGTTGCCTTACACTTGCCTGTCCCCCCATCCTGGGTTGATTGATAGATGATTTTCAGGTCACACCGCCCCCTCAGAGCCCACCAGTCAGTGACTGTCTCAGAGTGTGATGTAATACACAAAGTCCGCACCACCCACTTTTCAATGAGCAGTAAAAACACACCAGCTTGTCTCAGCGGACAGCGGCTCTTATCAGATAAGGGGAAAAGGATGAGATATCAAAAGTAAAAATAAAAATATCACGTTTGGTTAATATCAAATGAAAACAGCCCTGTAATAATATATTGGATTCTAGGATATCATCTATTAAAAGGGTGAATCTATTCTAGCAGACCATAAAAATCCAATTATGAACAGTGAAAATGGGCATAATAGGTCCCTATAAACGACAGGTTTCTGTCCATGGTGCTGAAAACCAGGATTGGCAGATTTCAAATTACAGCGATTCCCCCACTAAATCACAGATTTTTCTCCGACGCCTCACGATTCTCTGCGTTTCCCGTACATTGTTTGTGGTCCGATTGTTTTCGTTTTGTTCTAAGCCCTACGATGGAAGACGTTGACCATTCAGGAGAAGGTAAAACTTCTGGATGTGCTTCGGGAAGGAAAGCGTTATGCGGACGGCGTTCGCCATTATGGCTTGAATGAATCAACAGTATGCTACATGAAGAAGTATGAAAAGAATATGTAAGAGCCATATATGTTTTTATTTTTATATATTCCATTACATATATAGAGAGAAAGTTGTGTGTGTGTATATATATATATTACATATTATTATTTCATTTTTATTATTATTATTATGTCACTCATATCCTTAGCCCGACATACAGATATATGTGTTGTTTTAATGAGTTTACATATGTTTAAAGCATGTGGGAGGGGTATTTTAAGGCTTAAACTTCAAAAAAACTTCTGTATCGTGGATTTTCACCTATCGCTGATGGGTCTGGAACGCATCTTCCGCGATAGGCGGAGGATCAAATTTACCTTTTTAACCTGATTTAACTTCAACCCTCTTATTTTGTTAACAGAGTGTGCGGGGGGAATACAAAGGGTTACAGTGGGTAATAGGTGATTTATATTGACCTTAATTATCACCCAAGTGACTCTGGACAATCAGCTCAATAATGCTTCCCAAAAGCTTCTCTCTTTTTCACTAGTTACACTTCATTACACCGAAATCAAGGAAGAATCAAATGTACAAGCCCATTATACAAAATATAAGATGCAAACACATAAAAATATTTTGTAAAAACATTAAAAACAGATTAATATATATTGTGCAATTTGAAACTTTACATTTTGACCTCACTTAGAAAAAGCAGGTGATGACCAGCCCAACCAGCAGTTCCGTCTGGTTGTACAGAATACCTACTCAATTAAATTTTGAGGTCATGACTAAACTAAATTTCAGCTCTGCCTTTAACATCACCAGTTAGATGAAACTGATCATTGCAGAGGGAAATACAGTGAAGCCATGAAACATACTAGATGTAAATATATTAATTTTCACATACACTTGAGCTCAGTGAATTCAAGCGCGTCATACACTGTAAAAAAAAAGAATCCACCAAAAAACGGTTTTAAGTTAATGGACTCTTCCTTCAATTTACAAATATTGTATATTCAGTTTTCCACAGTTTCTTAAATGATAGTTTATTTTCATTTTTAATTCTTCATTCTGCCAATGTAGATTTGTTTGTTTAATAAACGGTGTTGTTCATAAAAGTACAAGTAATTTGAGAATATAGTGATTCACTACATTGATTATTTTTCATAACTCAATGGCCCATAAACATACAGTTATCCATCTGAAGCTGGATTTAAACCAGCAAACTTTGGATTACAAGCCCAAATACTTGAGCTACTGAGCCACACACTTACACTGACTCAGCTTAAGTTGCAGAGACACAGTGGACTTTCTGTTGGATGTCAGACAGAACGGCAAAGGACCCCTCACTAACAGGAACCTAAAACACACAAACACTTGGGAACACTTCAAATGCGTGATCTGACTCTGCAAGGGGAGAACATGTTCATGTGGAGTCTTGGCTTTTCACAACGTTTCATTCCTGCTTATAGCTAAGGTTTTTTTTAGCCGTTGTCACTCTAAGGTTGCCCATTAATGGTTTGGAATTGGGAATGTAAAGCTGTTTTGTTAGCATGTCTGCCTTACAATTCCTTTACTGTAAGTCGAGGCCTGCTGGAGCTCAATTCTGCTTCATGGCACTTGTATTTACTCTTTATTTTGCATTACATTATGTGTGAGACTAACCCCTTTCTCTACCTCTCCATTCCTCCTGTCGAGCTCCATACAGAACTAGTGGAGAAAAGGGGTGCTTGGAGGGGGGACGATATCTCTGGATGCCCACTTAAGAAATATCTGCGTTACCTTCCAATACACCTTCCAAACTTAAGTGGATTGAACATGGGTGCTGTTGAATTAATAAAAAAATGCACTGTATTAAAAATTATTTTGTTTATATAACATAAAATTGAACTATAAACATGAAATTTAAATCTGTCGTGCAAAAATAGTCATGCAAAGTCATTGATTTATTTTTAATACAATTGCACTGTGATACATTTAACATCATATTTTCAGTTCTGCCTAACAGAACTAACACTTTTACAGGCTTTTGTTGAAATTACCTTAAAAATTCATCTGGAATGTATCGATTTATGCTGTAATTAATGATGCAAATTAACACAGATGGGGCCATTTTGACCCAAAACAGCTAGTTGGAGGGTAGCAATCCTCCAGATTGTAAAGGTCAAGATACTGGAGCAAAAAAGAAAAACAGTGAAAGCTGTCAGAAACAGGCAGGAAACTCTGCATGGATGTTTTTTGAAGAGGTAGATGGTCCAGTTGGCTGTATTAGTCAGAGTGCTAAGAAACATAGTGCCAACAAGCCCATGGCCCCTTTTCATGTAAAACTTCGTACATGAGGCTGTTTGTGCTGTTTAGTGCCTTTGTTAGCCTCGGCTCCTGTAAATCATATAAGCACACCCACCACACCCCCAGGAGCATTCCGTGTGCCCCCACTGGCCAACCTGCCTGTCCCCCCCAACCCACAGACCGTCTGTAGTTCTGAAATTTATCCACATGGCTGTTGACCAAGTCTAAGGTAAAATTCCATAAATTAAATTTTCAGTAAAATACAATTTTTTCCCGTAATCTGGGAGACAGTGCAGAATTATTGAAGTCGGTCCTAACTCTGTCTTGAATATGTACCCAGCAGGCACCTAGGACTCGTATCTCCCTCTGAGAATCTCTTCTAATGCGCTCAGCAGCAGAAATTCTCTATCCTAGATGAGCCTGCAAAGTTCTGTAGAAATTAAATATACTTTAGTCAAATGAGAGACTAACCTGCTGTCAGGCTGGGGAAGCTTGAACAAGGCCTTCATTCATGACAGCTCCACTTGGCTTTTTGACGAGTCCCCATTTAGATGCAGCACGTCAAAGACTGAAGAGCAGGATGAAGGCTGTAAGTGCAGTTTGCTGTGGATTATGACTGTGTTTAAATCTAATAATGGATGAGACAATTTACTTAAAGCAAGATATAGTTCATATTGCTCTTCAGGCTTCGTGATAAAATATTAAAATTATGGAGTACAAAGTTGTACATGCAAATAAAACAATGCAGAGCGGCAGGGCGCCTGGCCCAGAGGGTCTTCACATAGAATTCTACAAAGGCTATTTTTTCCTGTTAGATTTACAGCTTTGGTTGTCTTGCCCTTTAAAGAAATTCTCTCAAGAAAGAAGTTGCCTCTTACCATGTCACAAGCAATTAGTTTCACCCAAAAAGGAGGAGGACCCCTCTCTGCTCCCCGTGTTAGTAGGTTCTCCCCGACTCCTCCTGCTTATTCCTTCCTCCCTCCCTCCTATTTGTGCTCTCCTCCTCCTCTTGGGTTCTATTCATGTCTTTTGGTTCAGCAATAAAACCCACAAGGCTGCCCTTGGATTGTCCCTCTTCCCATCGTGACATATTATGTATTACATGATTATGAAGTGATTTGATTATTATACAATAGTCAATTAACCACTTTGTTTCTTCAACTTGTCTTTCTTCTGAATCATCAGATATATGTCGTAGCTGGTAATTTGTTACACTCTGCTGTCAGTGCCAGTGTAGCCTAGGTACAACCAGTCGTATGTTTCGTTCATGCTGATGTTTGAACAATTTTTGGGAACAGATTTTCATAATGTTTTCTAATATATGTGGTGTGATAATTGAGCATGACCCCACTGTTGCTGTGCTTGGTGCTCCTGTCATGATCTGTAATCTCTTATTTTTTCATGTCTCCTCCCACTCATGCCAGCAGGGGTCGCTGCTGGCCCTTTGTAACCTTCCTAATTCTCCTGTATCCCATTATAGTTCTCCATCCTAACCCTGTACACCTGTTTTGTCGCTGATTAGTGTGCTGTGTATAAATATGTCTGCCCTCACTGCGTTCCCCAGCTCAGTCATTGCTGTTCCATGTGTAGTCTGTGTTTCCTTAAAGTCCACGTCTGTCTCAAAGTGGCTGCATTTGAGTCGAGTCTCACCCGATGCTCACATCTCCCCGCAGAAAAACAATACACCGCCTCACAGGCCAGAGCCACAGCCTTCTCCTCTCACACAGTGGAAGTCCTCCAGACCCCCTGCCTTCAGACAATAGGTTAAGGATGTGTTTTCTATGTTACCTTTTGAAAATCTGAGATACAGCAGAGGCAAATGTAGGAAGAGCTTTCATGCTGTCTGGCCTCCTTTCACTGAAAATGTGGAGGGCCTGTATCTCACTTAGAAGATATTATTTAATCCCTTATATTACAAACCAAAGAATATTACACTACACCATTACTAGGCTACACAAAGTTATTTTAACAACCACTGAATGGAAAAAGGTCAGTGCTGAATATATATAGCTGTGGAGAATCAGCAGGCCTTGCTGAAGGACCCACAGATGTGCCCAGGCTGGGCTAAAGTGGGCTATTTTCTGATCACAGGCTTAGCACACTGAGCTACACACTGCCCCTAAATTTATAATTATATGTAATCTGTGTGTGTATGTGTTATCTAGATTTGCCCTGTATGTTTCTAACTAAATCTAATCCAGGCCTTGATCCTACACCTACTATAATTATAAGTACCTCACTATACCTATATCTAACACTGCTATTCATCACCAGTGTTACATGTCAGGGCTTCGCTGCAATAGATCCTTCAGTGCTGCAGGTTATTACTGTGACTTTGCACACACACACGTTGCTGCTTCCTCAGCCAGTGTCACATATACTTTATTACACACAGACCTCAGTAATCTCTGCTACACTCACACCTGCTCACTTTACATCCATGGTTAAATTCTCCTAATGGAATCTATCTTAATGTCTTTATTATATTTTATTTTAATTGTTACCATATTATTCATTGTATTGTTCTTTCGATTTTATTTCTATTTTATTATTGCTAATACACCGGATCTGAGTGCCTCATTTTGTTCCCTTCATGTAGAACACGTTTTGTAATGACAATAAAACATCCTTATCCTCATCTAAATCACACTGTCTAACTACTAACCTGTTTAAATAATATAATTGGATTTCAAAGGTTAATAGTCACTCAATTACCCCCTCAGCCCAACAGTACCACAAACACCCAACATGCACGGAAATTTTCTCCTAAGTTGTTTTCCCTGCCTGGAACAATACCACAGCAGTCACATGGACTAATGTTTCAAAACATTTCGGAAACCTTGCATTGAAACTTGAGGTCTTTAGAAGGGATCAGTCCTGGGTGGCAAAGTTGCCATCACAAAGGTTTTTGATTAAGGGATTCATGATGCCAGGTAGCCATCTTTCACAAGCTGGTGGGCTGTGCCACTGATGCGTTTGCTTGGGTTTTATATGTCTGTCCTGGTTTGTGTTCTTGCCACTTCAGGTTCCCTGGTTTTGCTCTACATTCCTCGGTCCTCTGCTGTGGAGTCTACCTTCTGCTTCACCTCATTCTGGTCGCCCATACAGTCAGCGGCCCATGTCCCCCTGGTTCCCTGTTTCCTGAGGTTAGTCTGCTAGTCTCCGGGGCCAGGGGGCAGAAATCTGCCATGTTGGATGGGCGGCCCAGGTTGGGGTGCTCCATCATAGACTGATACATGAAGGATTATAAATGGTTTTTAACCAGTATGTACCGAGTGTGCGTCGTGACGAAAAGAATGTCATGGGAACATTTAGGACTGACTGCAGTATTAGTTCAAAGCATGATTGTGTTTTTCTTAATTTTTATTGATTTATTTTTGAATTATTAATTTTTTAAAGTAACTTGATTCAGTTAAAAGGGGTTTTTCCATTTGCTTTAGCAGAAGTTCGTGTAAGTATGATGTTCACCTTCCCTTTTCATAGTCTAGTCTTTGCCAAGTTTAATGCTTATTTCCCCTGGTTAAGTTAATCTGACTTGTGTGTTTAGGAGGGTCATACAGGCTTTTTGTTTGTAATGGAAGCACAGGGTCTGTACTTGCAGCTTATTTGCCATGCTAATGGAAGCATTTTACCTTCCTCTCTAATCTCTTTTTTTCTTGGCTCTCACTGCAGTCTCCTCTATGCCAGGGTTTCTCAACCCAGTCCTTGGACCCCACTGCAAAGATCCACAGTTTTGCTCTGTCCAAGCTCTCAGCACAGCAGTAAAAGGTGACTGTTTGGTTCATGCATGCAGGGATCTGGGACAGAGCAAAAACGTGGAGCTGTCTGGTGGGCTGAGGAATGAGTTTAGAAATGCTGCTGTATGAAGTATTAAACCATTTGACCGGTTGGATAAATATTAAAATGTTTTCTCAAAATATAAAAAGAGATAATCTTCTGTTTTGCGTCTCATTACAAGCAAACTTGTTTTTTGTTTTTATGTCACTCTAGTATTTGATATCTAATTTTCAGTCTTCTGGCAATATAATCTGGTGAATGGGGAAAGACTTCCAGCAGGGGCTCCGGTTTCCTCCCACAGTCCAAAAGTGCGCAGGGTAGGTTAATTGGCAAATCTGAGTTGTGAGTGTTTGCGCCCTGCAGAGTGTTGACTCCTGCCCAGGGTTGGTTCCTGCCTACGCCTGTTGTTCCAAGGACAGGCTCCGGTCCCCCCCGCGACCTCAGTTTGGCTTGCTGTCTCCCCGCTTGGTTTTCTTTGGTTTACGTCTTCACTAGCCCCCTTGTTGCTTTGACTTGTGTGTATGTTATGTATGTGTGATTGTATTGCTGCATAGGGAGTGACTGCTATTTTTAGTGGTGCAACGGATCACAAAACTAACGGTTCGGATCATATCACGGATTTTGAGTCACGGATCGGATCAATTTTCGGATCAGCAAAAAGGGGAGAAGTCAAATGTAATTTGCTTCTCATTTATTACAAGAACAGTATGGCAAGGAACTTTTGGTTTTATCAAAAATAACTAAAATAAATTACAAAAATAAAACCAAGAAATAACTGAAAAAGCTGAATAAATACAATTTTTAAATAAAATTCTCAATACTTGAATACTTCAATGCAACAATTGAAAAACAACCTGAGAACTGAAAACAGGCCAAACCTTATAATGACAAATTTTTTTTCAAAAAGATGAGGATGTCTACATTCTCTGGGGAGAGAGTAGACCTCTTAGCTGTCACTATGTCACCTGCTGTGGAGAATACCCTCTCACTAGGAACTGAAGTGCCAGGCACAGCAAGGTAGTGTCTTGCCATTTTTGCAATGTGAGGGTATTTACACTCATTGTGTTTCCACCACGCCAGCGGATTACCACCATCCACTGGCAAACTGCTTGCTGCCCTGTATGACGCTACCTCCTCTTTGATTGTGTTGTAAAAAGTTTTCTCTGTGTCTGACTCTTTCACAAATGTATCCCCAAAAAGCTCTTCTATGGCAGACTTCTTTTGTGGAGGAGATGCATTTGGCCCTGTGTCTTCTTCAGAGGGTGTTGGCTCTGTGGCTTGACCCTGCAGAAAAAATTACTGAGTTATTTAACTATATTTCTTGTTATATATTTCATAGGCAATCAATAACATATGCTGGTAATTTTCAAAATTAAGATCAAATATTCACATAAATAATAGTTAAAATATTTTATAACTTAATTATATTAATATTAAATAATATGAATAACTGTATTATTTTTTACCTCTTCAGTAGCCACAATCTCAGTTGTGAGATCAGTGTATGTCTTCTCGCGTAGGGCTGGTTCTATGTGAGTCAAGGACTTGAACCTTGGATCAAGTGCAGTAGATCTGTGAAGATAATCTTGTATTTCAGGGGGGTTGGTGTATCTGGAAATCAGGTCCCCTCTTATGGCAGCCTTAACATCTCTGGTAATGCTGGTGTCTTCCTCATTTGCACACATGGATTGTATAATTCTGGTTTTCAGAGGTAGGATCATGGACACAGATGGTGCATTTTCAGTACTCAATAGGGTTGTGACTGTTTTGAGAGGTTTGAGGAGCTGAAGGACCTCCTCTGCTACTTTCACATCATCATCAGACAAGGTGACAATGTCTCTGATATTTTTTTTCAGTGTCTTTTCTGTCAGTGCAGAGTATACTGCTGCCTGCTGCTCAAGATAGCGCTCCAACATGTCATATGTGGAATTCCATCTTGTAGTGACGTCGTGTATGAGCTTGTGGGCTGGTAGCTGTAGCATTTCTTGCTTTGTTTTAAGGACATGAGCTGCTGTTGTACTTCTGTGGAAAAAAGAAACCACCTTCCTAATCCTCCCAAGAAGGCGATCCATCTGGTTAACTGAGATTCCTCTTTGGCATGCTAAATTTATCACATGTGCAAAGCAAGATATCTGTGGCCCTAGTCCAGCTTCTGTCACTGCATTTACTTGGTTTCTGGCATTATCTGTGGTGACTGGGATATTGCTACATGCATTGTGTCTCTTTAACTTCCACTCAGCTACTGCTTCTATCAGGATTTGCGCTAGATTTGTGCTTGTGTGAGTCTCATAGAGGGGGCGTGTCTGTAGCACCGGACTTTGCATCTCCCATCCCGCTGTTATATAATGGGCAGTCACAGTCACGTAGCTTTCGGTAGCCCTTGATGTCCACCCGTCTGTGGTGAACGAAATAGAGGATGCATCTGATAAGTCTGCGACGATTTTGCTTTTTTCCTGTTCGTAAAGTTCAGGCATGACCTTCATGCTGAAATGTGTGCGCGAGGGTATTTCGTACTGTGGCTCAAGCACTTTTAGGAGGTTTTTAAAACCCTTGTTTTCAACAACAGAGTATGGCCTCATGTCTGCCGCGATAAACATCCCGATAGATTTGGTAATAGCTTTAGCCCGCTCTGATTCTGGTGCAAAGTGCTGCTTAAATGCAGCGGTGAGCAGCTGTTGCTGTGGTTGCTTCGGTTTGCATCCTGTCTGCACACCGGGGTGATGTCGCTTCAGATGCGTGGCCATACTCGATGTATTGCCACTTTCATACGGCTTTCTCGTGCCACAGTGTCTACACAATGTAACTGTTTTGTCCACCACCCTTCTTCCGTCATCATTATATTTTACAGGAAAGCCAAAATGCTCCCATACAAAAGATTTGAATGACGCGGGAGGCTTTTCGAGTTCCTCTGTTCCGCCGCTAGCCATCGTTGTTGACTGAGTCACATGTTCCGCTGACGTAAACACGACTTCTGTGTAATTAATTATTTATTATTTAAGCAATATCAGCAGAAAACACTGTTTTATCTGCGGTTATTTTTTTTTTATTTATCTAAAAGTTTAAAAAACGAGTTAATCCGCGGATCACGTGCGTTCCGAACCGTGGGTTGTAATCCGTACGGATCACGGATCAACCGCGATCCGTTGCACCCCTAGCTATTTTGTTTTGCAAGTGTGTGTTGGACTCTGTTTATTTGGTCAGGGAGTGAGGTGGAGTGTTTGTCTTTTGGTTTCCTTTTCTTTTGCACTTAGGTGAGATTAGCTGTGGGTCGCACTTGATAGTTGGGGATTTTTTTTATTTTGGCTGTGGTCACTCCCAAAGTCTTTTGCACCGGGTTATTTGTTCAGTGTCAGTATTATACATGAAAAAAAATGAAAATACAAAAAATATCCCTTTGTCCACTGGTGTTCCCTTCTTGCCCTCAACCCCGTTTGTCCCTTTATCCCATTCCCCTTTCCCGTGAATACTGTTACACTCCAACCCTAGACAGGATATCAAAACAGCATCTTACCTATAGTTTTAAAAGAGATGAGGGATATTAATCATTGACCTTTACCTTTGCTATTTCAGAAATCCGTATCTGCTACCTTGTGACTGGAAGTATACACTGTAAAAAAAGGCAAAATTTGTCACAGTTTTAAACGATTTTATATCAGCCAATTTGACTACAGTATAATTATTTTTTTCCTCTTATGTTAAATGACAGAAAAGTTTTATCAAAACTACATTGCATAACTGGCATCGTAGTACTGATCAGCACCGATTCAGACATCCCGATGAACAAATATGAAGTTCATTTAAACTGTGGTACCTTAAATCCGTCAAGTTACCTCGATAAGCCAGTAACCCTGATTCGTAGTATAGGCCACTGATCACAAGCACTCTGTGTAAACGTATTGTTTAACCGGCGCTGTTGCATTACCAGGGTGAGAGGTTGACTTGCTGGTTAGCTATAAAAACAGATGTTAGTGCAACTCCACGTTAATGGTGCGGTCATCATGGCTTATAAATGCTTATTATCGTTCATCATTGTTTGTGTCAGTAACGATAACATAAACAAGGGTAGGCACCAGGAGAACATCATTGGCTCTTGCATCGATTACTTTTCCCGTAACACCCTTTAGATTGTTTCCCTGAAGGGCAGCAAACCGACAATTTCGGTGTGATTGAGCTGATCACGTGTGCATGGGGAGGGAATGCGGACCACATGACCTTCCCGGTGAGCTCAGCACATCCAGCATCGCTTCGCAAATACAATCAAAATGTTTTATCTTTATTCACACTTTCTATCTTTATTCATTATCTCTACGATCTCACTGCTGGACGAATGCCTGGCATTCAGAGCATTCTTTTATTAGCCATTTGCCTTTGGATGCAGTTTATTTGCATGCCCCAAAGCTTCCAGGCATCAGTAATTGCTTCCCACGTTACTCCGGTCCTGGGGTCTTCTGTAACTGCCCTTTGGGATTACATATATTCAGCATATGCTTTTGTCCGAAGTGATGAGAGTTTGGGGTCAGAGCACTTGGGTCTAAGGGACTTGCTCAAGGGCTTAACAATGTTACGATTACTCTGCCATGGGAGTTGAACCAACAACCAAACTGGCAGAGATGGCCAACCTGCTGAGCTCCACACCCGCTGACGATCTCCTTTTCCTGTCTGCTGCAGTCTCCATGGACCTGAGTCCAGAGAAGCACTCTGAACTTGAGGACATCCGGCTGAGGAAAGGAGCCCTTCTGCTGGAGATCCAGAGGCTGCGGGATGCGCTGAGAGAGGCCCTCATGGAAGTGGAGGGCCTTGAATCCAGCACCAAACGCAGCCAAATCTTAGAAAAGAATAGGCATGTCGCCATGGGAAGAAAGAAATTCAACATGGACCCTAAGAAGGGTATCTTGTTCATGGTACAAAACAATCTTCTCCGGCACACGTCTGAGGACATCGCCCAGCTCCTATACAAGGGAGAGGGGCTGAACAAAACAGCCATTGGGGATTACCTGGGTGAGAGAGACGACTTCAATATCCAAGTCCTCCAAACATTTCTTGGGCTTCATGAATTCGCAGGGTTCAACCTGGTGCAGGCTCTCAGGCAGTTCCTCTGGAGTTTCCGTCTGCCAGGAGAAGCACAAAAGATTGACAGGATGATGGAGGCCTTTGCGCAGAGGTACTGTCAACGTAATCCTGGAGTCTTTCAAAACATTGACACCTGCTATGTACTTTCATTTTCCATAATCATGCTAAAGACTAGCCTTCATAATCCAAATGTGTGAGACAAGCCCAGTGTGGACAGGTTCATCTCCATGAATCGAGGAATCAATGATGGAGGCAACCTGCCAGATGATCTCCTCCGAAATCTTTATAAGAGCATAAAGAATGAGCCATTCAAGATTCCTGAAGACAATGGGAACAATGCCTTCTTCAACCCTGACAGAGAGGGTTGGCTCTTCAAACTGGGAGGAGGTCGGGTGAAAACATGGAAAAGGCGGTGGTTCATCCTGATGGACAACTGCCTTTACTACTTTAAACATACTACGGATAAGAAACCCAGGGTGATCATTCCGCTGGAGAATCTGAGCATCCGTGAGGTGAAGGATCTCAGGAAGCCTAACTGCTTTGAACTGTACATCCCTAACAACAGCAGACAGCTGATGAAAGCCTGCAAAACGGAGGCGGACGGCCGCCTGGTAGAGGGCAATCATGTGGTGTACCGCATCTCGGCGCCAACCCCTGAGGAGAAGGACAAGTGGATACAGAGCATCACTGCTGCTGTGAGCACTGACTCTTTTTATGAGATGCTGGCAGTAAGAAAAAAACGGCTGAATAAATAAATAACGATAAAGACTGTGTGAATATGGTTGGATGTGCTATTGCAGAAAGTATTTATTTCAGAACAAGGAACTTTGCACAAAGTAATGTTTAACCTTAAGGTAGCATGACCGAATTCCAGGTTTTGTTTTGATGCGACTTATTGTTCACTACAGATTTTATCATCGAAATGCCCTGTCCTTTTTTTGTATAAATGTGAAATTAAATGTTATTTGCACTGTATTGCTGATCTTTATGTCAGAGTACCTTTTTTTCTGAGAATCCACACTGCTGTAAATTAGCATTAACATGATTAGGATTGGGATGGAAAAATTATTTTCCATCTTAACCCATATTCTAAGCATATTGATTTCTGTTGTAAATTTTACTTTTACAGCAGTATGATTTAAGACACTAACAGCAATTTTTCAACCAGTAATTGTTAATGTGATAGGAATTGCATTCAACAGCAAATGCGTTCAACTTAACCAAATGTATAAATCTTACATATTCTGATGATTTGACATTCCCCCGATGTCTGTGTGATGTATTTCAGCAACAACACGCAGTTAATGAGATCACTATGCGGAATTTAGCCGACTGTTATTTTACTGATTAGGATATATCACCCAAGATTGGGGTATACTATATATCAAGGGTCAGCAACCTTTTTGAAACTGAGAGCTACTTCACGGGTACTGAGCCATACAAAGGCTACCAGAACAGACTTTACCTAAACTTATCTAAACTTCATGTAGAATAAACACGTTTTAAATGCTTTTTTGGATATTGTCATTTTCAAATCTATATAAATACAAATGTGATTAAAGAAGAATAGCAACAAGATTAAATTAAATTTTAGTCGCTGCCCACTGGTGAGTTGTGGTATTTTTAGAACAGGTCCGTGGGTGACTCAGGTGGTCCTTGGGGGCATCCTGGTGCCAGTGGGCACCATGTTGGTGACCCCTGTTCTAAATGGTATGTAGGGTATGCAAACTACACCAACGCTTCTGATGTAGCTACATTTAGGCTTATAGTGGAATAATATAGTGGAAGATTCCTTGCGTGAGTGTCTGAGAGCGTGAAAGTCATGCCAGATGCATGGTAGTCGGCAGCCCTGCTTTCCGTGTGCATCTGGAGGATCAGGCTGCAGAACACTGGAAAGGGGTCCACAGCTCAAGGGGACCACCAGAGGACAGATGGAGTGGAACCGGGAACCAAGGGATTTGCCAGTGACTGGCACTCACTGTTGTTTTCGACTACAATAAAAACAGTTGTACTGGCTAAATAATGAGCATACAAAAGGAAAAAAAGACATGGATAGGAATAAAAAGGTAATTAAAAATAGAAAAACAACTGAAGAGTCATTCACACTGAACACGCGTCTCTGCTCTCAGGACGATGATCCTGCCAACTGCGCCAGACTGCGACAGACCGAACTACAAAACTGTAGACTCAGTGGACAGCTGACTACGCCACCCTAGGAATTTCATCCAGCTTTCCATTGAGACTACAGTTTTGCAGTCTGTTCTGCCAAACAATGTATTAAAAAGTGCAGTGTTATACATGACACTGTAATTAGTTCAATTCAAGAGATGTACTATCAAGTTATAATAGTGTGATTATCATAATCACACAAATATATGAATTCCTCTGATACTGAATTAAACAACCCTTTATGCTGTCCCTTATGTGAATTAGTAAACATTTCCACACCTCTTTCACCATAGACAACCATTCTCTCCATAGTCATATGCAATTCCAATTCCCCCTTTTATTTATTTTATGGCAGACAGCAGTGTATTATTATATTATAATTATATTATATTTATTATAATTATATAATTATATTATATTATAATTATTATATATATCATTATATTAGGGTGCCCCTCGCAGAAGGTAAATTTAATCTTATTTAATTACATTTTCTATATAGCGTCAGATGACAGCAGACGTCATTTACTGTAAGGTTACCTTTACTATAGAAGATATAACAGCTCCCAAAGTTCTTCATCTGGTACAGAAAACATACGCCTGACAGATGTTGAAATTTATTCCGTCTTTATTCTTCTAGACACCGTGAAAAACTATAAAATAAACATATTATTAAATTCCTGCATTACATTTAATCTTACAAGACATTCTAAAAGATCCATGATTTTACCGCTAAACAGCGGCTCATACATCACCGCAATTCCACTTTTCAATACAAGACAACAAGTAAATACAATAAATATAAATTACCGTGTGCGCCTTCTGACCAAATGCTTAGGAGTTATTACAGATCCTGCCGTGACAAGCCGACAAACCACAAGTTGACTCCATGAATCTCCCAGCATGCATTTACTCCTACCCTATTCCGTCACATGACCATGTATTCAAGGGTTAACACGGATCAATTAAATAGTCAGCAGAGGGCACTGGCATACATTTCACAGTATACATCCATCCATCCATTTTCCAAACCGCTTATCCTATTGGGTCGCGGGGGGTCCGGAGCCTATCCCGGAAACAACGGGCACGAGGCAGGGAACAACCCAGGATGGGGGGCCAGCCCATCGCAGGGCACACTCACACACCATGCACTCACACAGGCACACCTACGGGCAATTTAGCAACTCCAATTAGCCTCAGCATGTTTTTGGACTGTGGGGGGAAACCGGAGTACCCGGAGGAAACCCCACGACGACATGGGGAGAACATGCAAACTCCACACACATGTGACCCAGGCGGAGACTCAAACCCGGGTCCCAGAGGTGTGAGGCAACAGTGCTAACCACTGCACCACCATGCCGCCCTCACAGTATCCATTCTATATTAAATCAAACCAGCAAAAGGTGATTATAAAATAACCGTCTTAGCGACAGTTACAGAGTGGCGTAGTCACCCTTTCGCTCTATAGCGCCCCCTACCCCTACTACGATTATAATTATAATAATTGCCTCATGTGCAGTTACGCTGGTTAAATTACCTGGAAATGTTATTAACTGCACATTCTCCTAGAAACTAACAACAGTGCTCACTCAGGTATATTTATAATGGTCAGAAAGCTGATGTAAAGTCTGATATAGTGCTGAATGTGTTATTTTGTAGACAGTAATAGGTTTAATTAATTTTATATTCCATTACTGTAGAAAGCTATACTTGCTTACTTAAGGTATTTTGCGTTATTAATGTGTGATTTAAATGCAAATAGTTTTATTACAGTCAGCATTTATTCACAGTGAGTAGCTTGTCATCATGAAGAGGAAGTGTGACAATCGTGAGTTTTTGGGCAACCACAGAAAAGCAGGAAAGTAAGTACAGACAGTGAGATAATTAGTGCCAGTCAGATGATAGACGTATACAGTATGTGAGTCAAAGGTTCTTCATATATTAATCATTCCCATTCAGGTAACAAATCCTTAGAAATCCATTCCTGAGCATCATGCCAAGAAGCACCACTTGTTTACTGATAACTGCTTTCATGTAAACTCTGCTGTGCTGAGAGTAAAGATGAAGAGGGAGAGACAGCAAGAGGCTGCTGACGGCAGAGAATGCAGGCGACATGGAGGGGAGTGAGAAAAGGAGCAAATATTGATGGTTAAGAGTGAATAATGACGTCACAGCAGCCTGATCCTGATGTTAGTTTAATATGCTTCTTAGTTTGGCCTGTGGTGTGTATTTCAGATACAGCATTTAATCAGGGAGACTGAGTGTGAGTCAATGACAGAGAGAGAGAGAGAGAGAGAGAGAGCAGACAGGCAGGTGAAGATGAAGGTGTATTAGGGAGGAGGGGGGAGGAGCTTGGACCTTCACCAAATCAGCCAAATGTAAATGTCACGTCTATCAAACAGGAGACCCTGCTTTCAGGAGAAATGGTTTAAAGATCACACTGGGCTCCCTTACAGCCCCCCCTCGTCTTAAGGGGGGTTCTTTGTTTCTACTGTGCAAAATAATTTGTAACACAAATGTCTAAACTGGCATGAAAGACACATTCAGCTCTTGTGAAGACTGGCATGTGAAACTGGAAAAGGCACTGGGGAAATTCAGTGCACATAAAGACAGGCAGTGCCACAGATTAGCACTGATGACATGGATTCAGAAGATCAATCCTGTTAATATTCAACCTTCAGATGAGCTGGAAAGAGCAGCAGCAAGTGAGGAAAAATCTTCTGAAGTTAAGTACTTGGCACGGCAAGGCCTGGCTTTTCGAGGTGTTGGTAAGGAGAGTGGGAATTTCAAGCAGCTTCTAATGCAAACAGCAGAGGGCGATGCAGAGCTGACCATGTGGCTGAAAGGTCACTTTGATTTCACCAGTGCTGTTTAACTGTAACGCCTGTTCCTGGGTTGCCCTCAGTCCTTGTTATTGGTTATGATTCTCACTGTCCTGCATTGTGTCTTGTTAGCTGTGTATTTAAGTGCCTGTTCTGCTTCTGTTCTTTGATGGTTCATTATAGCTGTATGTTGTATGTATGTATATAGTTCTCTAGTTGTGTTTATTCCATCATTTAGTTCATTCCTGGTCATTTGCTGTTTATTTTGGATCCATCCTGATCCTTTTGGTTTTGATGTGTGTGTTGTAAAAAACCCTATTTTCCACCCGTGTCATGCACTGCCGCAACCAGAAGAGGGCAGAAGATATGGCACAAAAACACAGGAAGAAGCCTAACTTTAAAAAGAACAAAAAACATCAAGACTCATCCAGCATGGGGTGGTGGGTTAACGAATAACACAAACAATCAAAGAATAAGCAAACAAATGAGAGAAAAGATGCAGAGATGACTGAGAAGCAGGGGATGACTGGAGAAGAGACGACAGGACCAGAAGACAGGAGGGATACAGGGAGAGCGGAGAAGGCAGTATAACTGAATAATGGGAGAAGAGGAGAGACTGCAGAGGAAGGAGAACATAGATGACTGGAGGGGAGGGAATATAGGAGCAACAGAGAGAAGGAGGAAGGGCTGCAGAGGAGAAGACAGGATAAGAGGGGAAAATGTGAGCAGAGAAGGACAAACACCCCCACTGCCCAGCAAAGTGCACTTGTAAGTAAACCACAATTTTAGCCTTGGGCTCAATATATGGACTTGTCTCTGTGTAGCGATGCATAGAATCCTTGACACTGGTTATGACTGTACTGTATTAGTCCTAAACCTGCCATTATAGAGTAAGGAGAAAAGATTTTTTTTTAAATAAATCATTTTAAAAAAAGTAGAGCGATGTAGCCCCCGGAGAAGTCCCCCCCCCCCCCCAAAGCCCTGTTTGTTCCTTTCTAGCTACCAGATGAAACTCACAATGCACCCCAACGCCACCTAACTTCTCTTCCACATGATGCACCTTATTTACCCTCTGAATCCTGTCTATTATTGAGCGTTTTTCTATCCATTTGATTATCAGCTTATTACACTGTATGTACATTAGTCAGCCACATATGCTGTACGGCTTTGTTTTCCGGACAGTCTGGGCTACTCAGATGTGTCATAATTCGATTTGTAAATGCTGACAGTCTTGATTTTATCCTTCTTATCAGGAAAAACTACTTCTGCATATAGATATTTCTCAATTTTTAGTCTCATCTAATATAAAAATTGGCAGGTAGTACAAATATAATCTTATAAATGCTGAGATTAGAGTATCTGCGATGCAGGAATGCAGGGGTTTCATTGGGGCCCTTTCTATGGCTTAGTACTGTGAAGGAGTACATGGTTAGTGCCAGGCGCAAATGAATATCTTTGATTTTGCATCCATGTGGTAACTTGTTGAAGTTGTCTGATAGTCAGTAATACATGGTTTAATTAATATGATTGTTTATTTATTACTTTATAACATCTAAAAGAAACTGAAATAGGAAAGCTTATTTTAATTTATGGTCCACTGGATAAACACAGACATTACAGACGGTTTTAGAGTCTAATGCTGAATGTTTTTTGCGATCATTTTTCTGCCTGCATATGCTGTGATTGGTGCAGTGAAATTTGAGAATGTGTTTGTGGTCAGTATCATAGCCTCAGACAACAAACCAATGCTGTAGTGTGTCACTGTGTTTACATGTGAGAGGGGTTCCAGTTACATAATGAACTCGTTCTAATTGTTTTGACGGAGCTCGACAAACTTAAAAAATAAATGCTGGTTTTATTAAAAACTATGTCATATAGCTATATTCCAGATTTATTACAGCCAAACACATCTCGGAGCTCCGAGGAACCTCCTTCTCCCTACATTTCCCTCCTTCACACTCTTCCCTCAAATACTGTTACATTTGTCTTTTTTCCACACTCACACCCTATCTTGATCATACTCTGACTACATGGCATCCATATGCAGGGCAAACTATTTTACAGTCTTATCTAGTATAATAGGACATAAACATTGAATTTGATAGTTATCTTTTATTTACACATTAGAACACAACGCATGAACATGAAGGGATCGTTTGCATTTGCAACCAACACCTCCGCAAACCCCCCTGCGGAATACTGGCCGCGGACAGGGGTGGGAATCCCCAAGCTGGAAGACTGTACTGCGTCATGTTAACATTAGCTAGCTAGTTAGCATGGATACAGAGTGCACCGGGCTAAAACTATAAAGGACGTAAGGTGTGTGATATAGTAAAACACTTACTAACTGGTAATGCACGTTAGCATTACGTTAAATGACAACTTTACCTGTTACTTACCAGAATAGCCTCCTACACGTGCGACGAATGACAGCAGGCAGAAGGCGGCGCGTTTTTCAGAAACACACCGGAGTTAAACTTACGCCGCGTTATTTACCGGCACTTCTAACACCAACATTTGCAGCCATTAACTCATATGTGGTAGTAACACTGAAATTACTTTCTCTGCGTCAAAATAAGGCAACACTGTGATTTTGATACTTTATCATTTATACTTAACTGTACCTTCCTCCCATTCCTCCGTCTCTGCTTATTGACATTTAGGAGAGTGTCAGATATAAATTAACAATTCAAAATTATCAAACAAAGACAGACACAACACTGAAAAGATGAAAAAGACACAGTTTGAAAAGTAAATATGTTTTATTGCAAATCTCTTATCTTAACATAGCCTACCTTATCATATGTTAACTTAACCCATCTTATATTTTAACTTAGCCTATCATCATATTTTAACTTAGCCTATCTTATCATATGTTAACTTAGCCTATCATATTTTATCTTAGCCTATCTTGTCATATCTTAACTTAACCTATCTTATTATATTTTAACTTAGCCTATCTTATCATATAACTTAACCTATCTTATCTTATTATATTTCAACTTAGCTTATATTAATATATTTCGTCTTAGCCTATCTTATATTTTAACTCAGCATATCTTATCCTATCGTATCTTATAGCTACATTAACACTTAAACAGTATCACTTTCCGTTGGGTCCCGCGGGATCCCAGTCCCAATGCAGGGCTCTAACACGGATATTCTAAGAAAAAGAAAATAAACACTTTACTTAACTTTACTTAAAGCAGTCATATAACTGCATTATACATACCCAATTAATGCCTTATAAATCATTTATAAAAGTATTAAAAACACGGCTGTAAATACTTATACAAAGGCATAACACATTATAGCTATCTTGATAATGCATTATGAATGCTCTGATCTATATATACACAATAAATATCTTCATAATACATTATATCGGCCATTAATCCATAATAAACATGGCTATAATGTGTTATGCTTTTTTTTCTTCAATATTTATACCCATGTCTATAATATATTTATGGATGCATTACAGTGCATTGTGAAGGTGTCAATAATGCAGTTATATTACTGCTTTAAGTCATTTGTAAACCTGAATTCACAACCTTATAATTACTGCCTCTTGCTACTTCTTCTGAAAGGCAGGGGACAGCAGAAGAAGCACCACTTCATCTTCTTCTTCTTCTTGTGGCTCTTCTCAGTATCTTCTTCAGAAAGATCTTCGGCATTCACATGGAATGATACTTCTTCTTCACTGTAGATCTTCTCGGCAGCATCAGCATCTTCTTTTGTTTTATCTGTCTTCATCACTTCAGTCTCGTCCTCTTCCTCAGGTCCTTCTTCTGGTATAGTCAGTAGCTGTGATCTGTCTTCAGATGCCACCATACACTGAAACCTGACCAGTGTGGTAGCATCAGCATCTTCTGCCTGCTGGAATACCACATCAGCTTCTTCATTTTCCTCAGGTCCATCTTCCTGTAAAGTCTGCAGCCATATTCTGGCTACATATGCCGCCATGCACTGCCAACTGTCCACTGTGGCAGCATCAGTGTCTTCTGCTTCCTGAAGCTCCTCATCTGTTTCTTCATCTTCCTCAAGGTCTTCCTCCTGGATGGGTTCTAGCCAAGTTCTGCCTACTTGTGACACCACATATTCCACAGCATTCCCTGTACTTTTCCCTCCTCCTCCCTTAACCTCCTCCACATTCACTCCCACCTCACATACATTCTCCTCACCTCCATTTAGCATATCCATCATACTAATACCAGCCTCTGTCCCCTCCATCACAACCCTGGAGGCCTTCCCCTCAAATGTTCCCCACTCTGGTACCTCCACATATTCCTCACTACTCTGCCCCCTTACCTCACCCTCCCCCCGGCTTGTCCGGTCCTTCCTGACTTTCTTTTTTTTGTTAAGGTAGCAAGTTTTATAAATTTCCCAGTCTTCAGATGAAAGGCCGTAATTACTCTGAAGACTCTGAAGCAGTCCATCGTTTTCCACACTCTCCCCTCCCTTACCCAAATCGGTAGACCCCCCCAATCCCCCCTTAACCCCCCCAGCCTGGACAGTGGGGAGTGTCACTGGTGAGAACTCCTCCACACCTTCTCCCCAGTTGATCACTTCATCCCACAGGTTCCAGGCTTCCCAGTGTTGGGTGTTGGTCCATCGATCAGCTCTCTCAATTCGCTCTCTGGGGAATAAATGAGAGATTAACCAGCACTTAAGAGAGATAATAAAATAAAGAGCTGGAAATTCTTCAACCATACAGAAAATACAATTGTTATAATTATTATAATAAATAATTACAGGGTTCACATATATAAAAAAGAAAGAATAAAAGAAACAGCGAGCAAGATTGCAAAAAAAATCTACTGTAAAATGCACGATACTGTAAGTGCAATAGCATATTAAACAGTAATGTCACCAAATTATAACTAGAATCAAATACGAAACAACTGTGCTCCACATCAAATGAATACCCAGATGAATACTACCAAGAACTGAGTTAACACTAACCAAGCTAAGAATATTTGAAAGTGTTAATCCTGTGTAACAATGTAAATAGATGTAATGATAAACTTAGAAGCATCTAGCCTACTCTGAAAGTAATGCCCCAAATTTTTTTTTACAATTTACCTACCACCCTGTACAGTAGGGGGTCCCAACTTCCGGTCGGTGTTCCGGTACCGTCCGCGCGGAGTATTGCACCGGGCGGCAGACAACCGGGGGTAGAGGAGCCAGCCGTCCCGTTTATTAGGGGATCGCGCCGTTTTGGAAAGAAAGCTGCCCGTATTGATGTACGGAAATACGCCATTAGCCCCGCATGTCCGTATACACCGTCAATCTCCCGCCGCTCGGCGTGGGAACCCCCAAATTATACCGCCGTCTTACCCATCCGTGACACTTTTCTACGACGGAAACCGATCCGCGGACATCGAAAGGTTGGGAAGCCCTACTAAACTAGCATGTTTGAGATGAATTTACTAACCAAATAGTCTGTCATTATTTAAATATTAGCAACCACAGTAGCAATAAAAACCACTGCACTTTAAATGACGTTAAAAAATATGTAATATAAAAAAAATGTAATGTTTTTTATTGTATTATAGACATTTACTATGTCATTATAGTATAAAAGGCTAAATAATCAAAGTAGCACAACATCAGTTGAAGAATTCAAAGACATTTTGGAGAGCTAACAAGCTACTCACCTCTGCGCCATTTTCACTCAGAGTTTGTTGTGCTTCAAACGGTAAAGTTTGTTTACGTTGTTTCTATGGAAACTGCTCTGACTCTCCGCTTGACCGTAATATAAAGGCATGTATGCAGTCATTTTCTGATTGCAGATTTGATCCCTATGCAGTAATTGACCACTGACCTCTTGGACCCTCTGGGCTGCCTTCACCTGCATTGAGGCAGCTGTTACGTTTGCTGTCATTACATTCAGCCCAAAATATCAAAGTACAGGATTTAAGATTTGAATTAGTAACAGGACCATGGGAAACAAAACATATATGTTATTGATCCCTCGAAGAAAGTTTTCAATTTTCTCCTTCTTTCAGTTCTTAAATAACGTGTCAGTTTTTGCTCTGTTTGGTTGGGATTTACCATTTTAACATTGTAGCAGTTCCTAGGCAATACACAGACAAATTCTTTTTTTTAGGATGGAATTGTTATGCTGTAAACGATTACCTTCACGTTTCAACAAAGGTACTTGCTTTCGATATATAATTTTTTGTACATGTGTACTCTGGTCATACCCCTTGTACATATGGATTGCATGGAAGGACAGTCACTGCTGTCACCTATACTGTCCCTGTCTGCTTTTCTCATTTAAGTGTTGATACGGCAAAAGAAGATGGACCTTTTGTAGAAATTTCCAGCCAGAGACTTGGTTCCTATATGAAGAGAATATTTTATTTTAATTCAGGCTTGCATGTGATCTCCCCTTTACTGCACAAGGAGGGCACACACATCAACAATTAGCAATGCAGCAAAATACAGATGAACAATTTCTCACAGTTTCAGAATAAATCAGATTTCTCTGTAATTCAGAGATTGTCTAAGACTTCTGCTAGATCATTTTCTGCACTTGAACCTAATTTCAAGATAAATGACACCTGGGTCTATTAAAAGAAGGTGATGCTGCCTGACCCACCAACCAAGGCTGGGAGGAAAGGGAGGAATACTAGTCAAAGGAAGGAAGAAAAGCAGCCCACCCTATCTCATGGTCATGGATACAAAAGTCAGGGAGTGTTACGAAGAAGACACCACACTTAAGACCATTGGTTTTATGCACTGAATTACACCAGGTAGAGTTTTTGCATTCTAGCTGTGTTACGTAACATTCCTCAGCCTTCATTTGTTTCCACATAATGCAGGACATAATTTAGGGTGCCAAACAAGACAGCGGAACTGCAGTATAGCCAATTATTTGTTTCAGTAGTTTTATAACAACTCGAACATAAAATGTTTGCTTTTCTTAGATAAAAGTCCAGTTGAAACAGACTTTATTTTTAAATGTTAGATTGGATTTAAGAGATGGAACATGTTGCTTGTGTTAATACTGCTTTGATTTTGAGGATGAAGTCTGAAGTGTAGGTGACGTGTAACAGGTTGTTATTTTACTTTTAATTTATAATTATACAAGATTCTGTTTTCCTTCTTCTGTCTAACCTGATGGGTACAATATCCTTTAAACTTTCCCATGATGCTTTTGTCCTGCATCGCCCCTCCCTCTGTCTTTTCCCCTTTATAAGGGTCCCGACCTCATTTCTTCTTCCCTTTGGTGTATTGCACACGCGGGAAGAGGTGAGGATCCCCCGAGTTAGTAAATCAATTGTATAATTATGACACATACATTATATATTATATTTGATTTATTATTCATCATAAGCAAGGGATAGAAAACACATCTATACATAAGTATATACATTGTTTTACTTTGAGCAGAGAGAGCAAGAGGGCCAGAGCATATGAAGTTTACCCCTTTCCTTATTGTTCCCAACAGGTTCTATAAAATCCGGGAACGACAACGACATCTGTAATATCCCTTCCTCCTGCACCCCACACACACCTGATAACACCCCAAAACACAATGCAGAGTATAGGCAGGGAATGACCGGTTACATAGGTACACTAGTGCGGCTTGTAAATATGCCCTTAATTTATGCCTGAATATCCCTCCCATATAGTGGCTGACCACATATCATGTGAAAGACCCGGAGAGAGTGAGTGTATATATATATGTATGATGTGCATGTGAGAGACACCATCGGAAGTCCGGTTCAGTTCCTCAGAGGCACTACTATGGAGGCGCTTACAGTAATAAACTTGCTGACCGCAAAAACTGGCACTATGATGGAAGTTATGCAGAAGTGCAGAGTAGATGGAATAATTTTTGTACCTCAATAAGATTGTATGCCTTTTGCCTGTGTCTCCAGCCAGTGCCGGGGGTGAAACGCACCTGCAATTATCAGCGGGATAACATTATCGTTCTTTTTATTCTGTGGAAAATGAAAGACTGATTTGCTGGCCAGATTTATTTATGAATCATAAACATGTTGTGGGCTATATAAGTAAAGTCAGGGCTCTCAAGTCTTATGCATTGACTGTGAGACACTTGCATTTCAACCAGTTCACATGCTCACGCGCCGCACCTTATGTTTGTCAAGCTGAGAAGTAAGGGTTAGGGTTATAATTATCAATAAATAATGTACTTCCCTGTGAAACAATGATGCTGTATGTTTATTTGCATATCATGATATGGTGCAGCCTTTTAATAGGTTTCTGTTTTTCTGTTAATCCATTCATGGTGTTGAATAAGTCAGCAAGCATAAGTGTAAGGCTAGTGAGTGACTGGTGTTTTCGGGGGAGACTCCCTAGAGCTGGAGAGAAATACCTTAAGGCACGGGATGAAAAATCCCAAATCTTCCAGGAAAAATGTCAGCATTATATGTATTTGCCACACAGAACAGAACAAAAAATTCCTTAGGGAATCACTCGCCTACCATAGTCACTATACTACTCAGAACGCCTGGCAGCCACCAAATCAAACATAGGAAAAGGTCCGGATTTATAGCGTTAGAATGTGGTAGAAACTAATATCCATAACGTACCATCCTAGAACACACTGTGTTCTAAAATTTAAGCCCAATTAAAATCTGAATATTAAATGAGGAAAATAATTTGATTTGTTCTTCTATCCCAAGTTGTGGTCTAAAAGCAATAAGACCACCATCCATTATACCTGCTTTGGGGAAAATGCACTCCTGTAGCCACTAGGGGAGCTCTCACCTCTTCTGGGCCCAGCTAAATAATTATGTTACGCATTCTAACAAGCTTTATTATCTGTGTCAATAAGCCCTGCTTTTACACTAACACTCCTGCTGAGAGGCTAGTTTGATTACCAGTCTTGCCCTTGTCATTAGGAACACATGAGAATTTGCGCAGTGCTGTTTCACAGTGGATTCTCACTGGTTTTCCCCAAGACTGGTACGATACATTTTATTCAGTTTCATACCACAGGTTATTGCAAGAGGGATCAATTGGTTTACTTTTATACTGGTGCAAGGAAACTATTATTATGATGGTGGGTTATCAAACACAGTAGCTGGCTACCTTGCACCAGAATACCTTAGTGAACTGCTGACCACATACAACCCTCCACGCTTGCTTCGCTCTCAAGCCATGGGATATCTGTTAGTGCCTAGGGTAGAAAGAGCTACGGCAGGCTGCAGAGCTTTCTCCTACAAAGCTCCTCAGCTGTGGAATGGTCTTCCACCGGATGTGCGGGTTTCAGGTTCACTCTCAATATTCAAGTCCAGACTAAAAACACACCTGTTTAGTTTAGCGTATAGGGACACCAATTCTAGCCCTAGCTAACTCTTCACTCCCAGTCAGACCTGTAGTGTGAGGTGTAGAGCTGGGTGGGGATCGGTGCCATTGGCTTTGGATGAACTGGATTGTCAGTGCTGTCACTCTAGCTTTGCAATCTCTTGTGGAACTGGAGTGCTGACATTTCAGGGACTCCCCATGCCGGCATTCCCACTTGCCTCTCCCTCCTACTGATGCTGCCATAGCCATATCTGCCGGAGCTTGCAGATTGCACTTCATATTGTACTCACCTAGCTTTTAGCACTGCCAATAGCCTCCTCTACTATGCCTAATTGTACATTTTATTTCCCCTACTCCTCCTGGGGGGTGATGCCTGGAGACCTCAATCTATCAAGATATCCAGCACACCCGACCACCACCAGTGACGTCCCTGCATCCAGCTCGCCGTTCTGATCTTCCATGTATGACCCGCTGCCTTACCTCTGGTTGCCTGGCAATTGGAAGAAGACTCGGCTTCGGCATTGGCTTATCTTCCTTGCTCTCCTCTCTCTATTTGACTATCCCTGCCGGCCCCTGGAGGATGGGCTTCCCCTTTGAGTCTGGTCTCTCTCAAGGTTTCTTCCTTCTAGGGAGTTTTTCCTTGCCACTGTCGCCTATGGCTTACTCACTGGGGGCTTTGGGTGCGGATACTGTAAAGCGCTTTGAGACAATGTAATGTTGTGATAATGCGCTATATAAAAATAAATTTGTTGTTGTTGTTGTTGTATCTCAGACATAAGACGCCCATTACGTACCTGTGTATCACCTATATGGGCTTGGAATCTGTATATCAATTGAAATAATTATTCATAGCCCAGATAGCATCATGTTATTGTTTCAGCGTTGAAGTATAGTTAAATGCATTGAATTATGGTCAGTGATAAATTATCAGCATTGAAACTGAATTGATTTTTGGTCAGATGTTCAATATTGAAAAATTAATGGTGGCGAAACCTTGATATAAAGTGACTTTTTCAACATTGAAAATAAGATGCTGAGTTAACATCAATATTATTGAAAATAAAAATGGAAAAATGAATTTATGGGGGGCGGCATGATGGTGCAGTGGTTAGCACTGTTGCCTCACACCTCTGGGACCCGGGTTTGAGTCTCTGCCTGGGTCACATGTGTGGAGTTTGCATGTTCTCCCCATGTCGTCGTGAGGTTTCCTCCGGGTACTCTGGTTTCCCCCCACAGTCAAAAAACATGCTGAGGCTAATTGCAGTTGCTAAATTGCCCGTAGGTGTGTGTGTGAGAGTCACTGGTGTGTGAGTGTGCCCTGCAATGGGCTGGCCCCCCATCCTGGGTTGTTCCCTGCCTCGTGCCCATTGCTTCCAGGATAGGCTCCGGACCCCCCCGCGACCCAGTAGGATAAGCGGTTTGGAAAATGGATGGATGGATGGATGTGCACCAAAGCACACACGTTTTTTTCTGGTGGCTTAAACACATTTTTGTAACTACTGGCTATTTTGCAAAAACTCTGCACACAAATAAAAAAACCACCATATCAGCAAAACATTGTAGGTCTCTTGCAAAAGCTAATAAATCGTGCTTAACTCTTCAAACCTTTGGAAAAATTGTATTTTTGTACCAATCAGTTAACACTAACCATCATCTTAATAAGCACACAATGTGCCAACTACACACTTATGGTAGGAATGGAAAACACATCTGGCTTTTGCTTTCTCTGTGCACGAGGTATGTCAATTTGAGGTCATACTTTTGTCATAAATAGTTCTGTAAACACAATTCAAGATTCAAATTTCAAGTATGAATGTTTATTCACATGCATCAAAAGAAACATAAGACAACATACAATTTCACTGAGAGAGAGAAAAAAAATCATTCTTGTCGTCTCTTTGGGTCCGGCCACAGAATTTCATCAACATCACATGCAATGCTTTCTAGACCAAGGCACCGGGGAAACTCTCCTGGAGTGCCTCATCCAGGCCTGACATGATGCCTGGTCAATATTCTCGCATGCCTCCTCCATTGCCTGTAAAAGAGCCATGCGTTGATGGGGATGACGATCATAGACCTTCCAGCACCAGGCAGAGAAGAATTCTTCAATCGGATTCAAGAATGGAGAGTAAGGCGGGAGGTTGAGTACAGTGAAGAGTGGGCGACTGTAAACCAGTCCTATGGAAACTAATATTGTCCCATATGATGACATAACTGGTCTGTGAACATTAGTGAGCATATGATGTAGGCTGTCCAGGAATGTAATAATGTGTGCAGTGTTACATGGGCCCAGGGTTGCATGATGGTGAACAGCACCGTTCTGACTTATAGCTGCGCACATAGTTATGTTACCACCACGCTGTCCTGGGACATTGATTATGGCACCGTGTACAATAATGTTCCTACTCCAATTAGCCTCACCGTGTTTTTGGACTGTGGGGGGAAACCAGAGTACCCGGAGGAAACCTCACGACGACATGGGGAGAACATGCAAACTCCACACACGTGACCCAGGCAGAGTCTCAAACCCGGGTCCCAGAGGTGTGAGGCAACAGTGCTAACCACTGCACCATCATGCCGCCCCCCATAAATTCATTTTTCCATTTTTATTTTCAATAATATTGATGTTAACTCAGCATCTTATTTTCAGTGTTGAAAAAGTCACTTTATATCAAGGTTTCGCCACCATTAATTTTTCAATATTGAAAAAATGACCAAAAATCAATTCAGTTTCAATGCTGATAATTTATCACTGACCATAATTCAATGCATTTAACTATACTTCAACGCTGAAACAATAATATGATGCTATCTGGGCTATGAATAATTATTTCAATTGATATACAGATTCCAAGCCCATATAGGTGATACACAGGTACGTAATGGGCGTCTTATGTCTGAGGTAGCCAGCTACTGTGTTTGATAACCCACCATCATAATAATAGTTTCCTTGCACCAGTATAAAAGTAAACCAATTGATCCCTCTTGCAATAACCTGTGGTATGAAACTGAATAAAATGTATCGTACCAGTCTTGGGGAAAACCAGTGAGAATCCACTGTGAAACAGCACTGCGCAAATTCTCATGTGTTCCTAATGACAAGGGCAAGACTGGTAATCAAACTAGCCTCTCAGCAGGAGTGTTAGTGTAAAAGCAGGGCTTATTGACACAGATAATAAAGCTTGTTAGAATGCGTAACATAATTATTTAGCTGGGCCCAGAAGAGGTGAGAGCTCCCCTAGTGGCTACAGGAGTGCATTTTCCCCAAAGCAGGTATAATGGATGGTGGTCTTATTGCTTTTAGACCACAACTTGAGATAGAAGAACAAATCAAATTATTTTCCTCATTTAATATTCAGATTTTAATTGGGCTTAAATTTTAGAGCACAGTGTGTTCTAGGATGGTACGTTATGGATATTAGTCTCTACCACATTCTAACGCTATAAATCCGGACCTTTTCCTATGTTTGATTTGGTGGCTGCCAGGCGTTCTGAGTAGTATAGTGACTATGGTAGGCGTGTGATTCCCTAAGGAATTTTTTGTTCTGTTCTGTGTGGCAAATACATATAATGCTGACATTTTTCCTGGAAGATTTGGGATTTTTCATCCCGTGCCTTAAGGTATTTCTCTCCAGCTCTAGGGAGTCTCCCCCGAAAACACCAGTCACTCACTAGCCTTACACTTATGCTTGCTGACTTATTCAACACCATGAATGGATTAACAGAAAAACAGAAACCTATTAAAAGGCTGCACCATATCATGATATGCAAATAAACATCCAGCATCATTGTTTCACAGGGAAGTACATTATTTATTGATAATTATAACCCTAACCCTTACTTCTCAGCTTGACAAACATAAGGTGCGGCGCGTGAGCATGTGAACTGGTTGAAATGCAAGTGTCTCACAGTCAATGCACAAGACTTGAGAGCCCTGACTTTACTTATATAGCCCACAACATGTTTATGATTCATAAATAAATCTGACCAGCAAATCGGTCTGTTAGGTTGAAGAAACTGTTATTAATCATTTTGTTATCACTCCTGTATGATCAGCAATGAATGTAAATATGTATATATATTATTTTGTTTTCCCCTAGCCTCATACTTTAGATTATATTAATAATAGCATTCCCACCTTAGCAAAACCGGAGCTTTCTCTCACCTCCCTATTCTGCATGACTCTTGCGCCTCCCACTGACTATAAATAAAGGAGTCAAGGGGAACCACCCTTTGTAACACATTCTGCTGTAGTTTGCATTGCAGAGAGTGTGGGTACCCTTGCAAGTAAAAACTATAAAGTGTGTTGTCTCAATAAAAGGTGGAGTTGGGGTGGAAACGCCGGGCGCTTTCCCCAACATAGAATTTGGTCCTTCGAGCCGGATCCGAGGAACCCCGAAGACGTCTCCAGTACGCCGAGAGAAGCGACACCGAAAACTGCCGGCAGTCACTCGAAGACGGGTGCAAGAAAGACCTGTGATGTGAATTCGTTATCAGGCCGGTGATTAGAACTGCGCTCGACGTCTGGTGATGTCTGAAGGACCTCGGTGACGGAACAGAGAGCACACTACATAGGTGAGAAACACGGCACCTAAGTGAATAGGTGGCCAAGTGAGACATACGGAACCTAAGTGAGTAGGTGGCCAAGGCATGCATGTGGTTAAGCTTAGCCGAAATTAAGCGGGAGCGAAAGTAGGCGTTGTGGGAGAGAGTGTACGGCGTTCTATGTGGATGTGTCCTTACAGGTTTTAGACTAACCTACACGATCCACCCTAAAAGCAACAACATACTGGTGACTGAAGGATAAAGGACGGGTTTCATCCCTGAAAACTAACACCGCTGCTCTAATAGTGAGCAGTAGAAGGCCGTGTTGGTGTCCTCCTGAGGTCTCATGCCAGGGACTTGCTTTTAGGATTTTTTATGTTTTGTAGTGTATTCAATAAAAGGTAACAATGGGAAAAAATCTGAGTAAACAAATCAAATTAGAGGGAGATGAGAAGTTTATGGAAGGATATAAACCAGGATCAGGACAAATAAGTAGTCAGAGATGGAGGAAAAAACATGGGTTTGAAGGAAAACTCCATACTCCAGACATATTAAAGTTACAGGGAAACTTAAAACTGGAGATGTTACAGACTACCAATAATAAAAAAGGCCAAGATAGAAAAAAGGAATACGTTTTCTCTGATGCATGGTTAGAACAGAGTAAACTAAGAGATAATAAGAGACAACAGAAAAAGAGAAATAAGGAGAAAAAACTGCAGGTGGCTTTAATCACACTAGACGAAGAAACGGCAGCAAGACCTTCTGCCCCTCCAGCTCCTCCACCGCCCCCACAAATTCCGGTGCCTGCACCGGCGCTGGTTCCAGCCACAGATAGACAAGAAGCAAGGGGGGGGGGGGTGGAACCATCTCGCATGTTAACTCGAGGGTCTGATCCCTCTCTATATCCTGTAAAAGATTTGGCCACAGCTAAAGTACAATGGCATCCAAAAAATAACACAGAACAAGAGGAGGTAGAATGGCAGTGTCCCCTCGTAGAAGTGGCAAACCCAAATCGAGGGCCAAATAATGCAGGACCCGAAACTATGTTAGTATATAGACCCTGGACCGCTGAGGATAGAACAGCGGCTTTAAAAGGAATACCCCCGGTTGAAGAAGGGGTACCCGAGTTTTGGACTGCCATCCTAGAATTACAAAGTAGTTTTCATTTGAACGGCAGGGAAATGTACCGATGCCTAAGACAGTTGTTTACCCATAAATGGGGACGTGTGGCAGGCGACTTCACTGGACACGGTGCCAATAATCAGCCCTTAGCACATAACTCGCAGGAACTCATACAAGCATTACAATACCTGCGAGAGAGGATAGACACAGTCTTCGTGAGATGTGCAGATTATGGGCGAATAGCGCAGTGCAAACAAAAACATGGAGAGGAACCAGAGGATTTTATGGATAGGATGCGAGTGGTGTTCAGGGGAAATTCAGGAATTCCTCACGACGAGGAAGACGGAGGAGTGTATCAGCAACAATTAAAACGAGCTTTTGTCGCAGGCCTAAAGCCTGAATTGCGAAAATATCTCGACAAACATTGGGTACATCAGAATACTGGCTCAGTCCAACAAGCCTTAGAATATGCCCAACACGCACAGAAAGCGCAGAAACAGCAAAAGACAGATACAATATTCAGCGCCTCTGACGTGGTAGCGCTAGTGCAAACGAACCCTCGGGGACGCGGGGGATTCAGAGGTAGAGGAAGAGGAAGATTTAGAGGCCGAGGAAGATTTAGAAATAAACAAACAGGAGGGTTTTCACAGGAAACAGAGTGTTAGACATGCGGGAAACCTGGACATTTAAGCAGGGACTGCAGGTCAGGGAAGCGACCATTTAATCAAAACTCCACCGAAAATGACCAATGACCCTCCTCGGAGACCCCTGTTGCCGACACTATCCGAGGTGAAACAGAGGTCATTTTAAGGGAAGAAACGGAGGTTACCTTACAAGACCTCCTGGATGAGGAAATAGATTTGCAAGCAGTATGTCAGCTATTAGCAGAAAGGCAGTGGGGAACTTTGCCAAGTCGGAAATTAATCATAAATGGCAAAGTATACGAATGCCTGTGTGATACTGGAGCCTGTAGGACTGTCCTAACCTCCATCCATCCATCCATTTTCCAAACCGCTTATCCTACTGGGTCGCGGGTGGTCCGGAGCCTATCCCGGAAGCAATGGGCACGAGGCTGGGAACAACCCAGGATGGGGGGCCAGCCCATCGCAGGGCACACTCACACACCATTCACTCGCACATGCACACCTAAGGGCAATTTAGCAACTCCAATTAGCCTCAGCATGTTTTTGGACTGTGGGGGGAAACCGGAGTACCCGGAGGAAACCCCACGACGACATGGGGAGAACATGCAAACTCCACACACATGCGACCCGGGCGGAGATTCGAACCCGGGTCCCAGAGGTGTGAGGCAACAGTGCCAACCACTGCAGCACCATGCCGGCCCTTGTCCTAACCTCCAGTCCTCCTGAAGTCACATACTCCTCATCTGTCATAAATATAAAAACAGCAGGAGGCCAAACAGACAGTCATCAGCTAACAAACCCAGTTGCAGTAAAAGATAAGGAAACTGGGATTGAATGTCAAGCACAAGTGTTAATAAGCCCTTCTTGCCCTGTCAATCTGTTAGGCCGTGACCTTATGGTACAGATGGGCATTAGTGTAGTTGCCACAAACTCTGGCATGAAAGCAATCATAAATGAGGAAGCCTATGTTGTGCAAGGAACCGGAGCACCACAATATTACTGGTCACTGGACCTAGGGGGAACTGCACAGACACGAGAATTGTTGCGAAAAACTAGAGAAAAGCAGTCCCCTAAACAAACCCAGTTCATGCCTGACGATGCCTTACACGTCACTATGTGGTACAAAGGCACCCCAGGACCAGATTATGCCTATGACAAAACGTTTCATGCCCTCCAAGACACTTGTATCACCTTACAACATTTGTATGTTAACTCCACTACTGGCTTTTCTGCTGCCTCAGTCATCTTATCTAATAAACAACAGGCTGTGTTCAGAGGGGAAACACCACACGTATCTCTATCAAAACCACCTCAGATGCAGTGGAGGGACGTAGAGATGTTCTTACGAGATTCCATGCAAGGTTACAATGACTACCAACCCGTACCTGGCTCCTGTTGGAGCTATGACAAAAAACACAATGTGTGGCGGTTCCCTTTGGGATGGAGAGTTCAAACCACTCTCACCACACACTTGCAGGACCCAACCTGACAAATTTTTTCTGTTCTGGAGGGGGGATCATGTCCAGATCTAGATCGCCTCCCGGAAGGGTTGTGGTCGTCCTCCCCCACTGATGTAGGACTGGTAAAGGGGTTCCCACCATACAAAGTAATTGTGAAATCAGAACACCGCCCGGTAGTTAGACAATACCCATTAAAACCTGAGGCAGAGAAAGGTATAGCCCCTGTAGTGCAGGATATGTTGGCATCAGGAATATTGCGAGAGGCTCCTGAGGCCACTTGCAATACTCCTATCTTCCCTGTCCAGAAGGGACATACAGGGAAATGGCGCATGGTGCAGGATTTAAGACCAGTTAATAACAGTGCAACACGCAGCACCAGACGTGCCCAACCCACACTTATTGCTCAACTCATTAACCCCTGATAAAAGTTACTTCTCAGTAGTTGATCTCAGTAATGCATTTTTCTCAGTACCATTGCACTCTGATTCTCAACATTTATTTGGTTTCACCTATAAGGGAAAAAAATACACATATACTAGACTCCCTCAGGGATTCTCTGAAAGTCCACATGTATATACCATGGCCCTTAGATATTCTATGAGTACCTGTAAAATACCATCCCATAGTCAAGTGCTACTGTATGTAGATGATATATTAATTGCTTCAGATACAAAACAGCATTGTAAGGAAGCCACACTGTTGGTGTTACAGCATTTATATGATACAGGACATAAAGCATCAAAACAAAAATTACAATATTGCAGGGAGGAAGTTATATATCTTGGACATAAACTCTCCCAACAAGGTCGATCATTATTAGAAACTAGAAAACAGGCAATACAAGAGGCACCAAAGCCAAAGACTAAACAGCAAATGATGTCCTTCTTAGGACTTTGTAATTATTGCAGAGAATGGCTACCTGATTATGCCGCACTCGTTCAACCTCTGCAAACCTTAATTTATGGGAAAGACATGGCCTTAAAAGATAAAATTCAGTGGACAAAAGAAGGAGAATTGGCATTCGCAAACTTAAAAATGATGCTACAAACAAATGTGATACTTGCCTTACCAGATTATCAACAACCATTTACCTTATGTGTTGATGCTAATCAAGGTTATATGAAAGCGGTATTAACACAGCCGTTCGGGACAAAGGAAAGACCACTAGCATTCTATTCTAAACGATTAGATGCAGTAGCAGCTGGTTTTCCACAATGTTTGCAAGCATGTGCAGCTGCTGCAGAAGCAGTAAAATTATCAGCAGAATTAGTGTTGTGTCACCCACTCACCCTGAAGGTGCCACATTCAGTTTCATTAGTTTTACTGCAGACGCCGCTTCTGTTCCTCACACATGCTAGACATCTGACCTTAGTCTCACTCCTGCTTTCACAGTCAAACATTACTATACAGCGATGTGGTCCTCTTAACCCTAGCACCCTTCTTCCGACAACGGAAGATGGAGAGCCACATTCGTGCAAAGCAGTTGTGGAAGAGCAAACAAAACCCAGAGCAGATATTTTACAGACCCCAATATCAGATTCAATGGTTGTTTATGTAGATGGATCAGCATCAAAAAATGATATGGGAAAAAATAAGGTCGGGTATGCTGTAGTTACGTCCACTGAAGTGTTAGAGGCCAGTGCACTCCCACCTGCTTGTTCAGCACAAGCGGCTGAACTCTATGCTGTAATTAGGGCATGCGAGCTATTCAAAAATAAGTCACTTACTATATACACTGATAGTCAATATGTGTTTGGAACTGTTCATCACCATGCAAGAGTGTGGAAAAATAGAGGTTTTAAAACATCGCAGGGAACGTCTCTAACTCACACAAACTTACTACTTAGATTATTAGATGTTGTACAATTACCGACTCCCCTTGCACTGTGCAAATGTAAAGCACACCAAACCGATGCTTCCACAATAGCTAAAGGAAACAACTTTGCAGATAAAACTGCCAAAGAAGCGGCCCTGAAACAGCCCACCTTATCAGTGGCAGACATTCTTTTCATAGATAGTGATGTGCTGTGTGATGCACAGATTCATGCTCCTAAAACAGAAATACAGAGTTGGATCAAGAGAGGAGCAATACAGCAAGGGAAAGTTTACTATATGAATGACAAGCCCATCCTACCAAAAAACTTATACAAAACAGCTGCCTTAGTGAGCCATGGAAATACTCATGTCTCAACAGGAGGGATGGTACATATTATCCAGCAATACTTTTATGCTATAAATTTTTCTGATTATGCAAAGCAATTTTGTAGAACATGCTTAATTTGCTGTAAACATAATGCACAGGGTAACATGAGACCAAAACGTGGCCAGTTCCCTGTAGCTGAGTACCCGTTTCAAGTTGTACATATGGATTTTATTGAATTATCTTGGTCACAAGGGAAGAAGTACTGTCTAGTCATTATAGACACCTTTTCTAAGTGGGTAGAAATATACCCTGTAAAGCACTGTGATGCAATGACTGTTGCAAAATGTTTGGTAGGCTATTATTTCCCTACTTATGGCATACCTCATATTATAAGATCAGACAATGGGACTCATTTTGTAAATCAGACCATGTCCCTTTGTTCACAAGCATTAGGTTTTACGCTTAAGAATCATTGTGCTTATCACCCTCAGAGTGCAGGCTTAGTGGAGAGAACTAACGGCACTATTAAAACAAGGCTCAGAAAAACAATGGAAGAGACAAAAAGGCTGTGGCCAGAATGTTTGTCTCTAGTAAAATTGTGGATGAGAATAACTCCCATTCCTGCAGGATTAACACCTTTTGAGATAGTGTACGGAAGGCCGTTTCCCCTAGCAACCGAAATGAGTGATATAGGGAAAGCGGACAGAGAAAATACATTGGCTAATTGGATGCGAAAGTTGCTATCATCACAACAAAAACATAGCCCCAGTAGTCTGCCAGTAAATTCTGTTTCTAACCAACAGGATAACTTGCAGCCAGGGGATTGGATCCTGGTCAAGGTCCTGTTGCGGAAGGAGTGGAGCACACCTCGGTGGGACGGTCCTTATCAAGTCCTCCTCACAACACCAACAGCTGTGAAAATAGCAGAACGACCTTCCTGGATACACAAAAGTCACTGTAAACCCATCAAGCCCTTATCAGAGGCCTCAGCGACAGAGTAGCAGTGGAAGTCCGCTACAAAGGCACAGTAACCAATAGGGTGCTGCTGTCTCAACCCGGTGAAGAAAACAACTGAACTGCACTCTATTAGGATGGCTCTGACGGGGTGGGGATGTGGTAAGGTGACTCTAGGGGTCATTCTTGTTGTAGGACTTGTATGGTTGTCCTTGCTCCCACTAGCTCCATTGCAACACCTACGGCGATGGACCCATGACGACTTCCATCGGCACATGGGACGATTAATCTGCGCAGTAGGGACAACATGAAGAGAGGAAAATTTGCTGTAAAAAAACTCAATTTGTTCGCCATAATATCTTGCTGACCTCCTTCCCAGGGCTTAAACTGCCCACAATGCTTTTCCACCCTCTATGCATATTTAGTATTTCCCTGATATATCAGACGCTGATATGGGCAGTACGGTATGCGCTCCGTCTGGTTAGATGTGGGCCTGCACTTTCTTAGGGGCCTGCCCCTCCTGACACAGACTCTTCCAGAATCTCATACTCCTCTCCATTTCCCATTCTTCACACTGTTTATTAGTGTATGGGAACGGGACAACCCTAACTGAAGGGTCAGGACTTGCACACAACACACACCCCTCCTGCCCTAATGAAGTGGCGGTATACTTAGCCCATTTATACCACCAATTTCCAAGTGTACGTTTTGCTAACCCATCCAGGTCTACTTCATCCTGGGCATCCTTCTAAAATTTGCTCACTCTCCTCACTCCCATATCTCCCCCCATTTCTCTCCGCTTTCGCTCACTGTAATCTGAGAGGTTATTCAGCATCAAAGGACCAGGCTGAGTCAGTGAAGTCAGTTGTCCTGTGCTCACCTGACCTGTGGTCCTGCTGTGCACCCAGACCTGAAGGGCCTGATAAATCATTAGCATCACTAACATCGTTGCTGTCAGCCGTACCAGAACCCACAGCTTCGTGTCCTGTCTGGAGTGGCTGGTCTGCTTGCGATGCTCCCTCTTGGCCCTCACTCTGCTCTGATCCTGAAACTGACTCCACCCCAAGCTGTGGAGCTCCTCTGGGAGCTCCATCAGGGCCATCTGAGTCAAGGGCAGCTGCATCCTCTGTGTAGTTTTCAGTGACTCTGTCTTTCGTGCGGTACTCTAGTGCAGTGGTTCAAATGGTACCACGTATTACTCCCTTCTACCTGCACCGCTGTTGCTGTGGCTCGTGTCACCTTGAAGGGTCCCTTTCGTCGGGGCTCGTGCCACTTTCACCGGAACACTCGCAGGTAGACTTTATCTCCGGGAAAGATGACTGGCTCCTCCTGGTCTGTGTCTTCTTTCTGTGCTTTCTCCTTTTCCTGTTTGGAAATAGTTTTGTGTATTTTGGTTAAAGTCCTCATGTACAACTTTAATTCATCCCCCAGCTGATCTAGGCTGGGTCCCTTATACGCCCCCTCAAGTCGATCCAGGCATAGGTCTCCCAGTCAGCATTTCATGCGGAGACAAATGCATCACCTGTGCGTTTCCATCCGATATGCCATCAAGGCTGTTGACAGGGCATCCACCCAGTTCATTTTCATGGTGGTGCAAATCTTATTCAGCTTCTGCTTAAGTGTGCCATTCACTCTCTCCACCATACCCTGCAACTGAGGGTGATACACACATGCCAACTTTTGTTTTATTCTCAGCTGTTAAACCACTAACTTTTAACTTTCCCCACAAAGGCAGCTCCATTATCAGAGCTTATTTCAGTTGGGATCCCAAACCTCGGACTCTCTGATCAGGAATTTCACCACTGTCATCGCCCCCATGTCCTTGGATGGTATTGTCTCCACCCATCTGCTGAACCTGTCCACAATCACAAGCATATATCGCTTTCCATATGCTGTTTTTCCCATGTCCACATAGTCCACCACAAGTGACTGAACGGTCCCTCAGGCACTGGAATGTGCCCTACTGGGGCCGTGATTGCTTTGCGTACATTGTTCTTAATGCACACCTCATATTCACATTCTGACAAACTTGCATCCATCATTGCTTGCAGCTTGTTGTGTAATTTTCCTTAACTCCTCCCCCCGTGCGCAATGGTCAAGACCATGCGCATCCGTTATCAAAATATTCACCAGAGACAGAGGTGCAGCCAAAAGTCCCTCATGGTTGCGATACAGACCATTAGCATCCTTAGAGGCCCCCCTTTTTAGCCACACTGAGGCCTCATAGGGGCCCGCCCGCTCCTGCAGGGCCACCAGATCAGAAACCTGCTCTGTAGTCACCATAGGTAAAAGATCAGCAGTACTCACCTGCGCAGCCGCCCTGGCTGCCGCATCAGAGGCTGCATTTCCTTGAATAACAAAATCACGACCTTTGCGGTGGGCCTGACACTTAACAATAGCCAAACGCTTGGGACGCATCATTGTGTGTAGCAACTCCAAAATCTGATTATAATGCTGAATGGGGGAGCCGTCACTTTTGCGAAAGCCCCTTTGCTTCCAGACTGCTCCAAAGAGATGGCATACACCGTGTGCGTATGCAGAGTCTGTGTAGATAGTAACTGTCTTATGTTGTCCTCGCCGGCACGCTGTAGTCAAAGCCTTTATCTCCACTAATTGAGCGGAACAGGGTTGTGCCACTGGCTCTGAAACGAGAGTGTGAAAATCATCACCCTGTGCCTGGACTACAGCAAACCCAGCCTTCAAGGCATCCCCATCTCTCCAACATGAGCCATCCACAAACAAAACCATCTCGCTATTTTCAGTGGGAGAGCTCTCCAAGTCTGCTCTCAGTTTAGTGTAAACCAAAGACTCTGCCACACACTCATGTGGCTGCCCCTCATCCTCCAGGGGAATGCTGTCTGCAGGGTTTACTGTAGTGGAGCGCTTTATTGTCACATCCGGGTAAGTGAGAAATGCAAAGTACGCTAGCTGCCTTGCTGGGGTCAACACAAATTTGCCTTTGTCAATAAGGTCCACCATCTTATGTGAAGTATAAAGTGTTTTTGCATTCTAGCTGTGTTACAGTATGTAACACAGCCTTCAACTTTTTTCCCCACACAATGCAGGACATGCAGGGGTGCCAAACAAAACAGTGGAGCTGCAGTGTAGCCAATTATTTCTTTCAGTAGTTTTAAAATCATTTCTGAGGCTGTGTGTTAGAGATGGAGGTGAGCAACACTGAGGCATCTCAGGGAACCATGTTGCCCATATTAAAAAACACACACGCATGCAACTCAGGCAATCCAGCATTTCTTATTTCAGTTATATATGACACTGCATGGGGGCGGCATGGTGGTGTAGTGGTTAGCACTGTTGCCTCACACCTCTGGGACCCGGGTTCGTGTCTCCGCCTGGATCACATGTGTGCGGAGTTTGCATGTTCTCCCCATGTCGTCGTGGGGTTTCCTCCAGGTACTCCGGTTTCCCCCCACAGTCCAAAAACATGCTGAGACTAATTGGAGTCGCTAAATTAACCATAGGTGTGCATGTGTGAGTGAGCCCTGTGATGGGCTGGCCCCCCATCCTGGGTTGTTCCCTGCCTCCGGACCCCCCGTGACCCAATAGGATAAGCGGTTTGAAAAATGGATAGATGACACTGCATGTTTTTGTTTTACATGTTCACTACAAGTCAGTGTTTTTTTCATTGTATGATTAATGCCACATTCATACCAAAAAACACACTAGACATACTGTACAAGGCAATCAAGGGAAAAACCTTCTCAGAATACAAAGTGAATGTATCAACCGAAGAAGGATGTTTCCTTTTCAGAATATTCATTTTTTTACCATGTGGAACCACTGTCCATGATTCAATTGAGTGCATTCAAAGAATGATACATCAAGACTAATAGTGACAAAATATTCATTTAATATGCATTGTACATGAATGTAGGACTTAGATGTTGATGAATTTCTCATCAGTGAAGGGCATATACACTCAGGGAAAAAAAAGTTGAAAACCCAGAACTATCCAATTTAGATGTAATTTGGTACACGTGCAGACCAGTGATGGATATGTAAATGATTAGAATTGCAAGGAGTTGGCATGTTTAATTACCAGACACAGGATGCCTCGTAGTCACATTAGCCAGTTAACAGCACTTGACGGAGTTTGATAGGGTTGCATTGCGGGTTTGCATGAAGCCAGGTGGTCATATGGTGCAACTGCATGTGGGCCATGCGGATATCAGTCGCCTGATATTGAAACCAATGGGCACGTGAGGCATCCACACACGTCGTGAAGTTTCTGGTCATCCAAGACAGACCACGCCAAGGAAGGATCGTTGGATTGTGCTCCAAGCATCACAGATCCCCATGACACCTGCGCCTGATATATGGACACAGCTACTGGACTCTCTACAACACCCTATATCATCGTGTCGCGATGACTGGCATCAGCTGGACTACGGGTTCACCGTCCCATGCATAGGCTGCCGTTCACAATAGCACAGAAACGGTTGCGTTTGGAGTGGTGTAGTCACTGGGAGGCATGGACTGATGACGACTGGCGTCCTACCATGTTCAGCGATACATCTCAGTTCTGCAGTACCACAGATGACCGTCGTGTGCGTATGGTGGCGCCGCAGGGAGAAGAGCAATCCTGCCAACACTGTGGAGTGACACACCACACTCTGACGGCACAGTGGTACACCAGTGACATCCTAGTGGTATCCGGGCCCAGGGGTGTGCTATACCCTACTGACATGGGACCAGCAGTGTGGCCATACCGCCAACTCCGTTTGATCTGATATTATAATCATCGAGATACTGTCACATGCCCTTTCATCACATGCAGATTTCATTTTCACAACTTAGTCTGTTGTGCTTCACTTTTTTGCCACCGAGTTTGTGTTCTGACACCAAGTTGATGGGAATTGATTATTTGAGCGTCATCTAAAGAGCTTATATTACTTTAGATGGTATTTAGACTCACATGGTATTTTGAAAAGATTCCCATATGCGCTGATTAGCTGGGGTTGATCCGAGCAGCTGTGCACTTTTCTCCTGTAACACAAAAGTTTGCTTTTAGGACAGAAAACAAGGTTAAGACCATATTATGTGGTTTACATCTATCAAAATAAAACCAAAGTCACTGTTACCAAAAGAGTAACCATGTGTTGTCAAATTCCCTAACATTTTGCTTCATCTTACTTTGGATGTCCATGGTTAGGAGAGAAGCAGAAATCTGCTCAACCATTAGAAAGACTTTACTCGATACAGGGAGTGAGATCTTGTTGCAGGTGACAAGGCAGGATAGAGTGTATTTAGAAAAATAATGAAGAGGGAATGTGAGTGTGAGCTATTGTGGCATCTGTGTATAACCCAATATGGCGGCATCCTTCTGAATGTAAACAACATAGCCAGCTTAATTAGCTTAGTCAAGTGTAATTGAACTAAGAAAAACTTAGCAATATACGTTCCCTGCTTGGTGTGATAAATACAGCAGCAGCTGCTGGTGGACGGGCTACAAACAGACATCAAGAAGAAATCCCACCTCACAACCATTTACTGTACCAAACCCCTTAATGTAACTTGTAAAGATGTAGGTATTGGAGTATTCACATATTCATTTGCAGTGTCCACTTCCTGTCCAGTAAATTTGGCAGGACGAAATTTGAATAACCTAGGCCTGACTCGTGTATGCGGCTGAAGGAGTAAAGGTAGAATGGGTGGAGAATCCTGGGCTGAGCTGCATGGTGGCCTGGGGGACAATCATGAAAACACAGACCCTGTGATATCCTCAAAACCCACAACTAAAAGGGGAGTCAGGAACCACTTGACCCGTTAAGCCACATGGTGGCCTTATGAGCAGGCAAACACACTATGGGCTAAGGGGTACAAGACAGAGGAGAGAATAGGATGGCCAGTGACATGTGAACAGGACAAGGCAGGGATGGATTCTGACACAGGTGCCATACTACTTTGTTTAAATATGCCCAAGTGCTCAGAATGTTTTAGTGCAAGTCTTAGACAATGGTATCTCTGAATGAGGCAGCAGTTTGGTTCCTCCTGAAGGCCCTATAACTGTCCTGAGAAGTTGTTTGTATGCACTTGCTGCCTTGACACTTGCTGATGTGCGTGTGCTCTGCTTGAGCAGTAAAGGGGAGATCACATGCAGAGATGATTTTCTGTAGCTTCTCAGTCCGAGTAAAAATAAAATCTTCTCGTTATATAGGAACCAAGTCTCTGGCTGGAAATTTCTACAACAGAGCCATTTAGTCATTTATAGAAATATACAGAGCCAATGAAGGAACCAGATGTCACAGCACAGTAACACAGGTCACTGTCCGTGGAACTGAATGAATAGGATAACCGGCCAATGTGTTTGTGTGCTTACACTGATTATATGTCAGGGGGGAAAATATTTATATCATTGAGGGGAAAAATGTAAAAATATATACAGTAAGGACAATATAATCGTAATTTAATGTATCCCTTCTGCTCTTTAAAAAGCACAATGTCTGACTGACAAATATGTCTATTATTAGCACATTTTAATAATTTAATTAATATTAAGCAGTACACCTATTTCCTGTAATCACTCTGCGTTAAAGCAATTTTTAAAACTAGCTGTGAACTGGATGCTGTTCTGACTGTTGTTGCCATGGTGCCTTATTTACTTTCAAATCGCATTGTCCACAACCTGATCAAAGGACCAAACTTTAAAATCAGTGCAGGGTAGTGTCGCAAGTAGTGATGCTTAGGCTTTAACCTATGTCCTGGAAAGAAAGAAAATCTACAAGCAAGATATTCTTGGATAAGAACGTCAAGGTATGCAACCTCTGGCAATAAAATTTTCTGTGCACAAATCAGCTCCACAATGTCTTTTAGCTGAAGGGTCAACTGCCAATCATCATCTGTGGGCTCTTTCACCTTGTCACACATGATCACAGGAAGAAGTCTTAGAAAATTCCAGTTCTGAACAGCCTGACCATAAAGCTTTACTCCATTGGAGTTTACTGCACATGGCTTACTCAACACATCAGAGCCACTGTACTTAAATTTCTTAATGCGTCTATTCAGAATTGAATAAGTGAACCACTTTTTCTGCTTGATGAAGTACTTCAGGTAAAGGGCTAAATCATAGGAAAGGATACCCTCAAAAATGTCATGGCCTAAACAAGGTGGCAGGCCAGGCATACAAACATCGAAGTAATTCAATGAATTAAAACTCAGATATTATACCTTCAACGTTTTGTTGTTCCTCAGACTGTAAAATGCATTTGGATCTGTTTGAAAATCTGTTCGGGTTGTCCGGCAATACCTGCAGAAATATTCAGAAAAACTAAAATTTTCTGTAAATCCACCGATATTATGAGACCCCAAATTGTCCCCTGCAATGCACAAAACAGTCCCTTTAACTTTTTCCTCTGCCACCGTTATTCCATTGTCTTCCAGGTCTTTTAAGTCTGCAATGAGCCTTGAGAAAACTTTGTCATGGCCAAAGTGTTTGAAGTCTTTTTCCTGACACAGCATTACAAGTGACATGTGGTCTGTACTTGATGAGGTGGTAAATTAGCCAGAGACAAATATACAGCTACTACTTTGTGCTGCTTTTTGCTGAACCTAATGGGTTCACCGCCTCAAAAGAATCTTGATATAGAATTAGTTTTAGACATGATGGGTTTTGAGAAAAGAACTCATTGTTTTTATATACCTGACCATCACTGACATCACAAAGCACATCAGTGTATGGTACGTATGTACCCTGTGCAGCACAATTCTGCCATAAGTCTGACTCCAGTAAATGTCTCAAAGTGTCTTTCAATGGAACATAGTAGGCAAACCTCTGTGACCTTGTTTCATCCCTTCCTAAGTACAACTTTACAGGTTCTGTGTATCTAAACATCTGTTTAAAAGCCCTAGTTCTTGAAAAATTGGTTCTCATTGGTCCTTCATGACTAATGGTGAAAAGGTCAGATTCCTTCACAACATCACATATACTACCAATAACCTCATCTGTTAATTCAGTTAAGTCACTTTTCAGGAATGCACTTAATTTATTCAAAGTATATGTCTGTCCTAGTTCATGTATGCTTAGCATCTCTTCAATAATATTTTGTATAGTTGATGCTGGCAGAAGAAACTGCCCATGTAATTTCAAGTAGAAAAGAGAAATATTTCTAAGAAAAAGGTCACTGAAATTTTCTGTAAGATGGACTTCACCTTCATCAGTCTCACTAAATCTCTCTGTAGGGCCTGTAACTAACGGTTCAGTTTCAAGAAACTGAGAAACTGTCTCCTTATAAAGATCTCTTATACTGTCCACAGAACATTGTCTGTGTTTCCTGGACATGTAGGCTGTAAACGACGATCTCACAGTGAACGTATGGTCGCATCCTGTCACCGGACATGTCACAACACGTCCTTCGGCTATATGTTCCTTTAAGTGAGCTGTTAGTGATCTGACATCGCGACATTGGCGCTGGCACATAGACATATTACACGTAAACACCGTAAGGGCATTTGTAGTATCAATATATGAATCTGTGTTATGTTTACGGTAAAAATGAGCCTTAAATTCCCCATATGAACGAAACGTATTGTGGCAATCTGTAGCGCCACACTTGAACACGCATCGTGGTTCATGACGGTGAAGTTTGACATGTAAAACATGTTCCCTAAGGGTTTGCACTGATGTTCCACAGAAATAACAACTAAACATTGTAACTGCGTGAACAAACACGCACTCTATTGCTGTTTTAAACACCTAAATGCTGTTTCACATCCCGCTTGCAAATCTAAGTTTTACATGTGCTGCCAAGATACGTTCATGCGCCGTCAACACGGTACATGCTACTCGTGTTTAAAACCACACACTGCTTAACACTGCTTAAAACGATTTAATTTAACTTACCAATTTGCCCAGACACATTTATTTTATTTTATATTCCCACTAGTTTGTAGATTTTTTTTAAATGTTATGTTTGTTATTGGGTGCTTTCCACTTCATGTACCCACATACAGCGCTGGCTTAAAGCAATACATTCTGGTCCTGACGCAATGCATTGTGGTTAGATTTTTATCGTCCGCTGCATTATGTCACCATGTCACGTCGTACAAAAACCTCGCGAGAGCAAGACAGATCATCCTGCACCTCTTAAGTGTCATGTAGTTTTGCCTGAAACGCAAAAATAAAACAAAGCAATTAAAGCCGATCAGTGGCTCAAATTCTGCTGTAGCGATTGAAGAACTTTTGTCGGAAGTTGGATTCGAACCCACGCCTTACTTCGGAGAACAGAATACCCCTTACTTTGAAAGGCCATTTTCGCTGCGCAGGAGGCTTTAGACCGCTCGGCCATGGGGCAGTTTCCAGTTGAACCCTAAGGAGTAGGTTAAGTCCAGCCTTGGCTTCCAAGCTGACGTTTTTCTACATATGTGCTTGTGTATCATGGACAGTAAGAGGGGGCAGGCAAGGAGAGAATTTCTCTCTTTGGGGATCAATAGAGTGTTGTTATTATAACGTCTAAAACGTATGATGGTCTGTCGATAAATCAATAACAATATCAATGAAGTCAATGTTTATCTAAAGGAATCAGAATTCAGGAAAAGCCAGGGGCCGGACCGAGTGTAGGGGGCGTGGCCAGAGACAGCCTGCTGACTGTTCCAAATCATGGGTGCATGTTACAAGTCCGGAACATATTTTAACTTAGTACTAACTTAGCATCATATTTGATCTGATTCGACTGAATATCCCAGGTTTCCATCTCTCATGCATCTGGTGTGACGTGTTTTCAGACTCTCAGGCTGGCGCAAAGAAATCTTACGGGAATTGAACGTCTCACTCCGGTCAGCTGACCAAAGTTGGTAACCTTGGTATTGTGTGTAGGAGATTCGGTATAACTATAATTTCGTTCTCCATTTACATGCCCGTAGTGTCTTTAAGTGTTATGTAGTTTTGCCTGAAACGCAAAAATAAAACATAAGCAATTAAAGCCGATCAGTGGCTCAAATTCTGCTGTAGCGATTGAAGAACTTTTGTCGGAAGTTGGATTCGAACCCACGCCTTACTTCGGAGAACAGAATACCCCTTACTTTGAAAGGCCATTTTCGCTGCGCAGGAGGCTTTAGACCGCTCGGCCATGGGGCAGTTTCCAGTTGAACCCTAAAGAGTAGGTTAAGTCCAGCCTTGGCTTCCAAGCTGACGTTTTTCTACATATGTGCTTGTGTATCATGGACAGTAAGAGGGGGCAGGCAAGGAGAGAATTTCTCTCTTTGGGGATCAATAGAGTGTTGTTATTATAACGTCTAAAACGTATGATGGTCTGTCGATAAATCAATAACAATATCAATGAAGTCAATGTTTATCTAAAGGAATCAGAATTCAGGAAAAGCCAGGGGCCGGACCGAGTGTAGGGGGCGTGGCCAGAGACAGCCTGCTGACTGTTCCAAATCATGGGTGCATGTTACAAGTCCGGAACATATTTTAACTTAGTACTAACTTAGCATCATATTTGATCTGATTCGACTGAATATCCCAGGTTTCCATCTCTCATGCATCTGGTGTGACGTGTTTTCAGACTCTCAGGCTGGCGCAAAGAAATCTTACGGGAATTGAACGTCTCACTCCGGTCAGCTGACCAAAGTTGGTAACCTTGGTATTGTGTGTAGGAGATTCGGTATAACTATAATTTCGTTCTCCATTTACATGCCCGTAGTGTCTTTAACCGGCTGCACAAACTGGATCCGCCTCCATTACGACACAACTTTGCCCTTATTGGCTTAAGAATTTAGTCACATACATGACGTATATCTGCTATTTCTCCCGAGAAGCAGGTAAAGCAGTGGTAACTGCTTTGTAGTTAATTTACCTGGTAAAATTAAGTTTAAATAAATGATATAAATACTGTAATAGTACTCGTGAGCTTTGTTTATTTGTTATTAGTTACTGTAATGTTGCGCTGCTTTATTTGTTTAATCGTCTAGTCTGTGGAGACATTCAAGTTAATCAAATAAGAATTGCACTGTACACTGTACATGACCATAAAAACTTTGTATCCTTGAAATAAATGTTTTTGATCTTTTCCTTGGCAGTTATCTTTTTACACAGGGCCTCTATGTACACGATAGTTTTTTTTTTCACGACTAACAGTATGGATCAGGAGTTGGTTATTGTAAAAGAAGTAATGTGCATGCAGGTGATATTTGTATAGATTTATCCACACCCTTGTAGCAGTGCTGCCATTGCAGTCAGATCTCGCAAACTAGGAGTATTAGTTGTCTTTATTTCTCTTTATTTCTTGACGCCAACCCTCTCCATTAATCCGGGCTTGGGACTGGCACCTACCTGAGCTGGCTTGCTCCCTTAAGTGGCTGGGTTAGGCTAAACTATATATATATATTTACCAAGACTACAATAAAACATCTCGAAATGTGTAGTCTAGCAAAACGCAGTTTAAAGAAGGTAGCCTACCTGGCGAAATTGCAAACAAATTAAGGGCGTTAGGCAGCCTTTCCAAACCGCTTATCCTACTGGATCGCGGGGGGTCTGGAGCCTATCCCGGAAGCAATGGGCACGAGACAGGGAACAACCCAGGATGGCGGGCCAGCCCATCGCAGGGCACACTCACACACTATTCACTCACGCATACACTCCTATGGGCAATTTAGCAACTCCAATTAGCCTCAGCATGTTTTTGGACTGTGGGGGAAACCAGAGTACCCGGAGGAAACCCCACGATGACATGGGTAGAACATGCAAACTCCACACACATGTGACCCAGGTGGAGACTCGAACCCGGGCCCTAGAGGTGTGAGGCAACAGTGCTAACCACTGCACCACCATGCTGCCCCCTAAATGGAAAACCATTAAATACAAAAGGAAAACAAAAGTGCTGTAAGACTGTATACTTATGTGTATGTTAGTAAAGGCTGTAGCTGACACAACGGACCCCACTAATTAGAAAGGGGTAATTGTACACATGTGGCATCCAGTATGTTCTTCTATAACAGTTTTTAAAAAAAAAAAAAAACTCACATTACACAAATTGGCACTATCAAAACGAGGATTATGGGGAAAATGGGGACTGTGATGGAGATTACATACACGTAGGCATGGTATTTAGTTTTTTTTAATCTGGTCACCTTCCAGAGTAATTGTAAACTAAAACCATCTTCACCCTATTTGATTCTTTATAAATGGACAATCAGTCGTGCAGTAAATGGGGGTATAGAGAGACACAGAGCTTGTCTAACAAGAAACCCTGGGAAGCTAACATTAATAGGGTGGGTATGGATAGCAAAACCATTGATACAGATTACAGATTTATATCTCACCTGAACCCTGGCGGGCTCCGTGCCAATAGGGGTTGGGATTAGGGTTAGTTAACTTAAGTAGTAATATTGATGTGTATATTCTCCTATTCTCCAGTCAGTGAATCGTGAAACGTAATGTTAATATGTTTCTATACCTATATGTTCTGCTTAAAAACCCATAAAGGCAAGCACAGTGTTTAGACATTCTGTTACTTAGACTAGTAAACACTAAGATCCTTCAGCTTTCAATTAACCTGACACAACAGTCTAAACAACAAATGTGTGCCATGTCATTTGTCATCTTTACATCTTGTATCCTTTATATGGTAATTGGATTTTCAAGGTGGAATTGCAGGTCGATCATTTTAAGGATCTAGATGTAAACCTCCCTGGTGTTGCTTTAATATTTTTTTTGCACAATTTGCTTCACACACTTCCTCCAGCAGAGAAGCTTACAATACTACACCCCACCAAATGACTGGATGATGCCTTTTTATTTAAGGTCTGGCTGTGAGCCTCGATTACCGATACACTATCTTCAGGCTCCTGCCGGGATCAGTCAGTATGGTGGACCTTTGGAGGAATGGGTACAAAACCATCAGGAAAGTTTGCAGGTGCTTCAAGAGTATGTGAAGGCTTAGTTGGAGGAACAAGCCACACCACGAAATCGGAAACACAATGAGTTGGTTAATGATTAGGGGTTTGATGAAGGTCAGCTGGTGTGTTTGCGGAACCATGTTCGAGGTAAAATACAGGATCATTGGGATGCCTGTTTGTATATGGTAGTTCGGTGTCCCCAAGATCAGGGTGCAGTTTACTCTGCAACTCCAATGGAGGGGGACGGGGTTGTCCGTCAAGTTCACCGAACAGAGTTGCGTCCAGTACCACAGGGGGTTGTTATGTCAGGGGAAGATGTTCTGGTAATGTCTCCTGAGTCTGGGTTGCCCACAGGGGCAACAGAAATGGAATCGGATGAGGACTCTGTGATTTTACGGGGACAGGGCTGGTGGGAGGGGTCGCAATAGAGCATCCACAAGTAGGCCTCGTATAATGGAGGAGGTTATGTCCCCCCCGAGGTGTAGAGACCAGTTAAACGTTCGGTGAGGTCCACCACTGGTCATCATACCAACCCTTATAAGTTACCACGGTCAGTGAATGATCGTTCGGTTGGGGAGGAAGACCAGTGGTTTGGGGATAGAATTCTTAGCTGTGATCGTTGGGTCATCAATTTCATTTTGGGGATGGATTGTAGCCAGGCAATTATAGGCAGGTATAGGAACTGCAGTTCGGACTGGAGGCATAGCCGGGGCGAGATGGCTGTGCATGTTCCGATGGTAGGGCATATTGGCAAAGGAGCAGGCACGGGAAAGACAGGCAGGGTCCTGATAGATTTGGTGGAGCATCGGCGGGCATATTGAATTTGCAGTGTAGCAGCCTTTCTGTTTGCTTGTTTCAGGGGTGAACAATCTTATCCGCAAAGGGCCGGTGTGTATGCAGGTTTTCGCTGCAACTCCCTAATTAGATTTCTAATTAGAGGACTGATTAGCTGAAGAGTCCTCATACCTGGTTTTGAAGAGCTGACCTAAAGGTTACCCCAAAAACCTGTTTTTTTTTTGTTTGAATGGGGCAGTGAGTCATGGGGTAAACTACTGTTCTTTAGGGGTTTTCAAGGTGGAATTACGGGTCGATAATTTTAAGGATCAGGTTGTAAACCTCCCTGGTGTTGCTTTAATATGTTTTATCTGAGGTTGTATCGTGTATTATCAAGCCAGCCGGCTTAGTGGCCTCGGGAGCGGGGTTTAGTGGGAGCAGCTGGCTAGTTTTATTTTCTTTTTTGTTTGTGTCTTTTTCTTTGTTGTATGTATATTTTGGGTTCATTATTAGGCAGGCTGGGCCTTTTGGCACCTGTAGTCTGGGTGCTGGATTGCCCATAGGGGTCTTTTTTATTGCTGTGATTTGCTGTGTCATTCACTAGTGTGATTTGTGCTGGATGTGTTTTTAAGGTTGTGCTGTGGCGTGTACCTGAGCAAACTTTGGGCAACCTGTTCTCTTGTTGGCTTTATTGACAAAGGGTGGATTAGTCTAATTACGGCCTGCTACAAATAGCTGCATATAACGTATAAAAAAAATCACCTTATGGGTGCTCCGTAGGGTAGCAAGATCTTGAGTTTTTTTACAGTACTCGGGTACGTTTTAAAATTTTCGACCAATCAGCAAACATTATTCTGACAGCATAGCTGGGAAACCAATGAAAAGTGAGTGCAACGTTCTAGAACTTGACTTCGGGTTGACGCTCCCTATAAAAGAGCTGGGTACTGCTTCAAGGCGTTCAGTTGGCGCTACCTCCTGATAGAGTAGCACTGTATGGCTCTTGTTCCGTAAAACAACATCAAAAGGATGAAAAAAAAAACAATATTTAAAGAAGACGAAAAAAATCAATTTTTAAAGAAGACGAAAAAAACATCGTCTAAAAAAATAAGCCAAAAAAATAATATCCGAAGAAGGAAAAACATGCAAAGTAAAAAAAACAAACAAAAATAAAAAACAATATCCAAAGAAGAAGGAAAAAAACATCCAAAGGGAGAAAAGAAGAACTGAAGGGCAAACGAGGTAGGAGGAAATACAAATTTCGTTTCAGCACCGTTGGAGTGCCAAGCCGTGAAAAGCATTTGGCCAGAAGACAAGGTAAGTGTTGTACCTGTTATTTTAAAACAGCGCTTTTCAAAATGCTGCTTTATAATCGTTTGAGATCGTTAGCCAGTGTGACAGCTGAAGGCTTTTTGAGTTTACCAACATAAAGTTTTATTTCTGTATTAGGACATTGTCAGGAACAATGATGTGTTCATCGCTATGATGTGGTCAAAAAGCGATGCATTGAATCTTAGAAACATTTGTGATTTTTCAAACGTTTTCCTTTTATTTAATCAGTAAAATTTCCATCGGTTTTATATAGTGCCCCTTGAAATATGTCTTTAGCTCATTTTCCGGGCATTTTACTAGAATGCATCCTGAGAAATACACAAGCTCTGCTGCATTTCCGTGCCTCGATGTTTAGTGCCGAGTATAATTGTTGCAGTTGCCTTTTATATATTCCATGAGACCTGTTGGTACCAAGAGAAGTGTGAGACTGTCAGGGTGAATTTATCATACAATCGCACGCATAAATACCTGAGGGTTGCCAGTCCTTTTGCGTTGTTACAGGAGGACTAGAGCTGACGAGTGTGTTTCTACACACTATCAAGGGCATTGTAGTACAGTTTTCTCAGGTGGGAGAATGCTGCCGATCTCCTATTTGACAATACAGCCCTTGATATATTAGAATATTACAGAACTAGAAGCCTTTTGCAAGGAAGAATGTGAGAAAATCCCAAGTACAAGAACTGAAAGCCTTTCAGCTGGCTATAAGAAGCGCTTGTAAGCTGTGATATCTGGCAGAGGAGGTGTTACTAAGTACTGATTACGTAGGGTGCCCAAACTTTTGCAGAGTGCCATAATAATGTTTTTATTTTGTAATTTTGTTCAATTTATGGCATAAAAAGTAACTATTCATCAATGTTTGCTGAAAATATTGTGTATTTTCCCCCCAGTTCCTAAAGAGACTGTATTAACTGATATTGTTGCTTTTGTAATTGAAAAGATGTTATTTGTCAAGGGGTGCCAAACCTTTGCATAAGACTGTACACAGTGTGTGTATGTGTTTATGTGAGTGTGTGTCTGTGTGTGTGTGTATATATATATATATGTGTGTGTGTGTATATATTTCTGTATATGCATGTGTATATATATATTTATATATAGTTCACACACATTCAAACTTATTTGAATACACATTCAAAATAATTTTTATTATTATTATTTTCGTTTTTTTTTTTTTTTGTGTTTTAAAATGTTTTATTTTTGCAATGGAAATAAAAATAAAGCAGTCCTCCGTAGAGGAGGGGTGGTGGAGGGAATATATATATATATATATATATACATATATATAAAATAATTGTCACACAACTGGGGTGACATGCCTTGCCTGCTCACCCAATTTTAGTGCACTTTAGTTATGCATAATGACCTTCTAGTCTCGATACACCCATATATATATATATATATATATATATATATATATACATATATATATATATATATATATATATATATATATATATATATATATATATATATGTGTGTATATATGTATATATATAGTTTTTTGTGTTATTTTTTTGCAATAGACAATAAAAATAACGCAGTTCTCCATAAAGGAGGGATGGTGGATGGAATATATATTTACATATATATAAAATAATTGTCACACAACCTGGGTGACATGCCTTGCCTGCTCACCCAGTTTTAGTGCACCTTAGTTATTCATAATGACCATCTAGTCTCGATACACCCATGAATATATATGTATATATATATATATATATATATATAGTTTTTCTGTTTTTTTTTTGCAATAGACAATAAAAATAACGCAGTTCTCCGTAAAGGAGGGATGGTGGATGGAATATATATATACATATATATATAAAATAATTGTCACACAACCTGGGTGACATGCCTTGCCTGCTCACCCAATTTTAATGCACCTTAGTTATCCATACTGACCATCTAGTCTCGACACACCCATAAATATATATGTATATATATATATATAGTTTTTCTTTTTCTTGTGTTTTTTTTTTCGCAATGGATATTAATAATAAAGCAGTCCTCCGTAAAGGAGGGGTGGTGGAGGGAATATATATATACATTTATATAAAATAATTGTCACACAACTGGGGTGACATGCCTTGCCTGCTCACCCAATTTTAGTGCACCTTAGTTATCCATAATGACCATCTAGTCTCGATACACCCATAAATATATATGTATATATATATATATAGTTTTTTTTTTTTTTTTGCAATAGACAATAAAAATAACGCAGTTCTCCATAAAAGAGGGATGGTGGATGGAATATATATATACATATATATAAAATAATTGTCACACAACCTGGGTGACATGCCTTGCCTGCTCACCCAATTTTAGTGCACCTTAGTTATCCATACTGACCATCTAGTCTCGATACACCCATATATATATATATATATATATATATATATATATATATATGTACATATATATAGTTTTTTTATTAGCAATAGAAAAGAAAAATAACGCAGTTCTCCGTAAAGGAGGGATGGTGGATGGAATATATATATACATATATATAAAATAATTAATGTCACACAACCTGGGTGACATGCCTTGCCTGCTCACCCAATTTGAATGCACCTTAGTTATCCATAATGACCATCTAGTCTCGATACACCCATAAATATATATGTATATATATAGTTTTTTTTTTTCGCAATGGACAATAAAAATAACGCAGTTCTCCGTAAAGGAGGGATGGTGGATGGAATATATATATACATATATATAAAATAATTGTCACACAACCGGGGTGACATGCCTTGCCTGCTCACCCAATTTTAGTGCACCTTAGTTATTCATAATGACCATCTAGTCTCGATACACCCATAAATATATATGTATATATGTATTGTTTTTTTTTTTTTTTTTTTGCAATAGACAATAAAAATAACGCAGTTCTCCATAAAAGAGGGATGGTGGATGGAATATATATATACATATATATAAAATAATTGTCACACAACCTGGGTGACATGCCTTGCCTGCTCACCCAATTTTAGTGCACCTTAGTTATCCATACTGACCATCTAGTCTCGACACACCCATATATATATATATATATATATATATATGTATATATATAGATATTTTTTCTTTTTCTTGTGTTTTTTTTTCGCAATGTATATTAAAAATAAAGCAGTCCTCCGTAAAGGAGGGGTGGTGGAGGGAATATATATATACATATATATATAAAATAATTGTCACACAACCTGGGTGACATGCCTTGCCTGCTCACCCAATTTTAGTGCACCTTAGTTATTCATAATGACCATCTAGTCTCGATACACCCATAAATATATA